>NC_091258.1:35566974-35866974 GCF_042477335.2 Ovis canadensis
CATTGAGATTTATTGGCTTTCGATGGGCAGCAGACCAGGCATCGCTCTCTGCTAAACAGACTCCCACTTGCATTTATTCTTATTGCATTTAGCGATTCAAAATGGAGCGCTGGGAATCCCTCGAGGGTCCATTCCCAGCCTGGGTGGGGTGTTATTACTTTATATTAGATAAGGGAAGGACACACAAAGAAACATGTGGCGATTCGGATGATTTTTTATTTCCGTTTAGCAGTGATGACAGAATGTCATAGTGAAATGACTTCAAAAGTCATTTTTCCCCACTGCCCTGGTTCTGCAGCCCTGTCCCTTGAGGGCTCTTCCATTGTACAGTGTTATTAATTCTGCTAACTTTCAGACTTCATTGCTGACAACAGGCCTCTTGGCTTTCGCAGCCTATTACATTAAATTTCCCATCAAACCATGTCAGCCTCTGAGGTCACAGATTTCGAGAGAAGCTTTAGATATTTTGCCATCTGACTTCACGGGCAGGTGTTTTCTAAATTGCTTTTAGGTTTGTTTTTCCAGTGTCAGAAATCAGATTGAACTTATTTAAAAAAAAAACTCAAGACAGTGAGCTCTCATCAGGGTAAGAACAAAGCGGAGTGCAAGACACGTCTGAACTGGCGTGTGTGTGTGTGTATGTGTGAGCACGCCCCCGCCTTGCACTTGTATTCCAGTTGACCTTCCAATAGACTATCATCCCTGACCCCACCTGGTGAGTAGAATGTCTTGTTGACTATTTTTTTTATTTGCATCTATTGAAGCCCCCAAATAATAGTGTGATGGCCCTGGTAAGCAGGGCTAGGCTCTGCTGACCTTGATTTTGGAGGGATCTGTGAAACTGGGGGCTGGCATTAGAAGGTCACTGGGCAGGCTGGTGAGAGGATTGTGGGCCTGGTTTGACACTAGCGTGGCTTAATGTAGAATCTTTGAGCAAGTTCCCAGTGGCAATAAAAACTCCTGTGTTCCCCCTCCTGTGTTAATTTCAGCGCACTGTTGTGGGATTAAAATAAAGGAAAGGCAGAAACCTTCCTTCCGACTAACATGGCCACAGGCACCACGTTGCTGTCAAAATTACATTCCAAAGGAAGCGTGGGGGGAAAAATGGAGCCAGGGCTCCCGTCTCAAAACAGAAAAGAAATGAGATGTTATTTTTGAAGCAGTCAGCTCCCGAAAATGATTACAAATCATTTGGCAAATCCAGCGTGCCCTCCAAGTCCTTATTTATTATTAGTTCCAGTTAATATCTCTGCTCTAAAAAAATGACAACATTCGGGTCTCCGCTTGCCATCCGTGGCCGTTCAGATTTACAGGCTTGGCGGGGAGCAGCCTTGAGGTTCCCTCTCTGTGTGTTGTATGTGGGCCGGGGAGGGTGGCCAAGTGACAGGCCTTAGGGGCTGGAGAGGAGGGGGGTTCTCCACTCTCGGGCCTTCGCAGTGGTGGATGTTCATCACTCGGATGTCCCACCTCTGCACAGGTGACAAGAGCCTGGGTGCCTTGCGGGCAGGGGGGAGTGCCGGCCCCGCCTCCTTTTTCCCTCTAATATTTAGAGACCACACATCTCCCCCAAACCCATCCTTAGCTTGATCTCCACGCAGGAGGAGGTGGCGGCGCCAGGCTCGGGCTGGAGAAAGGATGTGAGTGCGACGAGGCAGTCTCACTGCACGTGCCCTGCTAGCAGCCGTAAGGAGGGAGAATCATTTGTGGCACTCTGGGGACAGTTCTGTCACCCTGACAGTAATGCTGTTATGCGCTGGCTTGACACACAGGATGAATCCATAAAGACAGATAAGTAACTGTGAAAGTGGCTGGGGATCAGGCTGAGTGCCACCACTCACCTGCAGTGACAAATAGAGAGTCATGAAGGATTGGAAATCCTGCCCAACACGGAGATCTGTCAGCAGAGATGGACGGCAGCCCGTGACACCAGCGGCTGGAGTGACGCGTGCGCATGCGTGCCCCTGGCCGGGTGAGGGGGTGGCGGTGTCAGGGGGTCAACTTCAGAGTCTCTCTGGGGAGAGCAGAGGCTTTTCCCAGAGGGGTGTTTGTTGGGGTGGATAGTGGGGGGCAGGGAGAGGATTTTAACACTGTCCCTGTACTTTTCTTGGTGAAATGAAACTCTGGGTGTTGTGTCTGTTTATTGGTTAAGTTCAGGCTTATTTGGTTAAGAAGGCTGTGTTTGGTTTCCATTTTCTTTCCCTGGGATTTTTTTTATACCAATAGGGGTCCCCATCTGCAAATCAAATGAATCCACTTTTGATAGTTAGCAAAATATGACTGCTAAGTTGTTGATGTCAGGGGCACCAGGCAAAGGGCAGGAGGTAGCCAGGAAGGCGCAGGGGGATGCTTAAATTTATCTTTTATGCTGGAGAGGCTTGTTATTTCTGGCTAAGAATCTGCTTTTCTTCACTGAAAGAGATTCAGAGGGAATCACTGGGGTGGGGGGAAAAAAATACAGGCTATATGCTGGACCTGCTGTTTCCCAGTTGGGCTGGAAATGCAAACAGAACTGTGTGGTCAGGTCCTGAAATCCATTGTGTTACCACACGGATATGCCAGCTTTGTTTTAATTATTCTTGAGGTCGTTAAAGCCTGGCTGTGTGTCCTGGCATCTTCTTGGAAAGTTATGAAAGAGATCTGAGGTGACAATTAAGCTTACACGGTAAGAGTGAAAACCTGCTTGGGTCCCCATCAGGGATTGGGGCAAGAGGCATTTAGAGCTCTCCTTTTACCCAGAAGGACTCTTTTGACCCCAGGGATGAGTGTAACCACATTGGGGATCCAAGGGTTTCAGATAGGGTGGGTCCTGAGACTTATGGGCAGACTAGCAGGATGGTGAAAGGAAAGCAAACCCATAATCAAGAATCTGTTTTCTCTAACAGTGATCAGTATCGCTGCTGTTGATGTTTGTAAGTGGCATATGGAGGCTCATCTTGCAAATCCTTTTTCTGACTATTTTAAAGTAATCATTTTTAAAGAAAAGAATTACCATAATATGTCCCCCCTCAAATGAGCCCTCTTGGCCTATTCCACTGCTATCATTTTTGCCACCTGCCTTTGTCATAGGTGAAAATGTCCTTGTGCTGTGCTAAGTAACTTCAGTGATGTCCGACTCTGTGTAACCCTATGGACTGTATCCCTCCAGGCTCCTCTGTCCATGGGAGTCTCCAGGCAAGAATACTGGAGTGGGTGGCCATGCCCTCCTCCAGGGGATCTTTCCGGCCCAGGGATTGATCCCGTTTCTCTTCTGTCTCCTGCGTTGGCAGGCAGCTTCTTTACCGCTGGTGCCACCTGGGAAGCCCTGAATATGTCCTTGATTTATGTCAATTGTACCTACTTTACTAATTTTCCTTCTAGGCGCTTATTCTAGAGCACCTTGCGTTTCTGAAACTCTTTGTTTCCTCAAAACTGGTTACATATAGCTTAAACTATTACTAATGCTGCGGCTACTCTGATTGCTACCACTTCTATTTGAGCTGTATATATTTAAACATTTATTCTCCTCTTTAGGCAGACCCTTGCAACGAGATTTTTCTTTAGAAAACCCTGGGGCCTATTTGTTGGTTTTAAGATTCTTTTAGTTTATAATTTGGGGAGGCTAGGAATGTTTTAAAGCTATTCAACGATAATGAAAACGGTTTTTTTTTTGACCCCAGGTTCTCAGTTTGACATGTTTTGACCCTATCATTCTAACCATGATTTAAATTCTGAATTTCCAGAAGCCTTATTAAAGATGTCAATTTGTGCCCCCAGAATGGTAAATGTTCCTGTGAACTTTGACTCCTAAAGGAAACTCGATTTTAAAAGAATAAAAGATTTTCCTGATAAATATGTTCCTCATTTTGGGCTAATACTTTCAGTCTGAAGGCTGGAATGGGGAAGGGCCAGCCCACTCCCTGACCCCACTCGCTCCCTGTTTCTGTGATCCAGTGCTCTTTTACAACCCGTGGCATTAGACTTTTAGTTTGCTGAGATCCCTTTTGTAATGGGATGTAAATCTCCCAGTGCACACCTGATTTCATAGGCGTGCCTGTGAATTTAAAAGGAGGGTGGACCACTTACCATCGTGGAGCTACAGGTGAGCCTGCCAGGTACCCGGAACTGAACCTAAAGGGAACTCTTGGCTTATTTTGTTCATGTGAGAGCCAAGGTCACACTACTTCTTGGGGTCTTGGTGATGCAATGCAAGCCAGGGGCTTTTCCCGGCTGCAGATCTCCTTGCTCTGATGTGCACAGGTTCTTCTGGATGTCATCCAGCTCCTGCCCGCCTCTTCTCCTTGGTTGGCCACAGCGGCCCTGACAGGGAGCCCAGGGAGCCCAGTGGCCGGGGACAGCTGAGTGGTGCTAATGTTTGTCATAGTTACCCTTTCTCTTCCCCATCTATCTGCTGCTCTTCTGCGTACGTGCCAACTTCCTGGCCAGGACACCAGCTACCAGAATTTGTCACCAAAAATGCATCAGATGGGGCTTCCCTGGTGGTTCAGTGGTAAAGAATCTGCCTGCCAATGCAGGAGACACAGGTTTGATCCTTGGTCTGGGAGGATCCCTCAAGCCTTGGGAGCAGCTGAGCCTGGGCATCACAACTTCTGAGTCTGTGCTCTAGAGCCTGGGAGCCGCAACTACTGAAGCCCGTGCACCCTAGAACCCACGCTCCGCAACGAGACGCCACCTCAATGAGAAGCCTGTGCACCACAACTAGAGCAAAAGCCCGTGCAGCAAGGAAGGCCAGCACAGCCAGTAGCAGTGAGACAGTTTTAAAGATGTGTCAGATAAGGCTCGCATCCTCAGCTTCAGCTCCATACCCAACTTCTCAATGAGAGTGCTTTGGGAGAGAAGTTTCTTTTGGAGAGTTTAACCTACCTTATCACTGGCCCTTCTTGTGTTCACCTAGTCACTGCTCACAGAGATAATTCACCCACCTGTACTACCTTCCCAGGAATAAAAAAGCTTTTTCGGTATTAAGATTTTTTTAACTTGTTTTTAAAAAATACTTATTTAGTCATTTATCTGACTGCATTTATCTTGGATGCATCATGGGGGATCTTTTGTTGTGCACATGCTCTAGTTGCGGAGCACAGGCTTAGTAGTTGTGGCTTGTGGGCTTAGTTGCCCAACCAGGGATCGAACCCAAGTCCCCTGCATTGCAAGGCAGATTGTTTTTTCTCTCTCTCTCTCTCATTTTTAAATTGGAGGGCAATTACTTTACAATATTGTGTTGGCCTCTGCCATACATCAACATGAATCAGCCACAGTGTACACACGTCCTCTCCCTCCTAAACCCCTCTCCCATCTCCCACCCCATCGCGCCCCTCTAGGTTGTCACAGAGCACCACGAGGTGGATCCTTAACTACTAGACCACCAGGAAAGTCCCAAGATGTAATTTTTCAAAATTGATGCGCCCGGCCCATTTTTGTATCGTGCCCACCAACGCTTGGCATTGCCTCAGCCTCCTCAAATCCTCTTCACCAATCTGCTTCTGGCCCGAGTGATTGTGAGGGACACTGGTGTCTTTGGAACCCTTGGGCCAGCAGCACCTTTGGAGATTCTCAAGAGGAGACTTGGTTCAAATAAGAACACAGCAGTGCTCTTCTGGGTTGACTGTCCACTTCGCACACATTATTATTATTTTGATCCTCTTAACTTGGTGAGGTGACTAGGCACATACCATTGGCCCTGCTTTATTACCAGAAAACTTGGAGATGGAGAGGTCCCATTACCAAATGGCTGGGCTGAATTTCCTGTCCCAGGAGATTTGTGGGCAGTGTTTCCCAGAGTCCTTAGAGCAGTCCTTGCCGTAGGTGGGACAGGTGATGATGACCCACTTTGCAGAGGGGGAGCCCGAAGCTTAGGGAGGCTGACTGGCTTTCTTGGGGACACAGCAGATGACAGGTGACACAGCTGGGAAACATATCCCAGACCTTCCAACTCTTAGACCAACACCCTTTGCAGTATAGTGGGATTAACCCCACAATCAAGAAAACCTCAAGAACAAAGCTACCCTAAAGTCTCTGTAGAGCATCACCCTTCAGATGATTCCAAATTCCCATTGTCAGTCAAGCCACAATTCCCTGTGGGGAATTTTCCCCCTCGCAAGAAGAAAGTCTCCTTTGCCCAGCTGTTGAGACCAGAACCAGAGAGGACTTAGTGGAGTGCCCCTCACCTGGGGCATGCTCACCAATTCATCAGCATCAGGGATGCTGACGACTGGGACCCAAATTCTGGCACTGCTTGCCTTTCACTGACTCATGTCCTGAGTATTTACAAAGGGCAGAGGCTGTAATGCAAAGATGGCATGGATGAATGAAAGAAGAGTGTCAGGTATTGCTGAGGAAAGGTGTCCCAGCAGGGGGACAGATTGCCGAAGCAGCCATCCCTCAGAGCAGACACTGGCGGCAGGAGAGAGAGGGAGGGAGCTGTGGAAGGCTCCCATCCCTGAAGCCCGGGCTAGGATCTTGAATCACAGGGGAAGCTGCAGCAAGGCCGAGTGTGCTGCCTTGCAAAGGTCAGGCTTTAATTACATGCACAGTTAAATGGAAATACTGTAGAGAGGTCACACTCATATTTCTTCAGCCTTCATTAATGTTATTGCTCCATCACTTTCTCTCTCCTTGGGTTTGTAAATGAAAGTTCCTTTAAGTACATTTAAAAGGATTATTTATTTTTAATTGTTTTACCTCTGGAGGGAGAGGTTACCTTTTTTTTTTTTTCTTTTTGAGCAGTTAAAAATAAAACTTCACCTGTGCATTTCTTGCTAATTTATTTCAAAGACTGTGCTTTTTATAGTCTTATCTACTAATGCTTTTGATTAAAACACAAGCAAAAACCAGCCAACATGAACAGGTTGAATGGCACATCTGTGCAGAAGATAGCAGCTCACTTATTTATGGCTCAAAGAAATGGAGCCTAAATGAAGCTAGCTATTGCTGGAGAGTGGATAAGCGGCCATTATGAATTATCCTTAATTATAGCGATTTCCTAAACTAATAAACCTGCTAAATCTTTATTGCAAAGGTTAGTTTACGCAGTGCATATAAAACCCGCATGTGCTTCGAATCAGACACCAGCTGTCTGACAGTGTGTTCCTATTTCCATGAGTGTTCACATAAATTTTATGTAGGTTATATTAACAGTCAGTCCATATCACTAGCCACAGATGCCAGGAGACATAAAAATTGCTCTCTAGTGAGCCTAAATATCCCTAGAAGCTAGTTGTGTCTAATGTTCCATGTAGTATTTGTACGTGAAAGCACCAGATTGGAGGGTTATTTACAGATGAATATTTCAATCCAGTTAGTTCATATAGGCCTACTTAGCCTTCGTCGCTGGTTTATTTGTATGCTAAATAATTCACCAAAGGTTCTTGTTTACTTTCTATAGTAGTTTCTATGAAATGCAAACAAGGGAGCCAACTTTAGGTGTTCAAAAGGCTAAGCAGCCCTGTGTTTAAATGCAGGTCAGAGCAGCAAATGCAGGCTTGCCGCTGGGCTGTCACTCAGTTTTACCCATTCTTCATCTTCTCCTCTCTTTCTTTTTTTTCTCCTTTCCTCCTCCAGATATGACTGGAGCTTGCTGCTTTCATAGGAATTTTTGGCCGGGCTATCTTTAGTCTAAATTTATCTTTTTCAATACCTGCTATAGGCTGCCTTTGGTTTACACAATTAACCACCCAGCACCAGCAGACAACAACGCCTCCTTGGCTTCCCGAAGCTTCCCCATAGTCCTCTGGGCTGACAAGAACAGGTCAGTCCTCGGCTATTGAATGCCCTTGTTTTCTTCCCCTTTTTCCTTTGGCTTTCTTTTTTTTTTTTTTTTCCCTGTTTCCTATTTGTCCTCCATGATTTTTTTTTTTTTTCTGGTACATTTCTAATTCTCAAGATCTGAAAAGACAGCAAGTAGGACCTTTCTCTTTTCCTGGAAAGCCCTGAGGCAGCCCGACCTCTGTCACCCTGAAGGACAAAGGAGCCAAGTCCAGTTCTAAATTAAGTCGCCTTCCATGGCCCTCAGAACGTATATGTTCACCTGGATGGGAAGGGTCGTCGTCTTCTGAGGTGTCAGTTACCTGGCCCTGTTGTTCAGATGTTCCCCGGCTCAGTCTCTATGTGAAAAATACCTCTTTTCTCCCCTTCTGTTTTGCAAATGTTTCTGATCCTAAACATTTGCCCCTAAAGAGATTGGAAAATAGCCTCCTTCATTTTCAGCCAGGCACTGCCAAGACCGTGAGAGGGTTCAATAGCAGTGCTAACTTTTTATTTAATAATATTGATTTTATCATTTTTACTACTTACAATGGGGATTGGTCTGCTGATAGTTATTTGACCTCCCTTTGTGCATGGCTGTGGAGTGCTTCGTTAAAGCTATCGACATACCTCTCTCTTCCCGCATCCCCTTCCAGCAGCCCATCTCGGCAAATAATATTGAGATGCAGTAACTGTTCCCTGATATTGATTTCAGACTGTGTTCATCACACCCTTCCCAGGGCCAGGCCAAGAACATCAGCCCCCGTTCTGTAAAACCCTTGACTGCTGTAGGCCGAAGTATCATTTCCATCTTCTGAGCAAGAATATCAACCATATATGTTTCAAAAAAAAAATTACCCAGGAAAATGAAAGCGTTTTTTGATCTTGATTAGTTTTTACGAATACATAATTAAACTGATATTTTCAGTTTTATATTGAGCATTTTCTTTTTTTTTTTTTTTAAGGAATACTAGAAGATCCTTGGGTCTCTGAGCTGGTAGGAGGAACTCTGATTACATTTTAAGCCTCTGGGATTCAGAGTTTGGTACATTCAGCCAGACTCAGGGCCTCTCTGACCTTCGGTTCTCAACCAGCTGGGGCTGTTCTCAGCACCTGGACCTAAAAAAAAAAAAAGTTCCATGTTTTGCCTCTATGGAATCAGTTGAGATGACAGCACATTTAAAAGAACCAGGGTTTCACATTCAAGAAGTGGCTGATTTAATCCGGTGATTATAAACACATCTACCCATAGGAAGCACATGGTATAGGTTGATGTGTATGTTCACCGAGAAAAATACCCAACACTGAGCCAATAATCCTGGAAATCATAAGTTTTATAGACCGAAAAAAAAAAGAGCAGTAGAAAATTTGCACCAAGAGTGATTATATCTAAGTGTTGGAATTATACGTGATTTAAATTTTCTGCTTTGGGCATTTCTACATTTTCCAAATTTTCTTTTGGAATTAGAAAAGGAACCCTACTCAGAAGTGTTATTTTTCAAAATGCAGAGGTTAGTAGGATTGGAACTCCAGAAGTTTCCTGTCTACCAAAGTGAATACGTTAGCCAAGGTTGAAATCGACTCAGTGGCCATGCTCATCTCTGCTCCGAGCTAAGCGAGACAGACGCGACTGCCCCTGTGCACCTGCTGGTCTGTATCTTGTGAATCTAACAGGGATCGAGCCAACCTTTGCCTTTGAAATGTAGGGCAAAATGGTTGGAAAGATGGATTTTGGAGTCAGACAGATCTAGGTTTGACTCCTGGTTCTTTCTCCTGCCAGCCAGGCCTTTGAGTAAGTTAACTTTCTCTGTGCCTGAGTCTTCTCATCTGGAAAATGGATTATTGAAAGGATAGAGTGAGATTCTGTATATAAGATCTTCACACAATGCCTAGTACTCCATCAGTAAACTGTAATTGTCATGAATGGCATCTGTATAGCAATTTCCTTGTTATAACAGAGCCATAATAGAAATTAGCATATTCACAGTCTACAGAATGGTGATTTTTTTTTTTTTTCTCCTTAAGCCCAACCAAGACTCAAATGAGATCAACCCAGTTGTCTAATACATTTCAGAATTCCAGGGCAACTCTGATTTCCTATAGCAGTCTTTGACTAAAGGCAATTCATTTTTTAATGTCTATCTAAATGAAACTTTATGTTTTTGTTAGGTTTTTAAAAATTTAAATTATTATTATTATTTTGTTTCTTTGGCTGCTCCGGGTCTTAGTGGTGGCACGCAGGATCTTTAGTTGCATCATGCACAATCTAGTTTGCTGATCAGGGATCGAACCTAGGGCCCCACCCCCCACCCCACATTGAGAGCATGGAGTCTTCACCACCGGACCACCAGAAAGTCCCATCATTAGAGGATTTTTAAAGAAACAAAGATTTGTATCAGGAAAAAAGAAAACATTATAGGTCTTTATTTGTGGTTCTGAAACTGTGATCACCATACTGAGAGTTCTTTAGCATAGAATGTACTCCTCCCCCAAATATATGTACACACGTGCACACGTGCACACGCACGCACACGTGCACACGCACGCACACACGCAAACACACACACCTCCTCTCTGAAGCAAGGATTCTTCCAGAGAAACGCTAGACAGACGTAACTGGCACCCTCAGACTGTCCTCTCATTTTTGTCCTAGGGTCAGTTTTGCTATTCTCTCTGTATGGTCAGAAACACTTTCTAATACGACGGACAGCAGAGGTTCTTCCCTGCAGGCAGCCATTTTCAGGGCTGAAAGCAGAGTAAAAAAAAAGCGGCTAAATTAGAGACTTTACACAGTTGCTGGAACCGGCTTAATGAGAGACAGCGAACATTTTGCAGGCTACTGAACTTCTGAAATGTGACAATCCAAGCAAATGAAATCATGGTACCTCTCATTGTAGTTTAATTGGACTCAAACTTGGCACGAGGGGCTTGCTGAAAGCTGTATTCCAGGAGACAGACAGGAATCGTGCACCAACGAATTCACCCTACACCACGCATCATCTTACAAGCACCCGAGCTCCGCGCAGCTCTCGGGACGGACTCTTGCAGTCAGGAGAGAGAGAACCGCAGCGAATGAAAGCAGAGATGATAAGGCGGGCCAAGCCCTGGCCTGCTGAATGGCATACCTGTCACCCCGAGTTATGCACTCGAAATAGCTCAGCCTCATGGCAGCCCATACAGGCCAATTTATTTTAAAGAGGCAAAAAGAAGTGAAACAAACTTAGGCCCTCTCTTCTGCCTGTTAGGGTGTCAAGATATCAGTGTCAAGGAGCCCTCTTCACAGAAGGGTGAGGGTGAGCTGAGCATAAACACTAACAAGAGAAGGGCTAAGCACGGGCCTCCTGTGGAGTGGAGATAAATGGAATCCCAAAAAGCAGAAAATTACCATAGCTGTCAGGAATGGGACCAGAGTCCTGTCAGGCAACAGTCAAGGGAGAGAACCTATGAAAGGGGAAGGTGCATTTGGAGAGAGGATGATCTGAAGAATCATATCGTTTGGGGATGTACCTGTCTGGAGTCAGGAGACCCTCGCAAAGCTTAGGGGGTTCTCTCAGCTTCCTCATTTCATCCCCGTGTCTTTTGAGTTCTCAGGGTTGAAACTGAGTATAGGATCCCAACCTCTTCTGGTCTAACCATCCCGCCTGACCACTTGAGCCCGTGTGTCCTCTTTATTAGGGCTTTAAGTTCTCACCAGTAAGGCTAGGGATAGTGGACAAATGGGGTGCCGGCGTGTAACAGGCCATCCTGGACATTGATTTTTGAAGGTTCATTAGATAAATGCTGACATCAGAGATTGATGTCTCTTTAAACCAGTACCTACTGCAGGGGTGTCTAGGGAATCAAAAATATTGATGTAACATGTTTGAGCAGAAGGCCCACTGGAGAATTCCCCTGCCTAAGTGGGATCCATCAATTTAGACTTTCTTTAATTATTCTAATTTGGTGCATCCCATCAGAAGGGGAGTTTGTGTGCAGATCTGGTTTTTATGGAGAAGGCTGCTCCCACTTTAGGGGCCAAGGAAAGCCAGCCAGGGTGTATGCGGATCTATTTTTCATTGTTGTTTTGAGCCGCTGTTTAGTAATTAAAATTTTTGATCATAGCCTGATTTTCCCATACAGTGTGGCCGTGAAATTGACAAGGGACTGATTAATGGGCCGACCCTGGGGCCGGGAGGCTACTGGGTTGTTCTCTCGTGGAAGGCATGCTGGCAAAATAAAGTTGATGGTTTTGTTTGTGTTTAACCCTTCACCTTGGCACTATCAATAGATTGAAGACATCATTTGTATCTGCAAGTGTTTCTTTAATTAAGACCTTCTAAAAATCTTTCCTATTGATTCATTCCATTATCCTATTGATTAACTGCAGTGGATCATGTACTCGGTCTTCAGTGGAAGGCAGCAGTCTGGGTCGGCTGTCATGACTACAGATGCGAACCACAGGCGGCTAGCATCCAACGCCCAGGGCCGGCGGGAGTGTCTTGCGTTCTAATGAGGCATTGGCAGTGGCTCGGTGGGGCTTGCTGAACACCGCGGAGAAAGCCAGTTGTCTGCTGCTGGAGGGGTGGCCAAGCATAAAGCGTTCCTTCTAGTCATTTATAAATGCAGCCGCTTAGCAAGCTGGAGTCTGAGGAGGTTGGGGGGGCGGTACAGCTCGCAGGCTTGAGAGGAGGACAGGAATGGCAGATTCTGCTTTGCATTTGAAAATTTAAGCTTTGGAACAAAAGCAGTCTCAGAAATCTCGATGTGAGTGAGGCATGGCTCAGGGACAAGATGTTTGGTCTTCCCTTGCCCAGGCTGCAACTCTGTGCCCCTCCCCCAATGTTAATCCGCCCCCTCACCAGACTGGCCACTAGTGCCACACAGTGGGTTTCCTGTTTCAGAGGAGCTTCCCCATCTTCAGGGTTCCCTGGTGGTTCAGTGGTAAAGAATTCACCTGCCAGTGCAGGAGGCACGGGTTCGATCCCTAGTCTGGGAAGATCCCCTGGAGGAGGAAATGGCAACCCACAATTAGTACTTGCCTGGGAAATCCCGTGGACAGAGGAGCCTGGCAGGCCACAGTCCACGGGGTCGCAAAAATCAAACATAGCTTAGCAACAACAACCCATCTTTGTAGTTCAGAAAGGAGAGCTGGCCACTTTTACCTTCTGTCTAGAAATGAGTCTAAACCATCCCCCAGTATTAAAAATGAAGAAATCTGCAGCTGAGCTAGTTCTTACACTTTGTGGTTTGAAACATGCCTTAATATTGATGGTCATAATGAATTATCCTAGCTGGAGTTTGAGGACAGAAGGACTTTACAAGGCTGTAGTTTGGAATTCTGTGATGTGCAAAATCAAATGAGATAATATGGAAATGAGATAAAGCACTCAGCGCATAGTAAGTGCTCAGTCAGTAGACCAATGACTTTTTAAAACTTTTTATTGATTTATTATTTATTGTTGGCTGTGCTGGGTCATTGTTGCTATGCAGGCTCTCTCTAGTTGCTGCAAACAGGGGCTACCCTTCATTGCGGTGGGCAGGCTTCTCATTGCGGTGGCTTCACTTGTTGCAGAACACAGGCTCTAGGCGTGCGGGCTTCAGTCATCGTGGTGCACAAGCCTAGTTGCCCCACGACATGTGGAATCTTCCTGGACCAGGGCTTGAACCTGCGGCCCCTGCATTGGCAGGTGGAAGTCCACCAATAACTGTTGACCTGCCCAATATACGTTTTTCTTCTTTATACATGTTCTGTTCCATTCCTTGTGCATTCCCTTCCTCCCCATCCTTCAAATTAGACCAGAATTGATGGCCTTCTCAAGGATCAGAAGGCCTTTCTTCCCAAGTGGAATCCAGCAGAAAAGAAAAAAAATGCAGAAGCACAGATGCTGGGCAGGAGGCAGATAAAGTTAGAGAAGATAAGAGGATCTCTCTCTGCCCTCTTTAGTTGGCAAATTAATGAATTTTCACTCTCAGAGTGGAAAATCCTGTAACTGTGAAACATCTCACCTCCTAAGCAAGGTCGTAATGGTCATCATCTTCACGGTCAAGCTGGGCCTGGGATTTCAGTAGTGGGTGTGGTCCCTAAGTTCATGCCAGGGCTTTGCAGACCCTGAAAAAAAGAAGTCAGAATGTCCCTGGGTATTTGTGTTTGGGGGTTGAGAAAGGGGTGATAATGGCTGAGAGAAACTCTTCTTCTGAGTATGAATATTTAAAATAAAAATTTCCCCGTCGATGGAATTTTAAAAATCAGAATTAAGTGCACAGCCTTGCTGGTTTGTGTTTCTCCTGTGGACTCTTAGGACAGCCAGTTGTTTGTGCTGAACCAAGTGCTCGGTTTCCTTTGGCACCAAATGTCATGTTTCGGGCGTCCTGCGTTCCGTCCAGCACGTTAACGTTGTAAAATGAACAAACTATGCAGCCTGACCCGCCTAACATCTAGGTCCAGCCTTGTCAGCTTTTAAAAATGCCTGATTTCCATGTATCTGTCAAGTTTGCCATTGTGTACACACCCCAGACTCTTCTTCAGAAAAGCAATCTATTTAGATCTAAGTGTACTTTCCATAAGGGAAATTATTTCAAATATAGGGTAGGGAACATTTAAAAATAAACAGTATTTCTGAGTTTGCTTTTTCCATGAGCATGTTTTAAATAAGCATGTAATCTTCACTATACTGAATCACTTTTGTAAATTTAAAGACATGTAGAACTGAAAAGAGATGTCTCCTATAATCCCATCACCTTGAGACAACCACTGTGAATGTTTTTTAGTGTAGTATCTCCCAGTCTTTTTAAAATACATACATACATATGTATATACTTTTTTTAACAAATGAAATATAGTTGCTTTATGATGTTGTGTTAATTTCAGGTATACTGCAAAGTGATTCAGTTATACAGTGACTTAGTTAAGTCAATCACTTTTTCAAATTCTTCTCCATTATAGGTTTTTAAGAGATATTGAATATAGTTCCCTGTGCTATTTAGCAGGTCCTTGTTGTTATGTATATACTTTTTAACGCAAAATTATAATTTTTTTCACTTATTATATCATAAGCAGCTTTTCATATCTTTAAGTATTCCCTGAGGACATGATTATTAGTAGAAACTAGAATTCCCTTGTATAGACATCCCGTATTAATTTCATTTTTCTCCTATTGTTGAACACTTAATTGCTTTTTTTTTTTTCATGTTATATAAAACACCAGGATAAGTATTCCTGGCTGAAATTTATGTTTGTTTCTATCACCTTAAATTACTAGAAATTGAATTACTGAGTCAAAGAATATGCACATTTTAAAAGTTTCTGATACATGTTGCCAAAATATTCTTCCAAAAGGTTGAACTGATTATATAGCTTCCCCCAGTAGTTTGTGAGCATGCCTGTGTGTGTGTGTGTGTGTGTGTGTGTGTGTGTATGTGTGTATTTTCAATTTGACCGATTAGGAAAACAGTGTCTCCTTGATTTCATTTACATTTTTTGATTACTAATGAGGTAGAAGTGTTTTCTTCTATTTAACAGTTTATTTACATGTATTCTTTTGTAAAATATTTGTCCAGTTCTTTTACCCATGTTTATTGCAGTGTTTGGCTTTTTCTAATTGATGTGAAGAATTGTTTTCTTTTCAGTTAAGAATTATGGCTCCTTTTCATAGATAATCAGATGAGATTGCTATAGACAGTCCAGTTGGATTCTTCATGAAGACATTAAGTTATATTTGGAATGTCTTGATAATGGCAATGTTATTCATGCACTTATTACGTTTTAAAAAATGGCTGTTTGCCGCTGATAAAAAAGATATATGGGAAAGAATCTGACAGTGTCAATCCAGCTCGAGTTAACTATCCCAGGACACTACCAGCATTTTATTACAGTTGTCAAAAAAAGGAAAAAAACCAACAATTTTATTGTTTTGATTATTGAGATCCAGCCACAGATCAACTGAGCAATTAAAATCTCTAAATAACGTTCTCTGAATTGTCAAACAAAGGATTCGTTCCCAGTGGAAAGGACTTTTTTGAAAGAAGATAGTTTTTGCTGTAATGTCTGTGCCAGTAAATGGTCGCACTAATTGGAATATACAGAAATATTTTACCAGTTTAACAATGCATGACATCCTAATAAGATTGTGATGACAAGCTTTTCTTTTTATGAAAGGTGATGCTACTGCTTGCTTCTAATATACATGGGCTCATGTGTCTTTTTATGACATGTTATAAATGAAATTTTTAGTAGAAATTAATCTGCCCTAGTCAAATCTTTCCTGTATATGAAATTATGTTTTAAAAGCAGGACAACATAGTCTTGATTTCTGTTGTTTTCATTTAAGTGCTCGGAATATTAATAATATATTTTAAGACATCTTGGAATGGGATAGAAAAGGATGACAATTAAATGCATATTAAACTGCTTGTCCCAAATCCCACTCATCTGCTACTAGAATGTGTGAAGCCGGATTCCCCGTCTTGCCCCAGCTCAGATGGCTGGCTGAGTGCAGGCTTGGGACAGTTAATGACAATCTTCCAAGACAAGCAGGACTTAACATCAATATCCCTCTCCCTGATAATCTATATACTCTGGAGGTGGTGAGCCCTGGCAGGGTTTTGATGATTTTATGATGGCTTGTGTATATTTACAGTGTGTTTAAAATACTCTTTTTAATTATCATTTGAGTGACAAAGCTTAATCTTTCAATCTTTATCTGCACCTCCTGCTGATGTATGTTTGTTGGGTAACTAAAAAGCGGAAATTTACTAAAGCCCGAGCTTTATGCCAGTAATAAGACTGAGGAGTCAATAGATGATTAACCTGCCTTTCTCCTCTTTATGAGAATAAAGGAATCACTTTAAAAAAATCTTTGAAGGTGGCCAAGGTTTTGCAAAACCACCTCCTAGAAACATAGAACAGCTATGCAGCACTGGGCAACATCTGAATTGCAGAAAGCAAGCATGTATGGAAAAGAATATTTAAAATATCATTTGAATACTGTTCAAGTACATTGATATAAACCCTTTATATATATCCTAAACATTTCATATACACATACATGTTTATGAATATATATGTAACACATGTATGTATACATTGTGCTATGTATATGTTATATACATACAAATTGTCTTGTGGAGTTAGGCAGCCTGACTAACTGGATATTGGATATTGATATTTTGTTAGATTTTAGGGGCTAAGTAAATACAACATAGTCATCATTCAGCCTATCATAGCTACGTCTTAAAATGTTCCTTTTGTATTATTTCACTTGAAATGAGATGAAACCCTGGGGTTATTGGTCCTTGGCGCAAATGAATAAAGACACATATGTTAATAATGTATGCCAAGAATTTAGAATGAAGTATTGAACCTCTGTCTTGGTTTTCCAGAAAGATGAGACACAACCACTACTCTTTTTGAAAGCTCTTGTTTCTGATAGTAATAGGTCAGAATTTTAAGCAAAAGCAAAGAAAAACAATTCCCAGTAACTGGCCTGTGTGGTTACTGACATGTGTGATTCTCTGATAAAGTTACTGATCATCATCTTCGGCATATATAAAGGACCTGCAGGCTGCCTAAGCCTTCTCTCAAAGAAATCTTAAAAATCATGGATTGATTTGCAGATTTAGTGGGATATTAAAAGCTGATGTTGTGCTTGAATAAGATAAGCGTTCTATATTAGACTGTCCTGGAGAAAACCCTCACGTGGCTAGGTGATTTTATTGACATCTTGGAACTAAAGACCATAAATTCTGCTATCGGCAATATACTGTCCTAAGAAATAGACATCACAGATGCCAAAGCTGCCTCTGGGAGCCCAGCAGACATAGCATGGAGTCAGATAAAGCATTAAATCCCAGACCCAGCCCAACATCTGCAGCCTTGTCACCTCTTTCAGCCTGGTTATTGGTAAGCTTGGCTGCCATTTGTAACCCATCCATGCCCTTGAGCAGGTTGTCGCTAGCACCACCAGTGAGTCATACCCAAGGCCAAGTGTGCATCCCTAGCGGCCCCCTCTGCACCCCACCCCACGGCTACTCCTATCAAAATGATGCTTATCCTGTGGTTGTCGCATGGAGACTTAGGCAGCAATAGTGGAATTTGTGCCAAGAGTTCAGCTAAACAAGGCAGAAAACTTATCAAGTCCCGTTGGTCAGGCAGGTGCTCATTTTTCAAGAAATCATGAAACGGCCAAAGCATGGTAAGCTGAAAAAAAGCAGACAGCAGGACAGAGGTAGATGAGGGGTTGGGTGTGGGGAGCTGAGGCCGAGGGAAGAAGCCAGCAAGGTCCGGAGGCCAGAATGGCAGGCAGTTGCATCAAGGATCCAGATTGAGTGGAGAGGCTCCGACTGAAGTTCTAGGCCAAAA
This sequence comes from Ovis canadensis, assembly GCF_042477335.2. Lineage (NCBI taxonomy): Eukaryota > Metazoa > Chordata > Mammalia > Artiodactyla > Bovidae > Ovis > Ovis canadensis. Next base: position 35,585,048 of record NC_091258.1, read on the forward strand.
GGTGTTTGGAAACTGGACCAGAGTGTCTTAACCATGAAAAGCTGAAATCAACTTAAAAGCTGCGCAGTGACATACCAAGGTGGGGCAGTGGGAGAAGTCCACCCCAGCTCTCCCTCTCAGAACCCTTCCATGCTGGCAGGGAAGGGCTGTATTGTCTATAGAAGGTTAAAAAACAGTAACAAAACAGACAAGAGTCTATCTGCCTTTTGCTACCACCTTTCTCTGTCAGTTCTAAGCAACAGCCGTGATGGAATGAATATGCATTCCTCTCTAAAGAAACCTCGTATTGGTCTAACATCCATCCAATTTCTGAATTACTCCTGAAGTTTACTTGCGTATGTACAAGCTTCAGATTAGCACATTTTAGTAAGACGTCCTTTAAGAAACATTGTATTTGACATAGACATCCACTCAGAGAATTTGTGCAGTCAACAGCTGACACACACGTACTCAGCTGTACCCATTCATCTCAAGAGTAAGTTCATCACCATTTGGAAGTGATTGACCCTTGCTTCTGGTGTGGTGTATATCTCCAACCACTATGCTTGCCATATTCCTTCATCTAAACAGTGATCAACAAGGCCAAAACACAATTGGGGTACTTCAACTCTTCCATACCATGTGACCACTTGAAGTTTTTGTTTTTTGTTTAAAATTTAATTCTGTGAAACAGTTGACAAATCTCTCTGTAATAGTTGTTATTTGGTAAATGAAACTTTTACTTCCCTATGTAAAATATTTTATTGAATTTGAATCATATTTTGAAGTTAAATAAATTCTTTAATTGTTCATTGATTATTTTAAATTGAAGACTAAATCAAGGAAATATTATTACTGATTACAATATGCTAATTACTGAGAAAATTTTATGGTATAGAGGCAAGGGGTATGAAGAATGATTTGCTTCAGCTGTCACATATGCTAAGCACGTCCCTGGAGATGGGGTAGTGTTTATGAGTACCGAGTGAATTCAGTCCCTGGAGAAGGGGATGGCTACCCACTTCAGTATTCTTGCCTGGAGAATTCCATGGACAGAGAAGCCTAGCAGGCTATAGTCCATAGGGTGGCTAAGAGTTGGACACACTGAGTGACTAACGCTACTATAGTGAATTCAGTGCTTGTTGGCGTAATCAATAATGATAAGGAAACATAGGCACAGGATGACCAAACCCAAAAAGAACTTGATTCTGGACTTTGTGATATGATACCGCCTGATATTCTTTACATCTAAACTGGCCCCCAGTGAAGCCAGGAATGCTATCACAGAAGCAGACATATCCATCAGTTTACCTAGAGTTCAGTTCAGTTCAGTTCAGTTTGCTCAATCATTATCTGACTCTTTGCAACCCCATGGACCGCAGCACGCCAGGCCTCCCTGTCCATCATCAACTCCTGGAGTTTACTCAAACTCATGTCCATGGAGTCAGTGATGCCACCCAACCATCTCATCCTCTGTCGTCCCCTTCTCCTTCTGCCCTCAATCTTTCCCAGCATCAGGGTCTTTTCAAATGAATCAGTTCTTGGCATCAGCTAGCCCAAAGTATTGGAGTTTCAGCTTCAACATCAATCCTTCCAATGAACATTGAGGACTGATCTCCTTTAGGATGGACTGGTTGGATCTCCTTGCAGTCCAAGGGACTCTTCAAGAGTCTTCTCTAACACCACAGTTCAAACGCATCAATTCTTCGGCACTCAGCTTTCTTTATAGTCCAACTCTCACCATTCCTCCACTGGATGGACCTTTGTTGGTAAAGTGATGTCTCTACTTTTTAATACGCTGTCTAAGTTGGACATAACTTTCCTTCAAAAGAGTAAGCGTCTTTTAATTTCATGGCTGCAGTCACCATCTGCAGTGATTTTAGAGCCCCCCAAAATAAAGTCTGCCACTGTTTCCACTGTTTCCCCATCTATTTGTCATGAAGTGATGGGACCAGATGCCATGATCATCGTTTTCTGAATGTTGAGCTTTAAGCCAACTTTTTCGCTCTCCTCTTTCACTTTCATCAAGAGGTTCTTTAGTTCTTCACTTTCTGCCATAAGGGTGGTGTCATCTGCATATCTGGGGTTATTGATATTTCTCCCGGCATTCTTGATTCCAGCTTGTGCTTCATCCAGCCCAGCATTTCTCATGAGGTACTCTGCATATAAGTTAAATAAGCAGGGTGACAATATACAGCCTTGATATACTCCTTTCCTGATTTTGAACCAGTCTGTTGTTCCATGTCCATTTCTAACTGTTGCTTCCTGACCTGCATATAGATTTCTCAAGAGGCAGGTCAGGTGGACTGGTATTCCCATCTCTTTTAGAATTTTCCACAGTTTATTGTGATCCACACAGTCAAAGGCTTTGGCATAGTCTGTAAAGCAGAAATAGATGTTTTTCTGGAACTCTCTTGCTTTTTCAGTGATCCAGCGGATCTTGGCAATTTGATCTCTGGTTCCTCTGCCTTTCCTAAAACCAGCTTGAACATCTGGAAGTTCACGGTTCACATACTGTTGAAGCTGGCTTGGAGAATTTTGAGCATGACTTGGCTAGCATGTGAGATGAGTTCAATTGTGTGGTAGTTTGAGCATTCTTTGGCATTGCCATTCTTTGGGATTAGAATGAAAACTGACCTTTTCCAGTCCTGTGGCCACTGCTGAGTTTTCCAAATTTGCTGGCGTATTGAGTGCAGCATTTTCACAGCACCATCTTTTAGGATTTGAAATAGCTCAACTGGAATTCCATCACCTCCACTAGCTTTGTTCATAGTGATGCTTTCTAAGGCCCACTTGACTTCACATTCCAGGATGTCTGGCTCTAGGTGAGTGATCACACCATCATGATTATCTGGGTCATGAAGATTATTTTTCTACAGTTCTTCTGTGTATTCTTGCCACCTCTTCTTAATATCTTCTGCTTCTGTTAGGTTCATACTATTTCTGTCCTTTATTGTGACCATCTTTGCATGAGATGTTCCCTTCAGTTCAGTTCAGTTCAGTCGCTCAGTCATGTACGACTCTTTGCGACCCCATGAATCGCAGCACGCCAGGCCTCCCTGTCCATCACCAACTCCTGGAGTTCACTCAGACTCACGTCCATCGAGTCCGTGATGCCATCCAGCCATCTCATCCTCTGTTATCCCCTTCTCCTCCTGCCCCCAATCCCTCCCAGCATCAGAGTCTTTTTCCAATGAGTCACCTCTTCACATGAGGTGGCCAAAGTACTGGAGTTTCAGCTTTAGCATCATTCCTTCCAAAGAAATCCCAGGGTTGATCTCCTTCAGAATGGACTGGTTGGATCTTCTTGCAGTCCAAGGGACTCTCAAGAGTCTTCTCCAACACCACAGTTCAAACTCATCAATTCTTCAGCGCTCAGCCTTCTTCACAGTCCAACTCTCACATCCATACATGACCACTGGGAAACCATAGCCTTGACTAGACGGACCTTTGTTGGCAAAGTAATGTCTCTGCTTTTGAATATACTATCTAGCTTGGTCATAACTTTTCTTCCAAGGAGTAAGTGTCTTTTAATTTCCTGGCTGCAGTCACCATCTGCAGTGATTTTGGAGCCCCCCAAAATAAAGTCTGACACTGTTTCTACTGTTTCCCCATCTATTTGCCATGAAGTGGTGGGACCAGATGCCATGATCTTCGTTTTCTGAATGTTGAGCTTTAAGCCAACTTTTTCACTCTCTTCTTTCACTTTCATCAAGAGGCTTTTTAGTTCCTCTTCACTTTCTGCCATAAGGGTGGTGTCATCTGCATATCTGAGGTTATTGATATTTCTCCCGGCATTCTTGATTCCAGCTTGTGTTTCTTCCAGTCCAGCATTTCTCATGATGTACTCTGCATAGAAGTTAAATAAGCAGGGTGACAATATACAGCCTTGACGTACTCCTTTTCCTATTTGGAACCAGTCTGGTGTTCCATGTCCAGTGCTAACTGTTGCTTCCTGACCTGCATACAGATTTCTCAAGAGGCAGGTTAGGTGGTCTGGTATTCCCATCTCTTTCAGAATTTTCCACAGTTTATTGTGATCCACACAGTCAAAGGCTTTGGCATAGTCAATAAAGCAGAAATAGATGTTTTTCTGGAACTCTCTTGCTTTTTCTATGATCCAGAGGATGTTGGCAATTTGATCTCTGGTTCATCTGCCTTTTCTAAAACCAGCTTGAACATCAGGGAGTTCACGGTTCACGTATTGCTGAAGTCTGGCTTGGAGAATTTTGAGCATTACTTTACTAGCATGTGAGATGAGTGCAGTTGTGCGGTAGTTTGAGCATTCTTTGGCATTGCCTTTCTTTGGGATTGGAATGAAAACTGACCTTTTCCAGTCCTGTGGCCACTGCTGAGTTTTCCAAATTTGCTGGCATCTTGAGTGTAGCACTTTCACAGCATCATCTTTCAGGATTTGAAACAGCTCAACTGGAATTCCATCACCTCCACTAGCTTTGTTCGTAGTGATGCTTGGATGTTCCCTGGTATCTCTAATTTTCTTGAAGAGATCTCTAGTCTTTCCTATTCTATTGTTTTTCCTATTCTATTGTTTTCCTCTATTTCTTTGCATTGATCGCTGAAGAAGTCTTTCTTATCTCTCCTTGCTATTCTTTGGAACTCTGCATTTAAATGGGTATATCTTTCCTTTTCTCCTTTGCTTTTTGCTTCCTTTCTTTTCACAGCTATTTGTAAGGCCTCCTCAGACAGGCATTTTGCTTTTTTGCATTTCTTGGAGATGGTGTTGATCCCTGTCTCCTGTACAATGTCACAAACCTCCGTCCATAGTTCTTCAGGCACTCTGTCTATCAGATCTAATTCCTTAAATCTATTTCTCACTTCCACTGTATAATCATTAGGGATTTGATTTAGGTCATACCTGGATGGTCTAATAGTTTTCTCTACTTTCTTCAATGTAAGTCTGAATTTGGCAATAAAGAGTTCATGATGTGAGCCACAGTCAGCTCCCAGTCTGGTTTTTGCTAACTGTATAGCGCTTCTCCATCTTTGGCTGCAAAGAATATAATCAGTCTGATTTCGGTGTTGACCATCTGGTGATGTCCATGTGTAGAGTCTTCTCTTGTGTTGTTGGAAGAGGGTGTTTGCTATGATCAGTGCGTTCTCTTGGCAGAACTCTATTAGCCTTTGCTCTGCTTCATTCTGTACTCCAAGGGTAAATTTGCCTGTTCCCTAGAGTTAGGGAATGAAAATAAATGAGGGACAGGCTGTTTGTTGATGGTCACCCTGGGAAAAACATGCAGAGCCCACCAAGGAACTCCTGTGAAGTGGGGCAACTCAGCAGACGACAAGGAAGCCTTCCTCAACCAAGGCCCTGAACTGAGAATTCAGAAAGCAAAATGGTAGCATCCTAGAAGACACGAGATAGCCAGCGGATGGTGCATGGCCACAGACATGGGTTGGCTCTTTTACAGCCCAGTGAGCTGGAGCAGAACGTAACAGATGAATGAAGCAGGCCGAGCGTGGAGAGGTGGGATTTGATTCACACTGGAGCACATGTGTCCTGTCTAAAGGGGGCAGCCACTACTCGGCTCCCCCTAGTTATCATCCTGGGGGGATATTGACCCAGATAAGCACGTCTTTCAGTTTTTCAAGCAAAGCCAAACATCTGACTGTTTGAACAAAATCTCTACATTTCTTTTTCTTTTTCAAAAAATAACTGATTCACTTCTTTTTTAAAAAAGAAAAAAAATGTGAAAAAGCCAAAACTATTGGGGCCACAGTAAATATTTGGGAGCAAAATGTCACCCTTGAGCCACCATTTTGTCAACTCTGCACCAGAGCTTGCACCATTTCTGCCATTCTGACATGATGCCAACCGTAGGGTGAAGTCATGCCTTGGAATACTAAAGAGAGCTAAGAACCACATTTAGGAGGAAAGTAGAGGCAACTCTTGGCTTCAAGACAGTGATGGGGACTTCTCTGGTGGTCCAGTGGTTAAGAATCCCCCTTGCGATGCAGGGGATGTATGTTCAGTCCCTGGCTGGGGAACTAAGCTCCCACGTGCCACGGAGCAGCTAAGTGCAACTAGCTGCATGCAACTAGTGAGTCCGTGCACCACAACTAGAGAGTCTGTGTACCTCAACGAAGAATCCCTAGTGCTGCAACCAAAGCCAGCACAGCCAAATACATAAAAATAAAATAAATTAATTTTTAAAAAGACAGTGATGGAATAACTGTCACAGAAACTGTCACAGTTTGCAGTCACCAGGGCTTCCCAGGCGGCTCAGACAGTAAAGGATCTGCCTGTAATGCAGGAGACGTGGGTTCAATCCCTGGGTTGGGAAGATCCCTTGGAGAAGGGAATGGCAACCCACTCCAGTATTCTTGCCTGGAGAATCCCATGGACAGAGGAGCCTGGTGGGCTACATAGAGTCTGTGGGGTCACAAAGAGTCAGACACAACTGAATGATAACACTTCCACTAACACTTGCAGTCACCAAGCACCAGGGAAGACATTACACGAAGAATAGTAGCTGTCATCTGTTGAGCTCATGACTGTGTGCCAGGCATTGGGCTATCCTACCCTTCACAACTGTGACCTTGGGGAGTCTTCCCAGCAGTGCCATGAAATGAATTTTTACTTCCCCACTTATGGATAAGGATGCTCAGCAAGATTTTGTCATTTTCCCAAGTTCAGTCATACAGTCAGGACTCCACCCTATGCCTCTCTTGGACTTCAGAGCTCAGGGTCTCAACCACTGAGTCTAAGCTGCCCAGTGGTGTGGGGCCACTGTTCACTATACTAGGACGCCAGAGCCAGCTTGCCTTGAATGCCACGCATCACCCGGGAGCTTCAGCGGCTTCCCCAGGAGCACAAAGATAACAGTCTCCTTCCATGGCTTTTGCACCTGGTCAATAATTGTTTGAACACCAAAGCTGGCCACCACCCTTGTCCCATTATGGAAACTTCTCTTTAGCAAAAGCCCAGTGGAGAAGTGACCAACTCAGACAGTTTGGCCCTGGAGCGCTTGCGTCAGCATTCTCCTGCAAGAATATACTTTGACTTATGCATTGCTTGCTTAATAGACCACAAAAGTCAACATCCCTCTGGAAGAACAGCTCGTGCTCTGAGGCATCACGGGGCCTCAAAAGATCCTGTTGGGGCAGGATGTTGTGTAAAACCCACAAGTGGAGCTAAACCCCATGTCTTCTCATTATAATGTTAATATTTAAGAAAGCATCAGAGACAGCCTCTGTGCTTTCTCCAAAAAATGGGGGTTGGGATTTTTCTTTCTCCTATTTTGCTTTTCAGACCTGGAAGCACATCAACATTTTTTTTTTCCCCCAACAAAAGAATGTGTCTCTTGTCCCTAGGTATGGCAATGAGGCAGAGAAGAAGCCAGTGTTTAGAGGGGAGGGTGGGAAGGTGACTGATGGAACATAGCTCCCATTGGAAAGAGATACAGGCAGAGGGGCTCCCGGGGCTGTCTCAAGCCCCACCTTCCCAAAGGAGGCAATGAGATCTTAATTCAGATCATGTCCGCATCCCATTTTCCAGGAACTTTGTGGCAGGTCCCTAATATCTATTGTCCTCCAGCCCAGTCTGAGACTGGGCTCGCGCTAGCGGCTGAGCCAGCCATGCGGGTATCGGCATGGCAGACACAGAAATGAGATCCAGCCTGACATCCACTCAGGACACATTCTTGAGTGCTCAATAGTCACCTCGCCACCACACACACTGGCTGCCTCTTGTGCACAGTGGATTGAAATAAGCTCCGACCATGTTCAGTTCATCCCATGCCCTGCCCTCAGGTCAGTAGCCAAAGAGGCAGCAGATTTGAACCAAAAATAACAAGCGCTATAAATCATCAGATGCCCCCAAACACTGCAGCATTGTTCGGAGATTACGGCGTGCCCTGGATAGTAGGAGATATCTAATCAGAAAGTCAGAATGAACAGCCCCATGGAACAGATGGGCGAATTCTATGGACTTTCCTTCCTTCAAAAGGGGAGGGGCCATTATTTAAATTTATATACGGCGGAAGCCACTGGAACCCCCATTCTGATGATTAAATCTGGATGATCGCAGCATCCAGATGCATTAAACAGTGACCTTCTCAAATCAGACATGAGCAGAGACACCACATGGCCACAGCCAAGGACACAGAGAGCTCACTTCACAGGCTTGTGAGTTTCAGTGCTGGGTCAGTTAAAGACATCAGCAGAAAGCAAACTGATTTCCACCAGCATCTTGGGCCAGGGGAGTTATCACTTCTACTAAGTTAAGTTCTACCCCCATTCTGTGAGTTTCAGAAATTATTTCAGTCAGAGTCATGCAATGTCAAGGAAAGAAACACAGCATATAGGAAATAGAATTTGAACTGTTGAGTCAAGGGCAGTGTCTCTGCCTCCAAGCTCTCCAGCTCCTTTCACTGATCTGCAGAGTGCAGATGACCAACGTTTCTAAAATTTTGCCATTTAATTCTTGCTTCAGAGGCTGAGAGCTTACAGGAGCAACTTCACATGGAAACCAACATTCCCACAAATATAAAAGTTATATGTAGGAGACCTCCACTGGTGGTCCAGTGGTTGAGAATCCTCCTGCCAATGCAAGGGATACAAGTTCAACCCCTGGTCCAGTAAGATCCCACATGCCCCAGAGCAAGGACGAGCGCCACGACTACTAACTCCTGTAACTAAAGACTGTGCTCTGCAACAAGAGAAGTCACTGCAATGAGAAGCCCTGTACATCATAGCAGCTAGAGAGGAGCCTCTGCTCAGCGCACTTAGAAAATGCCCACTTGCAACAACAAAGACCCAGTGCAGCCAAAGATACATAAATCAATTTTTTTTAAGTTTATGTAGGAAATGTGACCTCGAAAAATCACCATATTGAGTGAAATCTGGGAGGTGCTCAGGATGTTTAGTTCGCAATTCTGCCTCTGGTTAAAGTACTTAGAAGCTTAGGCATATACTCACAGTATCTTTAACATCACCTTCATATATGCTGTGTCATTTTTGATCCATTATCATACTCTTTGGGAATTTCAGGATTCCCACAGTCTATAATGGCAAAACTACAATTGAATTTAACAGATTGAGGGCCCCATATTGCTTCTCAGACAATTTTAGAAATTCTTAAAAGTCAGTTTCTCATGATAAGCAAATTTTAGTTTAAAAACTTTATGAGGTGGGAGGGATCATTCTTCATTTTGGCTCAAGGGCCCCTTTTGGTTGCAACGGACAAAAGAAAATCATTAAAAGCAAACTTTATGAGAAGAGAGAAAGGGTTGCAGTTTGGGGGCTCTTTTTAAATTGGGTTTGCCTTCTTAGCTCCTGCCTTGAGCAGGAAACAGAATATATTGCATCCACAGATTTTCTTAATTGTAAAAAGTGAATACTCTAAAATGTATTTTTTTTTAATTGTGATTATGTTACAGTGGTTTCTATGTATCATCGATTAGATTTTGATTAAGGGTTTTATTAAATAACTAGTGTTTCACCAGCATCTAATTAAATCTTCTATCTAAATTGAACAGAAAATTATGGGTGAAAAGAAAGCATTTGTAGCCGACTTTATTACAGATAAGACCATTATTTGTTCATCTTAAGAATTTGAGATCAAATTTACAAGCAGCATCCTCATCAAATTTCTTTTCTGGGCTGCTGAGCCCTGGCCCCTTGAAAGCAGCCCATTATCTCCCCGCCTCCTTTTTATTATAGTGTCCTGGTTGTTGGCAACACGCCCGCTGTTTAAGGTTACTTTCATTAATTAACCGAAAGTTAATTTCTTTGCAAGCAAAATCTCTGATCTCATTATGTTGTCTTTAAAGCTGAAAGCTTCAGGTTTTCTGGTCTCCTTTGATGGCACAATAAAAAGCATGCTCTTTATCTTAAGGGAAGCCGTCTCCAGGGTTTAATTTAATAGTCCTTGAAATAGTTACAGCACAGCCAGGCAGACTACAATAATCTGCCCATTTTAGAAAACCTTGGCTTTGTCATGGGTAAGAGAGCCCAGTGACTGGTACGGATGTGGACCATGAGGGCTCTGTGTTCACAGAAATTCTGCATTTTACCTCTTGGGGTCCCATGTTCACACCCCCGTTCTGTGTCCTGATGGAGATTGGAACAAATGCCAATAGCAGTATCCCTTCCAAAGTGTGCATCTTATTCTCTGGGAGTTTGGAAGTTTGAAGGAGTGGCATTTCCTCTATTAGCCTTTACTGTGTCTGCTAAGCTGTCTTTTGTCCCTCTGGTAGAAACGAAGCAACATTCAATGGTACTCAGAGTTTTGGGTAGTGGTTTGGAGCCTGCCAAACCTGAGTTTGAATCCCAGTCTTTCCTTGGAGAAGCTCTGTGTCTTTGGACAAGTTACGTAATCTGTTTGTCTTAAGTCTCAGTTTCTTCATCACTAAACTTTAAATGATTATGCAGAGTTAAGAAAGTTAAATCCAGAACTTGCCTTGGCAGTTCATCGGTTAAGACTTGCATTTACAATCTTGAGGGCTTGGGTTCCATCCCTGATTGGGGAACTATCCTTGAATTGTGCAAGTAAAGCAAGTGAATTGTATGGTATATAAATTATAACTCAATAAAAAAATTTAAGTTAAATCAAGTAACTAATCCATAGTAGTGGTGTTAGTTGCTAAGATGTGCCCGACTCTTTGCAACCCCATGAACTATAGCGTGCCAGGCTCCTCTGTCCATGGGATTCCCCAGGCAAGAAGACTGGAGCAGGTTGCCCTTCCCTTTTCCAGGGACTCTTCCCTACCCAGGGATCGAACTGGGGTCTCCTGCATTGCAGGCAGATTCTTTCCCATTTGAGCCACCAGGGAAGCCAACTAATCCATAGCAGATACTTGTTTGTTAAGTCCTCTTCTCTTGATGGTCCTGCTCTAGGCTTTACCAGCTACAAATGTGTTTCTCAATTTAGGGTTCAGCTTGATATTTAGGGGCTAGGATCCACAATGCTACAGCAGAAGCAGCAGTTTGGAGGGGATGCTCAAACTCCACAGAACATTTTCAGCTTGGATTTAATGAGTTGGGTTCTGAATGGCCCCGAATGCTCTTTTATAGATGTGGGGACATGAAGAGTGTATTTCCTTTGTCTCTCTGAGTTAGCTTCATTCTCCAGTGATGAAATCTGGTTACTTTCTAGAGCATTAAATTCAGTGAGTTGAGAGGGGCCAGAATGTCTTTTCAGAGCCTCCAGGTGTAGGTCACACGGAGAGAAGAGAACTCTTCAGGTGGCTCAAGTCTCAGGAGCCATGCAGGTACATGGAGAAGCCATTTGTATTCCACTGAGCCCGGCAATGTTGCACACACACAGCTGAGATTTACAGAGGCCGGGAGGCAGGGCTGTCGGGAGCCGGTAATGGCATGACCCGACACGCTGCTTCTGATGCCTGGGAGACCGGGTCTACGCCATTTGCCTACGTCCCCAGTACCCATTGCTGGTGAGGGATGCAATTGACTCAGCTCAAACAGGTCAAAGTCACTTAGGCAGAAAATCCCAGGTCTTGGGAAGAAAAGTCCCGTGCCTCTGGGGCGCTTGGCAGAAGTCAAAGGTCCAAGGTAATGCATTGGCAAAGATTCTGTCTGCTTTGGTGCCTCACTTACTGCTTCCTTCACCCATGCTTTTAGGCACGGATATTGTCAATGCTATTGATTAGTTGATCTGATAATCCGACAAGCTCCCTGATGTGTTAAGTCTCCTCCTTGGGGCTGACTGCAAGTGGGGGCAGAGTGTATGCTTCAGTTGAGGGGTGTCTCTCGGCAGACCTTGCTTAGACACCGCTTCTACAGTGAGATTGCTACACGCGTGACAGTTCCCATTATTCTTTTGGCTGTCACACTTAACTCTTCCTGAGAGTTTTTCCCTAGTTATCTACATTTTGTAGCCTCACTTTATCTTTTTTTAACTTTTTATTTTATATTGGAGTGTAGCCAATTAACAATGCTGTGCTGTTTTCAGGTAGACAGCAAAGGGACTCAGCCATACATATATACGTATCCATTCTCCCCCCAAACTTCCCTCCCATCCAGGCTGCCATATGACGTTGAGCAGAGTTCCCTGTGCTATACAGTGGGACTTTGTTGGTTAACCATTTTAAATATAGCAGTGTGTACATGTTGATCCCAAACTCCCTAACTGTCCCTTCCCCCGCTTCCATCCCCACTGGCAACCATAAGTTCGTTCTCTAGGTCTGTGAGTCTCTTTCTGTTTTGTAAATAAGTTCATTTGTAGCCTTACATTAGATTTGGGAAAACATTTTGTCTTCTGCATTGGGCCTCTGCTGCTGCTGCTGCTGCTAAGTCGCTTCAGTCGTGTCCGACTCTGTGCGACCCCATAGGCAGCAGCCCACCAGGCTCCCCGTCCCTGGGATTCTCCAGGCAAGAACACTGGAGTGGGTGGCCATTTCCTTCTCCAGTGCATGAACGTGAAAAGTGAAAGGGAAGTCGCTCAGTCGTGTTCGACTGTTAGAGACCCCATGGACTGTGGCCCACCAGGCTCCTCCGTCCATGGGATTTTCCAGGCAAGAGTGCTGGAGTGAGGTGCCATTGCATTGGGCCTCTCGGGTCTCTTAATTTCTTAGCATTTATGACATTTATGTGTTTAGGTTTTTATTTTTTATTTTCCTTTTCTGTTGTGAGTGCACTCCATTCTCTTCAACTTCCCCTCCTGGACAACCCCCACCCCCCGCCATGGCAGAAATCATATTTGCCTTTCTCCTCATCTGGTAGTGATCTTTAAGTATTCCATCAGCCACATCCCTCCTTCAGAAACTATGTAGCAACTCAATGGTATGTGATGCATGGTGTGTAGGTATCAAAAAAGAGTGGTCTTCGGTAAAGGCAATAGAGTTATCTATAAAGAGCACAGAGTGATGATAAATAAGCTAGCACCGCGTCATTCATTGCATTTTGTTTATCAGTTGTTTGTTTGGAGTCTGGTCTGGAATAGCTAGAAACTTCAGAACCCTCTGATTTGTCTTTCTTTACCTTGTTATTTATTCACTCCACCCTCTCTCTGGCTTCCATCTCCAAGGTCTTCAACCTTGTTGAAAGGGCATCAGGGTACCGCTGGAAATCCAAGCCACCAGTTGGATAAATTACGCCTTCAGTTGTCGGGGTCCATCGTGCTGTTTGTTCTATCTCCCAGCTCACTGTGCTTGACATCAATTACATTCTCTGCCTTGGTTCAAAGCATGTGAGATGAGTCCTTTAATCCCCTTTGCAAAATGATAACAACAACAACAATAAGGCCTCCGAGCAGAGAAAGTTAAGCCTAATTCAGATTTTTTAAAATTGGAAAACGAATCATAAATACCTGAGAAATGAGGTTCATAATGCAAACCCCAAGAAGCCCTTTAACCTGGGCAAAATCCTATAACACAATTATATACAATTTCACACTTGACTGGAGCTGTTATTTGAGCAAAAATAACCATTTTTCTGCTTGCGCTAAATGAACCACGAGAGCCATGTATCCAGCTACAGAAAAATGTAGGCGCACACGTTCAGTCTGCATGTAATCAGCGTACTTGATGGCAAGGGCATTGTAGGAGCAAAAGAGTTAATCATTGGATCCTGCCCACAGCAACCACACAATTAAGGGCAAGATTAGCAGAGATGAAAAATTTATTGTGAAAACGCAACACTGGGTCTGCAAAACAAAATTATTTCACTGAGCAGTTGTTCTGTTGCCGTAATCCTAATGATCAAGTCTATTACACTAATAATAGGAGAGAAACTAATTGCAGAGAGGACAGGACAAATCTTTTTTAATCTGCGTTGTCATCCCAACTAAGTCCCAACCCATTTGTATTAACCTTTGCTGACAGAGTCACATGATGGACATAATTTCTTATAATTTACCAGCTATGGATCTAACCTTTCTTCATCAAATATTCATAAAGGCAGGATTCTCAATGATTTTCTGTCTCTCTTCATATTTACAGCTTGTTGTCTTCTTCCTTTTTACAGTAATTTGGACACAATTGAAGTCAAATGGAATTAAAGTTAAATGCCTTTAGCAACTGAGGTGCCTAAAAGCAGAGACTTGGGGGAGGGGTCGTGAACTGGAGGGGAAGAGCCTGGGTTCCGAGGACCGTTCACATCCCAGAGGAGTTCCAGTGGGCTGCCCTGCCCCCAAAGGGAAAAACGAAATCAGTCAGAGAATAAAATGCCATTGCCCTGACTTGGCCTGCAGAGCATGCAGTCTTAGTTAGGCCTGTGGATCGAGATGCCCAGAAGCTGAGCTGACCGGGAGCTGCGTGCCTTCCTCTGACCACAGGGCTTGCTGGGAACCTAGGGTGCTGGGGCCAGGTCCTGTCTAAGCATGTGTCAGAGGGGCCCCGAGAAACACGCCAGGGGCTGTAATGGTGGACAAGAAGAGCTGGTTGGTACCATTACTTAGAAAATGAATGTGAATATCTGAAACCATTCCTGAGAGCATTTTTGGTAGAAAAACATCTGTTTCCACTTTGCTTCTTTGTTGCTTTGACAGTTTTCTTAAGAGACATGTAGATGAAAGAAGTTTTATAAAGCTTAGGTGTTTAAAATAAGTATAGCCACTGGTCCTGTATTTTTTTTTCCTCTCCCTGCTTGCAAGGCTTCAGTTTCAGTGGAATGGCAGGAGTTTGGGGAAGATGAAATAGTCTGGAGAAATCCCTTTTCTACTCCAATCTTCAGAGGACCCTACCTTTACTGAAACAACCAGGATGTTGTAGGTAAATTCTCCTTTAAGATGCAAAGGAGTTGTTTTACCTGGTTGACTTCAAATTCCTATATTGACTAAACCAAGAATTTACTTCTTGCTGAGTTTTCAGAATTCTGGCTGGTAAAACAGAAGTGAGAACTGAAGCTGCTTATATTCTTAAACAGCTGATTCATGTCCCTAACTCTAAGGTATTTTGGTTTTTTCACCATTAAAACTTCATCAAGTACTCTTTGAGCACTACCCCTAAATCTCAGACCTTCTCACCCTTCTAAATATTTTTCTGTGCATTTATAGACCTGTAGATGTACTGCAGACAAATATGTTTTCTTTGTTTTACCTAAATGGTCATGACAAACCACCATTGGTTCTGCCAGTCAATACCCAGCTTGCTTTCGTTACTCAATAACATATCTAGATTTGGGAATCTCCCTACGTTAGAACATATGATATAAATCTATTTAATTGTTGCAGAGATGTCCATAGGTTGTATATACCATTGTTCAGTGTTAGTCCCATAATAATGGACATTTAGGCTGTTTCCCTGGAGAAGGCAATAGCACCCCACTCCAGCACTCTTACCTGGAAAATCCCATGGACAGAGGAGCCTGGTAGGCTGCAGTTCATGGGGTCGCTAAGAGTCAGACACGACTGAGTGACTTCACTTTCACTTTTCACTTTTATGCATTGGAGAAGGAAATGGCAACCCACTCCAGTGTTCTTGCCTGGAGAATCCCAGGAACGGGGGAGCCTGGTGGGCTGCTGTCTATGGGGTCACACAGAGTCAGACACAACTGAAGCGACTTAGCAGCAGACTGTTTCCAGTTTTTCAAATTATAAGCAGTTCTGCAAAACACCATTAAATGTTTAGAACCAAGATAGAGCACATGCAATTGTCTTAACAGCAATGCTGGCTTTTGCAAATACAGTTTTGAGAACGTTTATACTGACCTGATACAGCTCGGCACTGACCTGACCCCATACTTTTTTCATGTCTTCTACCAAGCCAAGTTTCCTTTCTGATGGGAAGGACCAAAACAGTAACGAGACATTTGGTATCATATGTGCCCCACACATAAATAGACATTCCAGACAGCAGTGAATTAAACGTTTTCAATAGGGGGAAAAATGATAATCAGCTGTAAGAAACGCCCAAGTAGAGCTGTTATTCAAGGAGACTATCATTGTGTTAAGTTTGCTGTTATGCAGATTGAGTTATACTGAAGGTCAGACTATGCGCCCTGAGCTGCAGTTGCATCCTGGGAAATTCTCCTCCATGGTACTGGGTTCTCTATTTGCCTTGTTCACCAACACTCACGCTACAAAGAGGTGTCTGTGATTATGTAAAGGATGACTTGCTGCCAGTTAGGATGCACGGACGTGTACGGGGTTAATAACCATACCTCAGTCTCTTACAAATCTAATTGAAGACGGCAGGAAATTCTTTTAAAGGACTAAAATCTCTGGCCAGAAGGTTTGAGGGCTAAGTTCCATGAAAATGTTTACTAGGGATATCAGATACTGTGATTCTTCTGGGCTAGAATCGGATAGGTGCGGAGATGCTCATCGGCTCCCTCTGGGTTAATGGAAGAAATAAGGCAGGTACACAGTCAGATTCTATACATTTGTGGAAGTGCAGACTGAAAACATCCAATCTGAGTGGGTGTAAAGATTCTAAGTTATTTTTTAAATAATTCACATTAACTACTTGTCAGGTAGTGTTTCAGTTCAGTTCAGTTCAGTCGCTCAGTCATGTCCGACTCTTTGCGACCCCATGAATCGCAGCACGCCAGGCCTCCCTGTCCATCACCAATTCCCAGAGTTCACTCAGACTAACGTCCATCGAGTTGGTGATGCCATCCAGCCATCTCATCCTCAGTCGTCCCTTTCTCCTCCTGCCCCCAATCCCTCCCAGTATCAGAGTCTTTTCCAATGAGTCAACTCTTCACATGAGGTGGCCAAAGTACTGGAGTTTCAGCTTCAGCATCATTCCCTCCAAAGAAATCCCAGCGCTGATCTCTTTCAGAATGGACTGGTTGGATCTCCTTGCAGTCCAAGGGACTCTCAAGAGTCCTCTCCAACACCACAGTTCAAAAGCATCAATTCTTTGGCACTCAGCTTTCTTCACAGTCCAACTCTCGCATCCATACATGACAACTGGAAAAACCATAGCCTTTACTAGGCGGACCTTAGTCGTCAAAGTAATGTCTCTGCTTTTCAATATGCTGTCTAGGTTGGTCATAACTTTTCTTCCAAGGAGTAAGCGTCTTTTAATTTCATGGCTGCAGTCATCATCTGCAGTGATTTTGGAGCCCCCCAAAATAAAGTCTGACACTGTTTCCACTGTTTCCCCATCTATTTCCCATGAAGTGATGGGACCAGATGTCATGATCTTCGTTTTCTGAATGTTGAGCTTTAAGCCAACTTTTTCACTCTCCACTTTCACTTTCATCAAGAGGGTTTTTAGTTCCTGTTCACTTTCTGCCATTTGCTGAAAATCAACAACTGGCTTAAGAATGACACACAGATGGAAAAGATCCTTCCACCACAGTTCATGAAACATTAGGTATCTCTTATTCCTGCAACTCTGTTTAGCTGTTAACTGGCCCAGTCTCTCATCCTATACTGGGCACTCTTATCTTTATCTTATAAAAGGGGAAGTTGAGAGATTCTGCCAAAAGTTAGTGGAACCTAAGAAAAAACAGATAAATTCATCAAAAATGAAAAACTTTTGTGCGTCAAAGAACACTGTCAGGAAAGTGAAAAGACAACCTACAGAATAGAGGAAAAAATCTTGCAAATCATATATCTGATAAAAGTTTACTGTCCAGACTATAAAGAACTCCTAAAATTCAAGAACTAAGAGACAAACAACCCAATTAAAAAATAGGCAAAGGAATCGATTAGATATTTTTCCAAAGAAGATATACAAATATCTAGTGAGTCCATGAAGAGATGCTTATGACCATTAATCATTAGGGAAATGTAAATTAAAACCACGATGAGAGACTACTTCACACCTACTAAGAGAGCTATAATAATTTTTTTAAAATAACAAAATAGCAAGTGTTAGCAAGGATGTGGAGAAATTAGAACCCTCATACATTGCTGGTAGAAATGTAAAACCACACAATGCCTTTGGAAAATAATTTGGTGGTTCCTGAAAAAGTTAAATGAATTACCATGTATGTGACCCAGCAAGTCCATTCCTAGGAATAAATTCAAAAGAATTGAAAACAAGGATTCAAATGGATACTTCCTAACATTATTCACAGTAGCTAAAAGGTGGAAGCAACCCAAGCATCCATGAGCAGATGAGTGAGTAAACCAAACATGTTATATACATGGAATGGAATACTATTCAGCCATAAAAGGGAACAAAATTCTGTCACATGCTGTAACCTGTATGAGCCTCAGAAACACATGCCAACTGAAATAAACCAGACACAAAAGGACAAATATATGATTCCACTTATACGAACTATCTAAAATAGACAAACTCAGAGAGACAGAAGGTCAATTAGAGGTTACCGGTACTGCGGCAAGAGGGAATGGGGAATTGCTTAAAGAATTTCTGTTCGAGGTGATGGTGAGAAAATTCTAGAAGCAGATACTGGTGATTCTTGTACAACACTGTGAATACAATGAATACCACTGAATTGTATGCTTAAAAGTAGGTAAAATGGCAAATTGTACATTATATATTTTTTAACACAGTAAGAAAAGTGAATGGAACCAGATGTAGAATGTAAGCATATCATCTAAAGTTCCAAAGGTATATAATTAAGGAACTAAAAATACAGAGAAACTCTATCGCAATTGCTTGCTTCACAGCAAATCACTCTAAAACTTAGCAGCTTGCAACAACCCAATTGCTGTTGTTGTCTAGTCGCTAAGTTGTGTCCGACTCTTTTGCAACCCCATGGACTGTAGCCCACCAAGCTCCTCTGTCCATGGGATTTCCCAGGCAGGACTACTGAAGTGGGTTGCCATTTCCTTCTCCAAAAGGGAATCTTCCTGACCCAGAGATCAAACCGTGTCTCCATTGGCAGGCGGGTTCTTTGCCGTCTGAGCCACCAGAGAAGCCCTCAACCACAGTTACTAATTCTCATATAAGACCCTGGTCTTCTGTGCATTGACTCATCTGGATAGAAGGCTCTTCTGCTGGCCTCCCTGAGGGTCTCTCACCTGGACTGTAGTCGAGCAGCAGCTGGAGCAGAAAGGCTGGGTTCAGCTGGGGACTCTGGGATCACTCAGCCTCCATCTTTCCACCTGGCCTTTCTGTGTGGTCTCTCCTGTAGATACCCAGACTTCTTGCAGTGAGGCTCAAGACACCCAAGTGCCCAAAAGCAGAAGCTTCCAGCCTTTTTAAAAGAAATGCTCTAGTGTCACCGTGCTGCTATCACCGTTTAAAGCAGATGACAGAGAGGGCCAGCTGAGCCTCGGAATATCCTGGAACACCAGTCTCACACGCACAGGAGAAGGAGAGTCAAACCCTAATGTCACACTGCAGGAAGACAAAGGATTATATCTGAAGTTGAAGGATCAAGGAACAGAAGTGTGGTACATATTGGTGAGAGATACACCAGGCAACCACTGTTGGAAACAAATCCAGGGCTGAGATGGATTAGAGTGGGGAACTCCTGCTTTTTTCATTGCATAAACTCTTCTATATCATTAGATTTAAAACTGTGGCTGTGCACTGTTTCAGTAACATGATAGGGTAGTTTGGAGTATGGCTGTGGCGCCCGATCACCTGGGCTCATATCTTGGTCATGTCAGTTATAATCTCTGTGACCTTGGGCAAATGACATCACCACTCAGTGCCTCAGTGTTCCCATCTGTAAGCTGGGGATAAACATCATAACCTCAGGACTAACCTGGTCCTGTGGCTAAGCACCAGTGGCTAAGACTCCGAGTTCCCAGTGCAGGGGGCCCAAGTTCGATCCCTGATCAGGAAGCTAGATCTCGCTTGCCACAACTAAGGATTCCACATGCTGCAACCACGGCCGAAGATCCCGAGTGCTGCAACCAAGATCTGGCACCTAAATAAATAAGTATATAAATACTTTAAAACAAAATCATAACATCATAGGGTGATTAGGATTACATGAATAAAACACTTAGAATGCCGATGAGGCACAAAGTAGACCCTCAGATAATGTCAGCTCTTAACAGCTGTAACTTTAAAAAAGAAGCGTGCAAACTCACGGTGAACTAGGGATCCTCAGACCAAATCCTTAGTCTCCTAAAGTGAAGTGTTAGTTGCTCAGTTGCGTCTGACTCTTTGCAACCCCCTGGAATGCAGCCTGCCAGGCTTTTCTGTCCATGGGATTCTCCAGGCAAGAATACTGGAGTGGATAGAGTGGGTAGCCATTCCCTTCTCCAGATCTTCCTGACCCAGGGATGGAACCAGCTCTCTGGCATTGCAAGCAGGTTCTTTACCATCTGAGCCAGCAGGGAAGCCCAACTCTGCCACAGATGAGCTGAGCAAGTCTGTTAACCTCAGCTTCCAACTGAGAAGGATATAAGCTAAGATGAGCTCCTAAGAATAGAGGTTGTGTCAAATCTGAAATCTAAAAGAGCCACGACTGTCAAAAATTACCCTGCTGGAACATGAGACTCCCCTCCCTTTTCCGAGAGATTCTTTACAGCTGAGCCTGTTCCTTTATCCTCATACTCACCCACTATGGAGGCATAATTCAGAGCCTCACTAGCTGCCTGTCCAGAGACCTTCTCCTGGGACAGAACTTTATAAATCATTTTAAGTTAGTGGCCATAACTCCCAGGTGTTTACACGAGACCAAGTGGAAAAGGACATTAACTTGGAACCAATTAAATTGCTGCTAGTCTGTATTTGCTGGCCTCCTGGACGGATCTCTCCCAGAAGGCTGCTCATGTGGTCAGCCCTGGGTGAAACTGTTACGAAGGTAAAATCAGACTCCAGAGAATCCCCCTTCCTCGCACCCCAGGGAAGGCAGAGTTCACATGTCCGTCTGCTCCATCAAGGAAACAACGTGATCAGTCCAAGA
Organism: Ovis canadensis; assembly: GCF_042477335.2. Lineage (NCBI taxonomy): Eukaryota > Metazoa > Chordata > Mammalia > Artiodactyla > Bovidae > Ovis > Ovis canadensis. The sequence continues at coordinate 35,605,736 of NC_091258.1, forward strand.
GGTGACTTAAAATCATCTCATCCTTAGAAGCAGTTGCATTTTTAAATGCCTTTCCTTTTTTTCTCTGTACACTGGGGGGTGGGGGGTGGGGTGGAAATGAATGAATGGTACACTTTCTGGTCTGGATTAGAGGCCAGAGCAAGAACTGTTTGCAGTGAGGCAGCTGTCCTAAAACCTGTGCTCCTGTACCACGTGGGCAGGCTGCCTGCCAATGGCAATTACACAGATGACCCCAGCCTCGTAACTTACTAGTGGGTGCTGTGGGCACTAGGACCCGGGCCAGTCCATCTCCAGCTAGAAAGAGCAATTTAAATTAGGAACAGCAAGCTCCTTCCATCTCACTGAGCTCCCCGAGCAGCTGGGGGTGATGCGGAGAAAGCATAATGGCCCCTCAGTCGGGTAGTCTGTGCCAACTCCCAGGTGGTCTCGACTGCAGAACTGTTCTTCCAAAAAGTGTGAAATTCTAACTTAGCAGTCGGCTGAGAAGCCTGGCTCGCTGGCAGGCCAGGCACGGGGGCAGGAGGTGACAGCCGCTAATCAGGCCCTTGCTGTGCCAGCCCGACTCACCGCCGCGCCCTGGCCCATTCCCCACTGACCCCATTCCTGTCGCGCTCAGTCAGGAGCCGAACCTCTCCACTAATCGGCCTGTTCGCAGGAGCCGGAGAGGTGACTTGTAACAGGCCTCTTGTTCCCAGCCTCCTCTATAATGACATTCTGCACAAGCAGAGTCGTCCTTTGATTCCCTGTGACCTTCTGGATTTTGGCAAATGAGAAAGCGCCTGGGATGCATGGAGAGGGCCCAAGGGTGTATTTCCTGCAAAGAGATGCTCTGGTTTTCCACCCCCGCATCTCTCACTGGTACCAGGCAAGGACGCGGCCTCATTCATTTTTCCCTGGTGGAAAAAAGCCTTCTTTCGGAGCCAAGGGGGCTCTGAGATGAGGTGGCCGGTACTTGGCCCATGTGTGAGTATTTACCAGGCGAAACGCTGGGGCTCAGTGGCTGTCTCGCCTTGACAGATGAGAAAATGCTGTCTTAGTGCCCTTGCCGAGGTTACCCCACTAGCCAACACCCATGTGGGGAAATCACATTGCCCCCCCCCTCCACCACCACCACCCAGGAGAGTGAGGGAATTGCAGACCCAAGCTTTCAAAGCCGCAGCGTAGAAGGCTTTGCACCAGCCCGCGAAAGGCGAGACCCTACAAGACTGTAAGTAATAAATAGATAATGGCCGGTCTCTCTGCCTGCTTGCTCCTTGGAGATGCTTGGATGGGAACTTGGTGGCTGTGATGATTAATGAATCAACCCGCCCAGTTAACCTGCAGTTTGGAGGCCATGCGCAGCCCCTTAGGCAGTCTCTGGGCAACTCATCCTTCCTCGCCGAGGCGCCCACGGGCTTTTGTCCACGGGTGGCAACACTGGCAGCCCAGCAGAAGCTTCGGCTCGGACAATTTCAGAATTTGGTCCGCTTCTACTGAAGTGCAACTAAAAAAAAAAAAACAAAAAAAAACCTGCTTTCAAACTGTCATTTTAGCGGGAACCCCTCCCTGCACTGACTTAGAACCCAGCTTAGTCTTCTGTGTCTCCCAGCATCTAAGATTACCCTTCTTCCTCAGCCTGAATCTACAGCCCTCCAGAAGGAAAAGAGAAGCGAAAACTGGATGTGAGTTGCATTTGAAAGATACACTTCCAGTGAACTTTGGAATGCTGGGAGGCTCTTTTTTTCCCTTCCAGCGCAGATGGAAACAAAGCGTCAAAGCGATGGGGATGGTCAGGTTCGGTGCTGTCCCCTCCCTCTCAGCCAGCCTTGGGAGGGCCCATCAGGCCAGGAAAGAGATTTAAGGAGAATATTTCACTTCATCAACTCAACACCGGGAGTAGTTTGAACGTAGAAGTTTCTTCTCATGAAATGACCACCCAGTTCCTGAAGAAGAAAGTTTTCTACAGAGGATGAGACTGGATCCTGTCACTTTCCTTATTAAGCCCCTCCGGGCTTTCCCGCCTCACTTAGAATACAATCAGTCTGTACAATAGCCGCCGAGGCCCTGGTCTTCTCTGATCCTGCCACCTGCGTCCCTTGGTCACCCTCCTTCAGCCTCCTTGCTGTTTCTCTTGACCGTGCTTGACTCACGGTCACCTAAAATCTCTTTCCCCCGGGGGAGATGCCTGCTCCTCCGACTCCAGGCAGAACCATTCCCCCATCCCTCATTCGCTCTCTTACTCATTTCCTGTTTGATTTGCTCCAGAGCATTTATCTCTAGCAGAAATTACCTTAATGTCTATTCACTGACTTCGTGTGGCAGAGAATACTAGTTTCTCATCCTGTTCCCTTTCTTTCCTTGTTCCTGAGTATAGAAACCCAGGGGTTTTTTTGTTTTTGTTTTTTTTTAAAAAAAGCTTTTTATTTTATTTTGGAGTATAGCTAAGTACCAGTGTTGTGATAGATTCAGGAGGACAGCACAGGGACTCAGCCATACATATGCATGTATCCATTCTCCCCCAAACTGCTCTCCCAACCAGGCTGCCACGTGACATTGAGCTATGCTATAGAGTAGGTCTTTGTTGGTTAACCATTTTAAATATAACAGTGTGTACGTGTCGACCCCGAACTCCCTAACTATGATCCCAAACTCCCTAACTATGCCTTCTTCCCTGGCAACCATAAGTTTGTAGAATCCCAGTACTGATGGAGCAAAGAAGAAGTTGGCACATCCAGTTAAAACCCAGCACTGCCCAGCCTCTTCTGTAGCCCGGGGACTGAGTTCTAGTGTGTGAGCTAGAGGTGGAGGTTGGTTGGCTGTCTTCCTTAGAAAGAGGTGGTAAGGGTGTATTTTACCCCTCTCACCTTCCTGCTCCTGCTTGAGATACCAGATACAGTGGGTAGGCACCTGGGCCTTAAGGTGAGCTCAAAAATGGCAGCCATCAGCTAAGAAAGGCAGAGCAAAAAGATAGGTGGTCAGCCCGAGTCCTGGATGTCTGTGGATTGCTGTCGTGTGACCTTCCATGAAAAAGCAAAAACAAGCTTCCCTCTTCTTCAGCCACTGTTAATTTCTAATCCCTCTTGCTGGCAGCTAGATGCAATTTGTAACTAATACTGCTGTTGTTGAGTCGCTCATTCGGGTCTGACTCCTTGAAACCCCATGGCCTGTAGCCCTCTAGGCGCCTCTCCATGGGGCCTTTCCAGGCAAGAATACTGGAGTAGGTTGCCATTTCCTCCTCCAGGGGATCTTCCCAAGTCAGGGACTGAACCAGCATTTCGTGTGTGTCCTGCTTGGCAGGCAGATTCTTTACCACTGAGCCACCTGGGAAGCCCCTTATAACTAATACATGTGCTTATTCTGTCTTCCTTCAGTAGAATAGTTACCTCCATGAGACCTGGAACTTTGTCTAGTTCATTACTGTATCTCTAGATCCTTGTGAAGTGAAAATCACTCAGTCGTGTCCAATTCTTGCGACTCCATGGACTGTAGCCCACCAGGCTCCTCTGTCCATGGAATTTTCCAGGCAAGAATACTGGAGTGGATGGCCATTTCCTACTCCACTAGATCCTTGTACCTAGGAAATATTTGTTGAATGAATGAATGAACTCAGGCACACACACAGAGCACTAACCAAACCCCTTCTGCCCCAATCCTGTCTTGATCAGTAGGTCAGTAGGCAGGCGCTTAGTAAGCTACACTGAGTTGTCATCCTTTTTTAAAATTGAAGTATAGTTGATTTCAATATTATATTAGTTTTAGGTGTACAGCCAAGTGATACAGTTGGGGTGCCATTTCCTTCTCCAATGTATGACAGTGAAAAGTGAAAGTGAAGTCGCTCGGTCGTGTATGACTCTTTGCGACCCCATGGACTGCAGCCTACCAGGCTCCTCCGCCCATGGGATTTTCCAGGCAAGAGTATTGGAGTGGAGTGCCATTGCCTTCTCCTACAGTTATATATACATATATGTATAAGGATTCCCCAGTGGCTCGGTGATGAAGAATCTGCCTACCAATTCAGGGGACGTAGGAGACTTAGGTACAGTCCCTGGGTTGGGAAGATCCCCTGGAGAAGGGAAAGACTACCCGCTTGCCTGGAGAATCCCATAGACAGAGGAGCCTGGTGGCTACAGTCAGATATGACTGACGGACTAAACAACAGCATATGTATATATCTATACTTTTGAATTATTTACCATTATAGTTTATTGAGTTTTCCTCTTTTCGATCACTGGACCCAGGAGCATAGCTATTTATGTGGGTAAAAGCAATTTTAATTTCTAAACATTAGCTGCAGAAACATCATTCAGTTCCTAGGGGTATAAAACACAGATTTGCTTTGGCTTCAAGATGAGGACATTTCTGACATCTCTGGAGTTTGGGGCCTTGTTAGCATAGCAATCCTGATGATACAGTTGCTTGGACTTCTTGCCCTTCGACTGAAGAGGTCCACTGAAATATAGTTTTATTCCTGTCATAAGACACCCATAGGTGGTGGGAGCTGTTTGTTATCTCTAATCTTGAAATGAAATGGCAGCTTAGAGAATCCGTGGATTCTTGGGCTAGAGTAGAATAGTGTCCGGTGGAGTCTGTGATACACATGCGTTACCTTGAGGGAATGAGAATTTGCCGGCAAAAGTAGTTTCTGAATCAGAGTAACAGTGAGTGGCAGTACTTCCAATTCCACCAGTAGAAGTGAGGTTTCCTAGAAAAATGCTGAACTAGCAAACAACCGAAATTTCAGTCCCAGCTCCATGACTTAACCAGCCATGTGACTGACCTAGAGCAAGGCCTCCAGTCCTAATCTCTCCAACTGGGCCAGCACCTTTATTTCCTATCCTAGTAGTGAGGGTCACTTGAGATAAGGTATGTGGAGGTAAAGCATAGTATTTATATATAGGGACGGACTTCCCTGGTGGTCCAGTGGTTGAGAATCCACCTTCCAACGCAGGGGACACAGGTTTGAGTCTAAGATCCCACATGCCGTGTAGGCAGCTAAGCCCACATGCCGCAACTACTGAGCCCAAGAGCTACAATTCGAGAGAAGTCCGCGTGCCGCAACGAAGATCCTGCATGCTGCAACTAAGACCCGCCACCACCAAAAATAAATAAATAAAATAAATATCGTTAAATAGATTTTTATATCAAATCCCAATTTTTTTAAAGATGGGAAGAACCTTAGGGACTGTCTAACCCAGCCCTTCGTTTTACGGATCTGAGTACCAGTGGCCAGAAAGTCAGGGTTTTGCCCACAGTCTCAGGATAGGTTAGTGGTAGAGCTGGGTCTTGAATTTCCAGACCAATATTTTTTCCTACCCTCTCATCCTCCTTGTCTGTGGGTAATAAGATATTATCATTATTCCTCCTCTGACTGTACCTTGTTCTTTTACTGTCTTCCTCATAAAATGGGTGCTCTCACAGAGAGACGAGTTCGTCTTTGTACACTTGGAAGTTCCCACGATGCAAGTTGCTTTCCGTCATCTGTGCTTCCCACCCCTATTTATTGTGGCTGCCATTTCCTCCTCCAGGGTCTCTTCCCAACCTAGGACTCAAACCTGTGTCTCTCGCATCTCCTGCATTAGCAGGTGGATTGTTTACCACTGTGCTGCCTCGGAAAGCCCATTTATTGCGGCTACAATGTGCCAAACTGTGCTTTAGGCTTGGAGGATATAGCAATGAGTAAAACAGAAATTCATGCCTTCAGAGAGCTTACACACACACATGCACACACACACACACGGTATCAAGTGTTGTGGAGCGAAAAATGGGGCAGGAAAAGATGGGGAGTGGGGAGCACGGGGTTGGATACGCAGGAAGGGGAGATGCTGCTCTCTTCTGCAGGGCAATCTAGGAAGGCCTTGATCATGGGATTATGTTTAATCGATGACCTGAAGGAACAGGGGAACGAGCCACATGGATATTTTAGGGAAAGAGTTTTCAAAGCTGAAGAAACAGCAGATTCAAATACCTGAGCGTGTGCTTTGCGTGTTCAAGGAAGAGCAAATAAGCCAGTAGGACTGGATGAAAGTGACTAATGGGACAAATGGAAGGAGAGACCAGGAGTAGGGGTGGGGAAGGGGTGGGTCATGTAGGGACTTGAGGACCATCGTAAGAATTTTGACTTGGACTCCATTTTTGTTTTTGTTTTTTTAATTCTTTATTGAATTTGTTTTGCTCCTGTCTTTTATTTTTGGGGGTGTAAGGCATGTGGGATCTTAGCTCCCCAACCAAGGATAGAACCCACACCCTTTGCATTGGAAGGCCAAATCTTTAACCACTGGACCACCAGGAAGCACCAGGACTCAGCTCTTAAATGGGTGCAAAGCATAGATTCATCAAAAGAATGGGATGTGTATGTGTTAGTCACTCAGTCATGTCCGACACTTTGTGACCCCATGGACTCGAGCCCACCAGGCTCCTCTATCCATGGGATATCCTTGATTAATTGGCATTCTGTTTCAGCCCGCCATTTTCTCATTCCACATTTGGACGGCCTTCCCCTGCCCCACTGTTGGTTTGGGCCTCCACCGAGTTTTCTGTGTAAGTGCTCTCGACCTATTAACGAATGTTCTTAAAGGAGAGAAGAGGAACAAAGGTCCAGTTAGCCTCACGTTCGGCATAAGGTTAAAATAAACTGGGGAGATGCTTCTCAGCCTCCAAAAACCAATTAAGCAGGTTACTTGCAAGTATTTCTAAGAACAGCAGCCCAGTGGAAAGAAACTGACAGGTGAGCAGATGGGAGAACCATCAACTCAAATTTATTTCACAGCTTACAACTCAAATGAGCATTCCAAAGTCAGAACAGCTGGCCTTTTATGCTGTAAGCCATTGTCCTTTGCTTTGCTCATCTCTCAAGAGTATGAGCGGGTTGTGTGGCAGTGGCCGTCTGTCTGTCGGTCTTTGACTTTGCAGGGAAAAATCCTTTGTAGGAAATAAGCTCTTGATGTAAACCAGATTCCTCTGTAATGTCTGCTTCTTCCATGGGTTATGAAGTTTCTAGATCCTGAAAATCGACGGCTTTGACCCCTTAGCTTTCATTTTCATAACTATATTCATTATCTCTGTGACGGCTATTATCTGATTCTGAGTAAATGGAATTTAACGGAATAGTCAAAAAGCAAAAATCTTCAGGTTTGCAAGAAGAAACATTTTTTTTAAATGTTACAGAGCATCTGAAAATCACAGCTGTCTTGAATTTCTGGTGGTAAGTTATTCTGGGAGCTTTCTGAAGTTTGAGACTGTCCCATACAAACTTTACTTAAGTTTCAGGCAACAGGGGAAGTCATGAAATTTGGAAAGGGTTATCTTTTGTCAATCATAGCCCTTTGTGGGGTACGGTGCTGACAGAGGATAGAGGAGAGACCGTATTCTATGGCTGAAAGGAGGGCTTGATACTACCCCGTGGGGATTTTGTTCCAGGAATTGCATCAAATCGGACCTTCTGCCATGTTGCAGGTATAGCATTAATATCACTCATTAAGTCATAGGGCTGTATGCTTTCCCTCCCAATGGCAGAATCACTGGCAGAATATATTTTCTTCCAAAGTGTTTGTTTTCATTGTTGCCCTTTAAAAATAATGAGTTCATTCTATTCCCTTGCAAGGAAAGTTACTCTAGACTGCTTTGAAATTGTATATCTTTTGTTGAGCACAGTTCTGCAGTGGTTCCATAGCTTTGTGTGCTGGGGAACCCAACCCGGCCTCTCTTAAAACTCCTAACCAAGCTGCCTCAGACCTGATTCATATAATCATCCAGCCGATTTGACCTTTGTATTGTTACCCTCAGCCAGGTAGAAGTCATGCCAGTTTCAGATGACCCTATCATGTGACCAGAGATCAAAGGTCAGCAGCTCCTAAACGTTCGGCTGTCAAGGTAGCCCATTCATCACTCTCATTAGGTAACTGACAAGCCGACAAATGAAGCTGGGGATAAAATTGTTTTCTACCCTCTGCCTCCTGGGCTTACACCCCAGTGGTGGGCCAAGCAGTCTCACATATTAAATGGTTCCACGAGCCTGCCAGAGTCCCTGGAGTAAGGGGAAGGAGTCCAGGAGGCATGTTCTCTGTACTGGACCCTGAGAAGTCACCGGTTGCCGGCTTAGGGGGCCAAGTTGCAGGTCTACAGGAACCAATGCTCAGTCTGGTATCCTCTGAAATGGAGATGAATTTAATGTGAGTTCTCTATGGACCCAAAGAAACCCTCGTGTCCACCCCCACCCCGCATAGGACCTTCAGCATCTTCGTGGCCCTTGGTGGCAGGTTAAGATGGTGTGTGTTTTTGCAGACTGGCGCAGTCTGAAGAGTCACATGCAGAAATTCACATGAACAGGACCTTCCTCTGGGGAGACTAGCTTGGGGCTAGATGCCTTCGGGAAACTTTTTAAAACCAGGATCCAAAATTATTCTTTTGATGTCTATATTTTGGATATTACAAAGAACTGGAGATTATGAATCAGACAATTTTGTCAAATCCCGACTCTGTCCTTTTTGAGCTGTGAAATCTTGGACAAGTTAGTTAATTGTCTGTACCTCCACTTCTTTTTGAGGAGGACATGCATTTAATAAGAAGACTTATACAGTGTCTGGGCTTCCCTGGTGGCTCAGATGGTAAAGAGTCTGCCTGCACTGTGGGAGATGTGGGTTCGATCCCTGGGTCGGGAAGATTCCCTGAAGAAGGGAATGGGTACCTGCTCCAGTATTCTGGCCTGGAGAATTCCATGGACTGTAGAGTCCATGGGGTCGCAAAGAGTCGGACACGACTGAGCGACTCTCACTTTCACTTTTCACAGTGCCTGATACTTAGTGTATATGATTGTGTGTGTGTGTGTGTTAGCTGCTCAATCATGTCCGACTCTTTGCCATTCCCTTCTCTGGGCAATCTTCCCAACCCAGGAATTGAACCCACATCTCCCACACTGCAGGCAGATTCTTTACCATCTGAGCCACCAGGGAAGCCCAGTGTGTAAGATTGGCTATGTTTAATGTTTCTATTACTATTATTACTATTCCTTTGGTCTGAGAGGAGATGTCATCGGGGAAGCAGGGGCATGAAATAGAATTTCCTTATAGGATCTCCCATAGCAACAGAACCTCTGAAAAACTCGTAAGGGCCGAGGGGTAAGGAGATGGCAGGATTACACGGTATAATCATGTGGGTTGGGAGGAAGCCCTAGAGGAGGCAGCAGATTGTACTGTAGAAGGGAAAAGCATGTGCCATCCTCCTGGGCCCTGAAAGAAAGAACAGAGATGCCTTTCAGTTCAGTTCAGTTCAGTCGCTCAGTTGTGTCCGACTCTTTGCGACCCCATGAATCGCAGCACGCCAGGCCTCCCTGTCCATCACCATCTCCCAGAGTTCACTCAAACTCATGTCCATCGAGTTGGTGATGCCATCCAGCCATCTCATCCTCTGTTGTCCCCTTCTCTTCCTGCCCCCAATCCCTCCCAGCATCAGAGTCTTTTCCAATGAGTCAACTCTTCACATGAGGTGGCCAAAGTACTGGAGTTTCAGCTTTAGCATCATTCCTTCCAGAGAACACCGAGGGCTGATCTCCTTTAGGATGGACTGGTTGGATCTCCTTGCAGTCCAAGGGACTCTCAAGAGTCTTCTCCAACATCACTGTTTAAAAGCATCAATTCTTCGGTGCTCAGCTATCTTCACAGTCCAACTCTCCCATCCATACATGACCACTGGAAAAACCATAAGCCTTGACTAGATGGACCTTAGTTGGCAAAGTAATGTCTCTGCTTTTCAATATGCTATCTAGGTTGGTCATAACTTTCCTTCCAAGGAGTAAGTGTCTTTTAATTTCATGGCTGTAGTCACCATCTGCAGTGATTTTGGAGCCCCCAAAAATAAAGTCTGACACTGTTTCCAGTGTTTCCCCATCTATTTGCCATGAAGTGATGGGACCAGATGCCATGATCTTCGTTTTCTGAATGTTGAACTTTAAGCCAACTTTTTCGCTCTCCACTTTTACTTTCATCAAGAGGCTTTTTAGTTCCTCTTCACTTTCTGCCATAAGGGTGGTGTCATCTGCATATCTGAGGTTATTGGTATTTCTCCCAGCAATCTTGATTCCAGCTTGTGCTTCCTATTAAATGGCTCAGCAAGCCATTCCATTGCCAAAAACTATCCCTGATTTTTATACTAGCAAGAGATCTCAGGACCTTGCCTTTTCCTCTCCTGACCTCTTGGAGATACTATCTGAGCACCGTATCCCTCACCCCAGTGCTGGTCTTCTTTGGTGGAGCCTTTGCCACAGGTCACAGCGGCTCTTTCAGTGATCCAGACGAAGCCCTGGTTCCATACACCAGGTGGACCGGAAACCCTGGTCAAAGGAAATTCCATTTTGGCTCCCAAGTTGGAACTCTGACACCCTGCTATTTATGGTTACTGGGCTACATAATATATTAATATTATATTTCAGAAAATTATAGGTAATATTGGTGTTGAGGAAAAGAATTAGGAACTATGAGAACCACTGTTTACACAGAAAATGTTGAGTTCCTAACAAATGTGGAAAACACAGCTGTTAATATTTACAGCAGCTGGGCTTTGCTTGGGTTATTCCCTTCCCCTCCCAATGAGAGAACAGGATAGGATCAGAGTTGCTGTTGTTTACTCAGTAGGTCATGTCCAACTCTTCACAACCCCATGGACTGTGGCCCGCCAGGCTCCTCTGTCCATGGAATTCTCCAGACAGGAATACTGGAGTGGGTTGCCATTTCCTTCTCCAGGGGATCTTCTGCTGCTGCTGCTGCTGCTGCTGCTGCTGCTGCTGCTGCTGCTGCTGCTGCTGCTGCTGCTGCTGCTAAGTTGCTTCAGTCGTGTCTGTGCGACCCCATAGACGGCAGCCCACCAGGCTGCCCCGTCCCTGGGATTCTCACCCAAGGATTGAACCTGCATCTTGGGCATTGCAGGCGGATTCTTTACCACTAAGCCACCAAGGAAGACCACGCGTAAAGTACTGCTTGTCTTTAAACACTGGAATTACTCTGCCTGGCGAGATGTTTCTATTCTACTGGGCCTGCGGAGGCTAAAAACAGAGAGCACTCAAGGTCGCAGATTGGTCTGAGCTCCATCCAAAGCACAGAAGCCATTGAAGAAATTGTTTCTCCTTTATATTGTTATTTCCCACTGTTTTCGTGCTGGTCCTGGCAGTTGGGTTTTGCAGGTTAAATGTATTCATCGATTTGATGTGACTCGTCAGGATTTTCTACTTGAGTGAAGCCCTTAAACTTTGGTGCCGGTTGACACTTTGAGGGAATGAATATATTCTGATGTGGCCGATATCCTGAAAAAGGCTTCTTGTTTGATGTGACTCAGAAGGATGGCCAACTCCTCAGTATGAATGAAAATTCCAGAAAAAAACTCTGACTTGGAGAAGAGTGCACTCTTTTTACTCCTTGGGTATTTTCTGATGAAGCTATGAGTCTAAATTGTTCTAGTCTTTAGAAGTGTGATGTCTTTCACGCTAGCTTTTTTTTTTTTTTAATGCTTTCTTTTTAATGGCTACATTATATTTCATTGTCTGGATGCACATAGTGTATTCATTTCTCCCCCCACACATTTTAAAGCATTACAGGCCTCCCAGCCAATGTTGCCTGAGCTGTATTTTAAAAAGAGAACTTGTGCCACATTGGAAAGGGCTGTTACTGTTGTTCAGTCGCTAAGTCGTGTCCAGCTCTCTTGCAGCGCCATGGACTGTAGCCTGCGAGGCTCCTCTGGCCGTGGCATCTGCCAGGCAAGTATACTGGAGAGGGCTGCCGTTTGATTCTCCAGGGGAGCTTCCCAAGGCAGGGATCAAACCTGTGTCTCCTTCTTGGCAGGTAGATTCTTTACCGCGGAGCTACCTGGGAAGGTGAAACAGACCACGGAGGTGTAATTCAACATTTGTGCAGTAGTCTACATATTTTAAAGGACTTTCATATACATTTTTTAATTTTTATCCTCACCTAGTCCAGGGAAGCAGGGGAACATGGACTTCACATAGCAGTTGAGGAAAACAAGAGGTCAAGAAATTTTTCTCAGGGTCACCCCAGGAATAGGAATATCGTTGACCCTTGAATAGATTTGAACTAAGAAGATTCCCTGATACATGGATTTTTAAAAAAATAAATATACAGTCAGACCTCTGTATCTGGATACATAACCTGAGGATATGGAGGGCCAGCTGAAAAGGATATGAGCATCCATGGATTTTGGTACCCAAGCAGGGGATTCTGGAATCAATTCCCCCAAAATAATTGGGGGATGACTCTATATACCTGGGGATGACTGTCTATACCTGCAGATAACTATATAATTAAAAGTAGCTTAGGCTCTTAAAAGATAAAGGAGTAGGACTTTTCTGGCGGCCCAGTGGTAAAGACCTCACACTCCCACCGCAGGGGGCATGCGTTCGATCCCTGTTTGGGGAACTAAGATCCCACATGCCACAAAGCACAGCCAAAAAAAAAGAAAGCTTCATCAAAAGATGAAGGTGTATCTTTTATGTCTATAGACAAAAGATACTTATGCTCTGAGAACCTCAAAGTGATTGGAATGAGAAGAAGAAAGTTTTATCTATTCATTTGCTGTAAATATTGTTGTAGAAACAGGATGAAAACATTTTGGTCCTTTCGTTCCCCTGAAATGGTTTGGAATCTCCTGAATACCTGATTTGGTGAGAATAGCCAAGGAGTCAGGGGATAGGGCCTATTTTGGTCCAAATGGGAATCCATAAGAAAGATGGAACATGGTAGAAAGGGCGGCCCATTCCCTGCTTTCCCACCTGCCGCTGAATTAACCTTGCGTGAGGCAGCTCTCTTGTGAAACATGGTTCAAATGCCAACCTCTTCCTCTTTCAGGTTATTGTGAAATCAGTGCTGCGTGTTAAGATTCTTCAGGACGCTCAAGCAATATACAGAATGTACTTACTTGATCAGGAGTTACTCTCTTCTTTCACATTAAAGAATTCTCTCTTAGGAGTTTGTTTTCCTTGTCTCCTCAAGGCCTGTGCTCGGTAATATTTAATCCATTACATTCTAGTTTCTGGCACTTCTTCTTTTTTTTAATACCTGCTTTATCCCAGTCCATCTCTTAGCAGGAACCATTTCTCCCGAAATCTTGTCATTTCATCAAGCATACTTAATGGAAATGTTACCTGTCCTTCTTTATTTGTCGCAAAATTTAAGGACGAGGAGGAAGACCGTACATGTTTTCTTAAAATCAATGGCCAGCACATTACTGTAAAACCTATTGATTAAAAACACAAAGTATAATGTTAGTCATTTAGTCTGTGAAGTGATGCAATAAGGGAAGAAATTTATCCTCTGACTCTTGCATTAACCTTTTATTGACGGCTTGCATACCCATAATTAACACACACTTTAGCTAAAGTGGTTAATTTCAGCATGGCGACCAGTGCTCCCTAATGTGGCTGCCGTCCTGATGATCCAGATGGAAGTGTAGCCCTGGGGGAAATCAGCAAGCAGGGGGGCCCTGCATGAGTTACACCTGTGGGCGGGGACGAGGAGGGGACCTCTGGACAGTCGGCTCACAGACCAGCCAACATGACACCTTTCAGCTGCTTCCTGTTACGTCACTAGGTTATTCAGGGAGAACCCTTCCTCAGCAGCAGGAGTTTTGAGGGTGGCTTATAGAGTCCTTTGAATTGAAATAATGTGATTTTCAGAGGGAGAGATGAAGTATATGTTGTTTTCCTCTGCTTCCCTGGCAATGCTCCATAAAAGGAGGAGGTTTTCTAAGTGAAAGTGAAAGCCACCAAGGCTTCCCTGGTGGCTCAGATGGTAAAGAATCTGCCTGCAGTGCAGGAGACCTGGGTCGGGAAGATCCCCTGGAGAAGGAAATGGCAACCCACTCCAGTACTCTTGCCTTGAAAATCCCATGGACGGAGGAGCCTAGTGGGCTACAGTCCACGGGGTCGCAAAGAGTCGGACACAACTGAGCGATATCACTTTCTCTCTTTTCTAAGTAGATCTAAGTTTATTTGTTAATCCAAAGCATTCAAAAGAGGATTTTTTTTTTTTTTTTAAGGATGGGAGTAGAGAGTACAAGGTGGAAAGGGGAAACTGTAACTTTCTTAATGTTTAGCTGAGTTTTTTGGTGTTTAGCTGAGTTTCTTACTATTTAGCTTCTCTCCTCTGTAAGAAAAAAAGTGAAGTCGCTCAGTGGTATCTGACTCTTTGCAACCCCATGGACTGTAGCCTACCAGGCTCCTCCGTCCATGGGATTTTTCAAGGCAAGAGTACTGGACTGGGTTGCCATTTCCTTCTCCAGAGAATCTTCCCAACCCAGGGATCAAACCTGGGTCTCCTGAGTTGTAGGCAAATGCTCTTACTCTCTGAGCTACCAGGGAAGTCAGGTCTGTAAGAGATGGAACCAATTCCACTCAAACCACATGGCCAAGCATAGGGACGGGACAAATTCCCCATAGGAAAATTAGAATCTTCTTTGTGGCAAAGATGGGAATAGACACAAGACAGCCAATGTCCACCACTGTCAGGATTCCTAAATCATTGCTTAAGAGAACTCAGGGCCCCTTGATTTTGCAAGAACCACAGAGTATGCATGCTGAGAAACCATCCAACTTCGTTTCCTGGAAATGCCAAGTCAGCCTGAAACAACTGCCACTGAAGTAGTCCAACGACAGTGCCTATTAGGAATTCTGGGTCTTCAGGAGCAACCGCTAAGTCTTTTCTGAGTCTGAGTAGTTTAGCCTGTCACTGGAGAGTTGCAGCAGCTTGCACACAGAAGCCTTGGCATCCTGGAATGTCACATTGTGCTAGGATTCAGCCTCAGGCTTCATCTGATTCAAGTCAGAAAGAGTTGCTCTGGCTCTCCAGTTTCCCCCACAAAGAGCCAAGCCACAGGCCACCCCACTCAGTTCGTTGAAGGGAGGGGCAACAGGCAGCCCCCTCGTTGGCATCTCCTGTCGTCGCTGGAGACACCAGTTCACTACTGGTAGGAGAAGTAACAATAGTGAGAATTCAGTTCAGTTCAGTCGCTCAGTCGTGTCTGCCTCTGTGACCCCATGAATAGCAGCAGCCAGGCCTCCCATAGTGTTTAGTAATAATGTGCCGGGCGGTGTGCTAAGTACTTCACATGTGTCAATCCCTATAACTTTCACAACAAGCCCATACATAAGGTACTATCATTGTCATCATCATTATTCTCAGTGAGAAACTGAGGTTTGGTGAGTTTAGGATACTCGAGATGTCAGGCCCCAGGGAAGCGGCAGTAACTCGTGTCCAGAGGACACCTTGATCACTGTGCTTCCCCATCTTAGGAAATTAAGATGGGGGAGAGACTGAATGCGTGGTTTGAGCAGAAGCTTCCCTGGGAGCTCAGTGGGTAAAGAATCCACCCACAATCAGGAGACCTGGTTCTATTCCTAGGTCAGGAAGATCCCCTGGAGAAGGGATAGGCTACCGGCTCCAGTATTCTTGGGCTTCCCTGGTGGCTCAGACAGTAAAGAATCCACCTGAAATGGGGGAGATGTGGGTTCAATCCCTGGGTCGGGAAGATCGCCTGGAGGAGGACGTGGCAACCCATTCTAGTATTCTTCCCTGGAGAATCCCCAGGGACAGAGGAGGCTGGTGGGCTACAGTCCCTGGGGTCACAAAGAGTCAGACACAACTGAGCAACTAAGCATAGTACAGGAAAATATGCCTCCAAGTCATTCTCAAGCCTTTCTTTTTTAGTCCCAGTATCTGGCATGGTGTTGAAGCAGATGGTATGATTTGAGTCAGGGCTGACTGTCCTTTCTTGTAGGTGGATACAGGACCTCAACAGCAAGCCCTCTGCGGAGCCCAGTCATGATCATTGACAAACTGGCAAGGAGGGCTGAGCATTAAAGGAAGAGTTTGGTTTTGTTTTGCAGCTTGCAAACTCTTAGTGTGGCATGTGGAATCTAGTTCCCCGACCAAGGGTCGAACTCGGGTCCCCTGCATGGAGAGCATGGCGTCTGAGCCGCTGGACCACCACGGAAGTCCCTAAAGGAAGCTCTTTTAAGTGCTCTTGAGGGGACTTCCCTGGTGGTCCAGCGGCTCAGATTCTGCACTCCCAGTGCACAGGATGCAGGTTTGTTCTCTGGTCAGGGAACTAAGATCCCACGTGTCTCAGAGCAACTAAGCCCTAAATTAGTGAACTCTAAACTACTGGAGCCTGTGGGCCACCACTAGAGGGTCCTTGCCCTGCAATGAAATATCCCACATGACGCAGTGAAGATCTTGAGTGCCACAACCAAAACTGAACATAGCCGAATAAATGAATATATATTAAAAAAAAATAATGTGATCTTGAAAGATCTGAATTAAGGCCCTGAAGAGCCCCAGCAAGGGGTTCTGTCTCTAGTCTAGAGGGAGGCAGTGGGTATACACAGCTCCTAGCCTCTCAGGACCAGCATCAGAAGGAGGTAGTCCCCACGTCCGTCAGCCCTTCCACCAGAAGAACAATAGTAGAAAATCAGAGCAACTTCACCTAGAAGAAAACTGGATGGGCTTCGGACATGCGCAATACAGTGTCAGCAAACTTCCATGGCAGGTGTCCATATTTCTAATACTTTCTCAAAATGAGAGGGCCAAACCCATCTGACAGGTGAAAAAGCATCTCTATTGACTTTGGACAAACCTTACGCTAGCCGAGGTGGATCAGCACTTATCATAGCCCTTTAATCTGCCAACCAGGATAATGTGTGCAGAGATCATTTCCCTGCCGTGAGATGGAAGTGCTCAATTTGGAATAACTCTCCCTGTCTGGTAAATTGAGCCTTACTCTCTGATTCCGAGGCCGAGAGACAGCGCAATTTAAAAAGCTTCGCAGAGTTCCTTTGTAATTAGTCGCAGCTTCCCTTGAATATTAATTTCTCCCCCATCCCTTTCATGTGATTTAGAGACTATATCTCTAGAACTGAAGTGAGCGGCAGCGTCTCAAACACCTATTATTATTAAGTAGTCTGTAGAACGCGCCTCTGTTCTTCGGAGCTGCGTGCGCTTATCAGGGCAAACAGTTTAATATTTATGCTAAGAGGATTGTCAAAAGCAGCTTCTGTTGCTTTAATTCTTGTTTTAAATAAATAATGAGAACATTTAAACACATTACTCTTCTTGGGGCCCTGAGGTCAGCTAATCTTATTATTTATGAAGTGATGTGCTACATAATAGTACTTAGTGCATGTTAACAGACGCTATTATCAGGGCCCGATGCGGAGAGCCGAAGATATATTGGAATGTTATGTGTAATGTACGACGGATTGAGTGCACAGAATGCCGGTGGAGCAATTAACCACCCGAGAAAATAGGTGTAAAGTTGAAGTATGTTTTCCTATGGGGATCCCCTCACCATTAATAATTCCCCAGAGGAGAAGATGTCTTTTAGTTAGGAGCCTTCTCGACCATCAAGGCTTGGAAATAGGGTCGGGATGGTCCATTCTTTGATCTCTTCATAGTTAGTCCTACACGGAAGGCACATGATGGATGGGTAGGGCCACTTTTTTAATTGATTTAGAGGATAAGGCCGAGAAGGTGGGGGTGGAGTGGCAGAGGACCAGGCAACTCTCCCAGATGTACTCAAGAGTAATTCTTTTGGGGGGCACGCACTGTCCCCGCCTCGTGCTCCAAGAGAACAGAGAAATTGTTCATTTCTTATTGCGATCTGTGTTTTCTTCTCTCTGATCCTCATTTCTCAGATACATAAAGCCAAAGCCACTGAGTTTTCCCAGATCAATTTCCAGTAAGCTGGTCTCTTGGAGAGGTAGCTGCCTGCCAAGGTGTGACAATGTGGCCCCAACTTTTTTCCTCTGAGGCTATAATTTAGTTGCATATGATAATTAATTTCTCTACTATTGATGAATAATCCATTTAATAAAAACCGTGATTTAAGTGTTTTCCTTAGGGAGTCACTCTTGCTAGCCTCTTAATTTAATTTTGTGGAAGTTTTCCCCACCTATTCATCAGTGGAAATGATTATTAACCTCTATTTGCATATATCCTTATAAATCGGTCTCTCCTTGGAGTGCCTTTTTCCGAGCACAGCAAGCTGGGACACTTGTAAATCTCCAGGATCTCCGAAGTCAATCCCAGTCTGTAATATTGTTTAATCTATTCTTGGACATTTTAATGCAGTAAATTCAATTTAATCTTTCCCAGTAATCTAGTAATACATGGAAATCCCACAAACATTTAAATCTGATAATGGTTTAATCACACACTTTAAATAACAGTCGAGATAATGAAAAAATAATTCACCATTTTAAAGGCAGAGTAACTGAATTTCCCCCCATGATTGGCTTCTACAAAGCCCCTGAGAGATAATACAAATCTGGGAATTGAAATAAAGAAGTTCCAGCCTCATTAAGAACAGTTCTTCCTTCTTATAAACACACCTGCTTTCTGCCTCCCAGACTCGTCCTTCCTTCCTCCTATCACCACCGTCACAGCGGATTGCCAAGGTTGCTCCAAGTTGCCTGAGTATGGGTCTTGTAGTCCTTTCTTCCCAGGAATTAACTGCCTATTCTTACTTTTCCAGGTGCCAGTCTCGAATTGCCCGGACTTTACCCGCTGATCAGAAGCCAGAGTGCCGGCCATACTGGGAAAAGGGTGATCCTTCGATGCCTCTGCCATTCGACCTCGCAGAGATCGTTTCTGAACTCAGAGGTCTGCTTCTGGAGACCAGGCCCTAGAGACAGAGCACAGCTCTCAGGTGGAGGAGGAAGGCTGTTTTCAGTTCCTCTTCTCCACCCCTGTCATGGGCTTAGGCGAGGGCAGTGTGGGGTAGACTTGGCCTTGAGATTGTAGAAACTGTTGAGATGATAGAGAATGGCCTTGGAGATTGTTTCCAGTTGGGAACAATTAGGGAGTGGAACCCATGAAGATTAAAATGTTTGCAAATGACACAGTGTTATAGTGATTTGGTATTAAATTAAAAATACCCAAAAAATATAATACCCCCCCCCCAAAACAAAACAAAACTATTCCCCTCTTGGATTTTTAATGCAAGCACCAGAGAGATGAGAAAGAGGTCACTCCTGAGGCCTGGGAAGTGACCAGGGTGAACCCGGCCTTTGGCAGAACCTAACCTACTTTCCTCTTTCCCAAGCCTTTGCAGAGTCCCTACAGGGGATCTCTCAAGTCATGGAGGAGAAGACCAAATTTAGAGGCGTTTAGTCCATTTTCTCAACACACCCTTCAGAGGCTCTGCAGTCCAGTATGGTAGCCACTAGGTAGATGGGGCTTCTACCATTTAAATTCCATTTTAATTGTAATTAAAAATTCAGTTCTTCAGTTGCACTAGCCATGTTTCAAGTGCTTAGTAGCCCAGGTGTGGCTTGAGACTACTGTATTGGACATAGAACGTTTTCATCATTGTAGAAAGCTCTGCTAGACGATACTTCTGTCAAAAGTTTGAGAGCGAGAGAGTCAGTCTTCAGTTCTCTAGCTGTTCTCCCCACCAGCAAAATAAATGAAAAGAGCAATGCCTTATTGGAAAGTAGCCTCTTTCCCTTCTCTAAGACAGCCAAGGTTGTGAGCCCTGTACTCTGCACACAGGAGTAGAGTAGTGTTGAAGATTAAAATAAAACTGACATCCTGCCTTTAGGAAGTTCCCCTGATCTAATGAAGGAGACAAAACTCTGTTTACATTGCTTCCTGGATTTAACCAACACACTGCATGTTTCTTTTCCTTTAATTCCCCCATTCACACATAATGGCTAGAACTGAGGCTTGAAGAACCCTAGTGCCCCATCCTGATGATGCTGGAGCACCAGAGAGACGAGAAAGAGGTTAGAACTTGGGCTTTGATTTTCGAGTGCCTAGATGCAAATACCCACTGGCTTGTGATCTTTGACGTGTGACTGTGCCTTGGTTTCCTCATCTGTATAATGGGGATACTACAGGCGCACCAATTCCCAAGGGGAAGATGAAATGGAATAACCTAGCTACAGATTTAGAACAATCTCTGGTACCCAGTTAAACACACAGTAAATATTAGTAAAATATTATATATCAGCAAGCTGACCTGCTGTAGGCATTTTCCCCTCCCTTCCTCAATCTTGATGCCAGTTTGTCTCATGATGCTATGAACCCACCTCTCCCTTTCGGGCCTGGCTCTCACCCTGTGGTGGCCCCAGAAATCACGAGACTAGTCAGCCCCTCTCCCCGGCCTGTCACCTCCTCTTGTCATCTGCAGTATTCAGGAAGCTGAGGAGCTTTTTTACCCATTCAGAGGTACCCTGAGAACTAAACTCTCCCGCCATCAGAATCTCACCAGTTCAAGGTATGGGCTCATTTCTATGGAGTTAACCTCAGAGATCATGACACACAAAGCAGGCGGGGTTTCACCGTCTTGAGACTCTCAAATCTTAGATGAGTTCCCTGATGCCCTTAAGCCTCAGTCTTCTCATCAGTAAAAGAAGAAGTGCTCCCTCTTATGGTTGCGGGAAAGATGAAATCATGGAGGCAGGGTGTGCAGGGCAGCCTCGGGACCACATAGCCTCGTGTTTTATTTCACCCCCCGGAATGCTTGTTCCTTGTCATAGTTCATGAGGAGCCAGTATTTACAAATGGAAGATTTCATATAACATAAAGACGTGTGCATCCTCTTTAAAATTCAGAGCATCCAGCAGCCTCCACCCTGACATGGCAGAGAGCTAGGTAGCATCCTCTTAGGTGGGGCATGAACCCTCCGTGGCCCCCGTCGCTCCCAGTTACCATTTATTGTGAATCTGACCATCTTTGCCCCTTCATGTCAGCACTTGCTTGCTTGCACCCGTAGAGTAGAAATAAATAATAACTGTGAGCTTACCCCAATATGTGTGTATTACTATCCAGCTATCGTTGTGGACTGCTTGTACTAATATGCCATGTACGTCATCAAACACACATAAACAATAAAAATATTGAAAGGATGAGATAAGAAACCAAGAGAGTGCCTGCTCTGCTTCTCCTTTCACTGTTGCAGGTGAGCATGCTTCCTGGGCCCAGGGGGGGCGGCGCGGGGGGGTGGGGTAGCAAGTGAAGAGTGTGCTCAGGGTCTTTCAGGTGGGGAAACAGCCAGTCAGCAGCTCCAGCTGCTGCTGCTGCTGCTAAGTCGCTTCAGTAGTGACCGACTCCATGCGACCCCATAGACGGCAGCCTGCCAGGCTCCTCCGCCCCTGGGATTCTCCAGGCAAGAGTATTGGAGTGGGTTGCCACTGCCTTCTCCAAAGCACTTACAGGAGTGAATCCAAAAGGTGAGATCATGTTTTCTCAGAAGAAGTGGTGGCTTTCAATGAGCTTGAGCTCAGTGTGTTTGAGGATTACCTATGCTCGCTCTTGGAGAGGGGTAGGGTAGGTTTCAGACAGGTAGAAGGGGGAAGGGCAAGAGATGATTAAAAAAAGAGGCGGCTGGGGACACTAAGCTGATAATCAACTCAGTTCCTGCTTCTCTCCTGTGAGCTACTGAAGGACTTTTCTGGGGACATGGGCCATGTGGGTAGTGGGGGCGGGGAGGAAGCTTTGCCCTGGGGCCACCTTTAGTCAGCGGTCATCACTGCTACCTGTAAGGCTTCCCCATCCCCCGGTCCCAGCTATCATCAGAAAGTTATCTGAAAAGATAGGTCCCTTTCTGCTAAGATGCTACTGACTTTCCCCTCCCACAGACATTTCTTGACTACCTACTGCACCTCAGGGGCGTGGTGAGCCCTGGGCATCCAAGGAGGTCCCTGCCTTCCAAGGGCTCCCGCGTACCGACCCCCATGCTGGAGCGGGGGATGTGGTGACCCCAATAGGAACTTAACTCTATAGTGGGAAAACAGTCAGCCTGCAAATAAACAACACAGTGGTTTCCAATCATTTTCAGTACCAGGGTGGAAACCCCTAAGGCAAGGGACAGAGCATAGCTGGGGACTGAGGAAGTGTGGCTTGGCTTAGGAAGTCCAGGAAAGGGGGTGATGGGCGAAGAGCTTCCCAAGAAAGGGAACAGCAGGTACGAAGGCCCCGAGGCTGGAAGGTGCTTAGAGTGGGAAGATCAGGAAGAGAAAAGACCACGATGGCTGAAGCAGAGAAATAAGGCCAAGGAGGGAAGGAGATGCAGGTGGTGCGGAGGCGGGACCAGCGTTTGAATGTGATTGTCAAGTGCCCAAGAAACACAGAAGGCTCTATGCAGGAGGGTGGGGGTCATTGGTGTGAGAGTCTTATGCTTCCAGATCATTGCCCGGTTGCTGTCTGGATTCCGAAGGGTCTCAGTCCAAAGGCACGGCTTTCTAACCAGGAATTCCCCGATTCCTGGGGCCAGGTGGAGAAGATGTCCTGCCAGCTCCTCCAAGAGCATGAGGCGGCGCCCCATCCTCCTGTTGCTTCACTTCCAGCAGCGCCCACAACTTTGTGTCCACCGTGGCCCCCGCCCCCGCTTTCATAGGCAGCCTCTGCTCAGGGGAGTTCACTAGAGAGAAGGTGGGGGGTGGTCGTGGCATGGCTTGTCACACAATTTTAGTAATAAGCTTCCAAATCCATCACTAACCAAACCGAGGGGTGCTAGAAATGAGATTCCATCACCCTATTAAATGGACACACCACATTCAGTAGTTTTTTGGTGTGTATTTTGAGGGAAAGTATTTTGGAAAGCAACATTTTTTTTTTTTCTTCCCTGATCTAGTTAAGGCTCATTTTTACCACTGGGCAAATTGCATACATTTGGATCTATGCCACGCTAAATACTGTTTATTTTGGAGATCTGTCAGAGGCAAGCCCATGGAAGACGGGGCAGGAGGTGGGAGTTCTTATTTGAAAAGGCAATTCTCATCCAAACAGATTGAGAAGGACCGAGGAGCAGTGCGGATTAAAATGCGCTGAAGTGGTAATGCCGTTTATCCAGTTTGCCTTTGTTACTTTGCGATTAAATGGTATTTTTAATTAAGTTTCATTGGGAGCCATAGGTATGGCAGTGGTGAAATCAATTTGACAACCATAAAGGGGGAGGGAAGGCCCAGGAGTGTTGTAATGATTGTGGCTGCAGGGAGAGCCGAGCAGCTCTAAGAGGCAGGGGTGAGGAAGGGGAGAGGCAGGGGAGGGGGAGGAAGGAGCGGGCAGCAGGGATGACTTCCTGCACGATACCCAGGGCTCCTGGCGCTGCTGCTGCATCTGGGGGGCTGGTTGTAGGGATTATCAGGAAAGGGGGTACACCTGGCTCTCTCAATTACCCGAGTCCCTCATTAACGAGGAGATTGGGTGAGCACCCCCAGACCCTGCGCTGTAGCCTCACCCCAGCCTGACTCCTGAACAGGGCTGACCCACCAACCTTCAGCCCATCCCCTTCCTTTCTCCCCATAACCTGTCAAGGCAATACAGTCTATTAATAATATCCAGGTTGTTGTGCAGTCACCGTCGTGTCCAACTCTTTGCGACCCCATGGACCGTAGCCCGCCAGACTCCTCTGTCCATGGGAGTCTCCAGGCAAGAATACTGGAGTGGGTTGCCATGCCTTCCTCCAGGGGATCTTCCCCACCCAGGGATCAAACCCATGTCTCTTGAGTCTCTTGCATTGGCAGGCAGGTTCTTTACCACTTTGCACCCGGGAAGCCTATTGTCTAGGTATCAAATGTGATGGTAACATATTGTTCTGGAACTAAGTAGGAGCTACAGCATGAACCATTGTGGTGACGGGACAACCCAACCAGCGAGGCATTATAAAAACAAAGACTGGGTTACAAGGAGCCCCCAAATCCTCTTCCCATGATTGCACACCAGTCCTCCTGACACCCCTGCTCTGTATCCGGTCACCATGGGTCAGATTTTCAGAATCTTCTGATTCCTGGATGTCAGAGTCTTTTTGCTTGCAGAGTCCTGCTTCTGTGTGTATTCCTAAGGCTGCTGCTGCTAAGTCACTTCAGTCGTGTCCGACTCTGTGTGACCCCATAGACAGTAGCCCACCAGGCTCCCCCGTCCCTGGGATTCTCCAGGCAAGAACACTGGAGTGGGTTGCCATTTCCTTCTCCAATGCATAAAAGTGAAAAGTGAAAGTGAAGTCGCTCAGTCGTGCCCGACTCTTCGCGACCCCATGGACTGTAGCCTACCAGGCTCCTCCATCCATGGGATTTTCCAGGCAATTCCGAAGGCTAGCCTCCCTTTCAAACCTTTGTTTTCTTGTCTGCAAAATGGGAACAATAGTAGTATATCTACCACCTGAGGTTGTCGTGAAGATTAAGACGTTGACGTGTACACAGCATGCCTCCGGCCCTGGCTGGGTCTTCAGTGACATGCCAGCTTTAATAATTATGATCCCAGTTTCTTGTGATAACCGTTGTAGCTTCATGACTGGGGCAAATCCCTTGACCTCCCTGTGATCCAGTCTTTGTTTCTGTAACGCCTAGCTGGTTAAACTGTCCTGCCACCATAGTGGTTCACACTGTGTCTCCTACTTAGTAACAGGACAATATGTCACCATCCCATTCTATCCCATTTTCCTCTCCCAGCTTCCACTTTTTTTTTTTTTTCCTCTCGGCAGATGGTGGACCTTTTTATAAATGAGATGCTCTGAAAAATGATTCCCTCGTACTCCCCATTACTACAACGGGATTAGGTCACCCCCTTGCAATTTTAGATGTGCTTTAAAAATTCTCGCCATCACCTTTTAATGGATGATCTGTGTTCAACAATTGTTTATTGACTCGGAATGTCTAAGTGCCAGGGTCCGTCTCTTGCCAGGGGAAGGAAGCATTAATTAACTCCCAGCATTAGATTCAGTGATTCTTTTCCAATGATGCAGTTCGTGACTTTTGCTTGCATTTTCTTTTCATCAGTGCTGAAAGGATTGAGGTAAAATAGTTCCGCTGCACATGTGTGTCAAGCTAAATGGATAACAGCAGATACAGATTTGTTTGCCTGTCTGCGCTTGCCTTTAGACAAAATTCACCAGTTTTACCAAAGCCACCGACTAAACGTGGCACCAGTACAAATAAGTGCTTCTAGCGTGCGGGTTTTCCCGTTGTTTTTAATCTGGTAAAGTGCTGAAGCTTCCTGCTGAGGGATGGGAAGCGCTGGCTCAGGACAGCACTGCCACAGATGGGGACCAAAAGGTGAAGGCCATTTTCCAGGAAGTTCCGGAAAAGCCCAGTGGTTCCAGACTCTGTGTGCTGGAAACCATCCCAGACTGCTTGGTTAATGACTGCCGCAGGAAGCTGATCCCGGCTCTCATATTCAGTATTCAATAGAGACCATAGGTTAGTGGTGCCGGGGTCTCAAAGGTACCCAGCTTGCCCTTCCCAGCTTCTGAGACAGAGCCAGAGGATATACAGGAAACCAACAGGAAACTTCACCAGCGCGATGAGGCCAGCACCTCTCCCGCCAGAGACAATGTTTAGAAGGACCTTGTCAATACCAAACGTTAGCTGCTCAGTCGTGTTCAACTCTTTGTGATCCCACAGACTGTAGCTCGTCACGCTTCTCTGTCCATAGGATTTCCAAGGCAAGAATACTGGAGTGGGTTGCCATTCCCTTCTCCAGGATATCTTCCTGACCCAGGGATCAAACCCGGATCTGCCGCATTGCTGGCAGATTCTTTACTGTCTCAGCCAGCAGGGAAGCCTATAAATACCAAAACCCTAGGCAAATCCAAAGAAGGAGGATTATTATTATTTATTTTGTAAGATCAGTTTCATTTGGCTGCATTATGGAAGAGTTTGTGTATGTTTTATCACCTCTGATCAGGCAAAGCCAGTTTGACACTTAATGACCTACAAGTCCCTTTTGAGGCCACAGCAAACAGCCAGAGCTTGGCTGCACTTCCACAAAAACAGTCTTGAAAAATACTGTTAAGGCCGCTTTTAAAACTTTTTCAGACACCATGAACCCCGAGAAAACACCTTTCCAGAGTGAAGGACTGTTCAGTCCTTGCTAAAATAATCTCGGGTCCTTGGGACACATAGATACAGAGAGCAGACATTCATTTGTTTCTTTGCAAATTGGCCATTCCCAGCTTAAAATGCTTTTTTATCTTTTCAAACAGGGAATTGAGTTTTCCCACTTTGGAGCAAGTGCAGTTAACCTACCAACCTCAGAGCCCCAAAAGGGCTGAGTCAATTTCTCAGGGCAACTCGAGCTCCAGCTCGTAACTCATCCAACTCGGAGAACGGTACCCCTGGTCACCCTCCCGCCCCCGCCCCCACCCCCCAGCTCTTCAGACAGAGATTTCCAGTTGATTACCCCTTGATTAGAGCCCAGAGAGAGGCAAGCCAGGTATATAGGATTCCCATTGTCCTTCCCGCCTCTGCTCCCGACCAGGGTCAGGCCGAGAGGGCTCTTGGTGAACACTGAACAATCAAGCCCTGTTTACCATGGACGTTTAGTTTTCTTTTCTCAAAATCAAAACAGAGTTTAGTAGGCAGCATTATTTCATACATGCCTCTTGATCAATGGAATGATCTGTCAGAAGCCATTAAAGCCCCCATTAGCTTGAATGCATTCAAAGCTAAACTATTGGATCATTTAAGGGCCGCAGTGATTGTTTTTAATATACTGTACATTGATTTCTCCCTGTGAGCGGCAACATAAGTTTGAAACTAACTGTGTATGACTAAGGCTTCATTTGCTGTCTCCAGTCCTCTGTGACAAGCATGGTTTCACTTCGACCAGAAATGTCTTGTGTATAGTTTTTAAAGAGATGCAGACCCTGGTAGATTTCCCAAGGTTTAGACTGAGTTGAGTTGTTGTTTTTTTTTTCCTTTCCTGAGCTTTCTCCCATTTCTTTGTGCCCACTAAGTGAGCTTGGCTTGCAGAATGGGGGAACCATCCCTGCCAGGGATCTCAAGTGAAAGGCAGTGGGGGAAATTTTTCTGAAAGCATGAAGCCCCAGTTGAGGCCAAAATCGAAGTGAATTTGACAGCCTTTGGCTGATGAAAGTCTGTGTCCAGCGCAAAGCAACAGAAGTGTGGCTGTGTCAGGGGCATCCTTGCTGGGGCAGAGACAGCAGATACCGCCATCTCTTGGTAGGTTGACCCTTCCTTAGCCAAAACGGATTATTCTAACACTCACTCACTGATTCCTTCCTAAATAGACTCTGTGCTAGGGGTCATCTGGCTCCCAGGTGGTGCTAGTGGTAAAGAACCCATCTGCCAATGCAGGACTCATAAGAGACATGGGTTCGACCCCTGGGTCAGGAGGAGGGCATGGCAACCCATTCCAGTACTCTTGCCTGGAGAATCCCATGGACAGAGCAGCCTGCTGGGCTACAGTCCATGGGGTTGCAAAGAGTTGGATGCCACTTAGGGACTTTAATTTCAGTTTTTCTCTTTCAAGAATAAAAGAGTATTTTAGTCAAAGAAGCAAGAATGTATCCCAAAGAAAAGTTTTCATATGTTGTATGTCTTTTACCAATGAGGCAATTAAAGCCTGGATGAGAGAAATTAAGTTATTTAAGAACTACAGAAATGGGTTTTCAAGTTTCTGGTTCAGTTCAGTCCCTCAGTCATGTCTGACTCTTTGTGACCCCATGAACTGCAGCACTCCAGGCCTCCCTGTCCAACTCCAACTCACAGGGCCCACCCAAACTCATGTCCATTGAGTCAGTGATGCCATCCAACCATCTCATCCTCTGTCATCCCCTTCTCCTCCAGCCCTCAATCTTACCTAGCATCAAGGTCTTTTCAAATGAGTCAGCTGTTCGCATCAGGTGGCCAGAGTATTGGAGTTTCAGCTTCAGCATCAGTCCTTCCAATGAATACCCAGGACATTTAGGATTGACTGGTTGGATCTCCTTGCAGTCCAAGGGACTCTCAAGAGTCTTCTCCAACACCACAGTTCAAAAGCATCAATTATTCGGAGCTCAGCTTTCTTTATAGTCCAACTCTCACATCCATACATGACTACTGGAAAAACCATAGCCTTGACTAGACGGACCTTTGTTGGCAAAGTAATGTCTCTGCTTTTTAATATGCTATCTAGGTTGGTCATAACTTTCCTTCCAAGCAGTAAGCATCTTTTAATTTCATGGCTGCAATCACCATCTGCAGCGATTTTGGAGGCCCCCCCAAAAAAAATCTCTCACTGTTTCCACTGTTTCCCCATCTATTTGCCATGAAGTGATAGGACCAGATGCCATGATCTTAGTTTTCTGAATATTGAGCTCTAAGTCAATTTTTTCACTCTCCTCTTTCACTTTCATCAAGAAGCTCTTTAGTTCCTCTTCACTTCTTGCCATATGGTGGTGTCATCTGCATATCAGAGGTTATTCATATTTCTCCCAGCAATCTTGATTCCAGCTTGTGCTTCCTCCAGCCCAGCGTTTCTCAAGATGTACTCTGCATATAACTTAAATAAAGTTTCTGGTTTATCTTGAGATTTAGAAAGAACACGAGCATTCTTTGCGGAGGTGTCTGTGCTGGGTCTTCGTGGCTACACGTGAGCTTTCTCTGGCTGCAGTGAGCGGGGCTACTCTGCACCACGGTGTGTGGGCTCCCCGTTGTGGTGGCTTCTCTTGCTGTGGCGCATGGGCTGTAGGGCACATGGGCTCAGCAGCTTTGGTGCACTGCTAGCAGCTGTGGAGTCTTCCTGGGTCAGGGATCAAACCCGTGTCCCCTGCATTGGCAGGTGGAATCTCAATCGCTGGGCCACCAGAGAAATCCAATATGGACTTTCTTAAATCCACCTCCCGAATAAGCCTAAGATATGGGGAAGAACAAGGACAAGATTAGCCTACCCCTCCAATCACACCCCAGAGGGGAGAAGTTTTGTGAAGTCTAGAAAATAGTTCAGTTCAGTTCAGTCGCTCAGTCATGTCCAACATTTTGTGACCCTATGGACTGCAGCATGCATGTCTTCCCTGCCCATCGCCAACTCCCAGAGCCTAATCAAACTCATGTCCATCATGTCGGTGATGCCATCCAACCATCTCATCCTCTGTTGTCCCCTTCTTCCACTTTCAATCTTTCCCAGCATCAGGGTCTTTTCCAGTGAGTCAGTTCTTCACATCGGGTGGCCAAGGTATTGGCGTTTCAGCTTCAGCATCAGCCCTTCCAATGAATGTTCAGGACTGGGTGTCAAGCCCTCCTCCAGAGGATCTTCCCAACCCAGGGATCAAACCCATATCATGTCTATTACTTACTAATTACTCAACACATATAAAAGATGATGATAAATCTTGCTATAGTACTCCAGTGAAAACACTCATGCCAAGGCCACTCTCTATACAGCAGCATGGGAAAAAACATTCAAGGGCAACATCGTTAAGGAGCAAAATAGACTAGTAGCAAGAGCTGTGCTTCTTCTTGAATTAAAGGAGCTTGAGTGAGGCAGGCAGGGGACAAGGGCAAGCCATCCCAAGGGTGGAGCCACTGCCTGTCTTTCAGGGTCAGGCGTCTTGTTTAAACAGAGGGCAGGCCTGCAGGAGAGTGAGCTGCAGGCTCATCTTCCTTGAACAGATAGGTGAAGAATCGTTTCTGAGCGCTCCCCGTCTCTCTTGCTACTGTAACACTGCTAAGGTTTTTCTAATGCCTCATTAGGAGAGGTGGTGATCTGGTCTATGATTTTTTTTTCATGGAGGTGGGTGGCAGGAAGCGGGAGGGGTGGACCTGTGCTTTCTAACGTACACGGCTGACAAATATGTCATTATAAAGGATCAGAAAAACACAGCTGCTGCTTATTCTGTGGTTGAACTTATCACCCCAAAAGCTCCGGTGGCTTATAGAGTTTTATGAAGGAATTCACTATTTATCATTTTAGTTCAGACTGTTAGCATTGTAACGAAGTTGCAAGGTGAGTCTAGCTATCCATAGATTTCTCCTCCATCCAGTGTGCAGGCAGGTTCTTGTTGCCGCCTTAAAACTTCTGCATTTTGCCCTACCATCCAAACTCTCCAGGAGTCCCCTAGGTCTTTCCTGTCGCACTAATCTCTTGCCATCTGAATCCCCGAGTCACCTATAAGCCCTCCATTTTCATTTATTGCTCATTTCCATTTGTTCTGCCACCAGCGTGTTTATAAATACTATTTCACTTTGTCAAATTCAGTTTCCATATTGGACTATGAAATACCAGAAGGCAGAGCTCACAGGATCCGATCTTACTTCCATTTTATTAGGCTCCATAACACTCAGAATCACACTTCATCTCTCCCAAAGCATTTAATATTTATTAGCTATCAATCCAGCTAACTTTTATCTGACACATAATAGATACTCAATAAATGTGTGTTGACTGGCTGTTTGCTAGAGCAAAAAATCTATCATCATCCTGCCCTGCTTTAAAATCCACTCCCGACCCCCCAGGCTCCCTTCCCCTAAGATTTTTCTGACCACAGCTTACAAGGCTATTTGA
Source organism: Ovis canadensis (assembly GCF_042477335.2). NCBI lineage: Eukaryota > Metazoa > Chordata > Mammalia > Artiodactyla > Bovidae > Ovis > Ovis canadensis. Next base: position 35,635,993 of record NC_091258.1, read on the forward strand.
AATTTACCCCCAACTTCTCTCTCCAACTTCATCTCCCCAAGCTTACTTCTCACCTTGTTCCAGCCACACCTAATTTTGCACGATGTCCGATGTCCTGAGTCCTCCCACGGCTCTGCCTCTGCATCTAGGTGAGCGGCCTTGACCGTGGTGGGACTTAGCAGCGGCTCAGATGGTAAAGCATCTACCTGCGATGCAAACCCGGGTTCGTTCCCTGGGTCTGGAAGATCCCCTGGAGAAGGAAATGGCAACCCACTCCAGTACTCTTGCCTGGAAAATTTCATGGACAGAGGAGCCTAGTCAGCTACAGTCCATGGTGTCATAAAGAGTCTGACACGACTGAGCAACTTCACTTCACTTCAATAGGATAAAGCTGAGAATGGGTGGAGCTGGGGAGAATTTGATCAACAAAATCTGTGCCTCGAAGAGGCATTTGATCAAGGAAGCGCTGATATGATAGCCAAGCATCTGAGATGGTAGTTGGGACATGGCGGCAGGGACTATATGGGGCCTTGATTCTGCCTCAGATTAAAGGGAACAGAGGAGGCACCCCAGGAAGGAGCAGACAAACCTCCTTTGTGAAGTCAAGACCCAGCCAAGTCGTGTAGCAGTCAGTATAGGCATCCAGGGCCAGTGCAGTTCTGAGAGCAAGATCACAAAGGACACACGCCTTGGCCAGTGGAGACTGAGGGAAGACTAGAAGAGCTCTGTGGTCACGGACTTGGGCCACTAGACTTGGGCCAGCAAGACTAATTTCAGATCCCATTGACCTGGGATCATTAGGCTACTCTACAAATAACAGCAGTATCATATCATACACATTTACTCAAGAATTCAATTCTCCAGGCACAGCGAGCACCCACAGAGCAAAGGGCAAAACAACATAATGATTCCATCCCCAAGTGGCAGTCAGCAAGTGCCCAGCCTGGAGGATGAGCTGGGGGGCAAGAGTCCTGTTTTCTCTTTGGGGAAGTTACCACCTGGCTTCTAAACACAGTCAGTTACTTCACCTGGAGCTTAACTGAAAAGACGCAATCTGTTCCAGCAAAGGGGAGGCAAACCTGCCTAGACATTTGACCAGAGAGAACTTACCGGTGGCAAACAAGCTCATGAAAAGATGGTCAATATCATTAGCCATTAGGAAAATGCACATTTAAACCACTACACACCTATAGGAATGGCTATAATTTTATAAGTTTTATAACACCACTTGCTGGGAAAGATGTAAGAAGCTGGAGCATCAAAAATGGCTGGTGGGAATGCGAAATGGTACAGCCACTCCAAAAAAGAGTTGGGCAGTTTCTTATACAATGAAACAGGAAATGAACCATAGGACCCAGCAATCATGCTCAATCATTTATCCCTGAGAAATAAAGCCTCTACTCCTAAAAATGTACATGACTGTCCACAGCTTTATTCATCATAGCCCAAACTGTAAACAAACTACAAAGGATGTAAATTGGGTGTATCCATATCATGGAATACTTCTAAGCAATAGAAAAGGAATAACCTATGGAAACACACACCAACTTGAATGGATCTCCAGAGAATTATGCTGAAAAACAACCACCACCGAAAAATCTAATCTCAAATGGTTATATGCTATACATGTATGCAAACAAATGATTTCACTTCTTAAATAACCTGAACTATCAAAAGTATAGAACTGGAGGGCAGATTGGTGGTTGCCAGAGGTCAGGGATGGCAAGTAGCTATCAAGGAGCAGAGTACAGGCAGACTCTGGTGATCAAGAGTTCTGTATCTCGATGCTGGTGGCGGGGACTTTATGAATCTACACATGGGAAAAATTTGTGCTGTTTCTACATGCAGACGCCACTGTTGAAATCTGAATGAGCTCTGTGGACTGCAGCACTATCAGTTTCCTGGTTTTGATATTATAGGACAATTTGATATTGTATTACAGTTATGTAAGATGTTACAATCCTGGGAAACTGGCTGGAGGGCACACAGGACCTCCCTGTATATTTGCTTGTGGCGGGGGGCAACTTCCTGAGAATCTATCAGTTCAGTTCAGTCGTTCAGTGGTGTCCGACTCTTTGTGACCCCATGAATCGCAGCACGCCAGGCCTCCCTGTCCATCACCAACTCCCGGAGTTCACTCAAACTCAAATCCACTGAGTCAGTGATGCCATCCAGCCATCTCATCCTCGGTCGTCCCCTTCTCCTCCTGCCCCCAATCCCTCCCAGCATAGAGTCTTTTCCAATGAGTCACCTCTTCGCATGAGGTGGCCAAAGTACTGGAGTTTCAGCTTTAGCATCATTCCCTCCAAAGAAATCCCAGGGCTGATCTCCTTCAGAATGGACTGGTTGGATCTCCTTGCAGTCCAAGGACTCTCAAGAGTCTTCTCCAACACCATTATTCCCAAATAAAAAGTTAAAAAAGAAACTGGTCAGGTATTGTATGAGAGGGGAGAAGGTGAGCATTCCCTTGACAAGAATGGAAGAGGCCCTTGGGCCTGACAACACCCACATGGTTAAGGCATTGCTTCATGGCATCTAACCTGCTTTTGTAGAGAACAGACTTGTGGGAGCAGTGAGGGAAAGTAGTGAGGGTTACGAATTGAGACAGCAGCATTGCCATATATATATACACTACCAGTGTGAAATAGCTAGCTAGTGGGAAGCTGTGGTAGAGCGCAGTGAGCTCAGCTAGGTAGAGGGCCGGGGTGGGATGGTGGGAGAGAAGCTCAAGAGGGAGGGGATATATGTATGCAGACGGCTGGCTGACTCACATTGTACAGCAGAAACGAACGCAATATTGTGAAGCAATTACATTCCAATTTTGAAAATTAAAAAAAAAAAAAAAACTAGTCAGGCCGAACAAAATAAAAGTCAGTGTTCCCATTTCCAACATACCACCTCCCTGGGGGACTCTCAAGAGTAATTGTCACTGTAGGTGATTCCTTGCACATAAGATGTGACTGTACTCCTGAAACTCAAAGCTCGCTCATGCTTGTAGCTTAGAACTACACTCATCCCTGGGGACCGAGCTTCCCCTGGGCATTGCTGCCGTGTCTTCATGAGTCCTGCTGGAAGGAGACCCCTCTCCCCATTCATTGATTGCATGAGACTTCTTCAGACAAGGTCACAGGCACATCCAATAATCCGAAATGATCCTTTAACCAAACATATTTGGGATGCACTGGGCTAGACTGTGTTCCTAAGTGTCCTCTGAAACCTATGGACGGAAACAATAACTACCGACTGGGCCTGTGCAGTAAGTACTTCACATCACTGTCTCACAAAACGTTCACAGCAACCCCATCTGATAGTAACTATTGCTGAACTCCATTTTTTCCACATGAGGAAATTTAGGCACAGAGAGGCTGAATAACTTGCCCCAGATCACACAGCTGGTAGCTGGCAGAGCCAGGGTTTGAACCCTGGGAATCTGGCTCCAGAGCCTAAGCACTTTATTTCTCTTTCCCAGCTTGAGCTTGACACTATTCTCAATTCCATCTAAGTTACTGGCTCCACTAAACCTAGAAGGTACCAGATTTGGTAAAGTCAGGAAGCAGATTTGCTTTCAGCCACTGCCACATGAGAGCAATGCATTATAGTGGAGCAGTTATATCCCTGGACTTTGGAGGAAGTCATACCCAAGTTCCAGTCCCAACAGACCTCCACCACCACACCACACACACACACACACACACACACACACACTCACACTCACACTCACACTCACTCACAGCCAGCTGTGTGACCAGGGGTAAGTGGCTTAACCTCTCTGCGCCCCAGCTTCCTTCCTGTTAAATGGGACTACTAACAACATCTATGACATAGGATGGTTTGAGGGTTAAAAAGAGAGAGTACGCAGATCTCTTAGCATAGGGCAAAACAGAGTAACTGCTCAAAAAAGAGAAACGTTGATTTTCGCTTTTCGAGGAAGAGCCTTTGCTCTTTGGTGCTGGGGAGTAAGTAGGGAAGAGGGGCAGGTTTCCGTGAGTGCTATTGTAGAAGAGAGCAATTGCTGATCCTTGATGAAAAAACAAAGGCACCTCCTCAAGGATCCCGCAGTGTGAAAGCCTTCCATGCACTTCATAGCCTGGAGGTGGTCTAACGACCGTGTCCCCTCTGAACAGAGTCGGCAACTGCTTTGGATGGGACCGCCTGCAAAGATGGCAGGACTGCTAAGGTCGCTTGATTCTTAAACCATCTGAGAAGCTACCAAGGTAGGGTTTAGGTGTGAAATTGAAAAGTACACGCTCATCCACTCGGTCGTGTCCCACCCTTTGCAACCCTATGGACTGTAGCCCACCAGGCTCCTCTGTCCATGGGATTTTCCAGGCAAGAGCACTGGAGTGGTTGCCATTTCCTCCTGCAGGGGATCTTCCCAACCCAGAGACTGAACACATGTCTCCTGAGTCTCCTGCACTGGCAGAAAGATTTTTTACCACTGAGCTGCCTAACCTACCCCCAAAATGTTTTTTTGAAGAATATTCTTAATATTCCTAAAAAATTTTTGTTCCACTTCATAGAAAACTGGAGGAAATTTTTATCACCTGGAGGAAACTTTAAAAAAGAAAAATTTATTGGAGTCTAGTTGATTTACAATGTTACGTTAGTTTCAGATGTACAGCAAAGTGAATCAGTTATACATATACATATATACACTCTTATTTCAGATTTTTTCCCGAACCCTCCATTACAGAGTTTTGAGTAGAACTGCCTGCGCTATACAGTAGGTTCTTATTAGTTATCTATTTTGTATATCATAGTGTGTCTATGTCATTCCCAATCTTCCAATTTATCCCTCCTTCCCTCTTGTCCCCTGGCAACCATTGGTTTGTGTCTGTGACTAAGTTCACTTATACCCTTTTTAAAGATTCCGCATATAAATGATATCATATTTACTTGTCTTTCTGCATTTGATTTACTTCATTCAGTGTGACAGTCTCTAGGTCCACCCATGTTGCTGCAAATAGAATCATTGTCTTCTTTTTAATAGCTGAGTAGTGCTCCATTGTGCACATACACCGCGTCTTTATCCGTGCCTCTGTTGATGGACATTTAGGTTGCTTCCATGTCTTGGCTGTTGTAAATAATGCTGCAATGAACGCTGAGGAGCCTGAGTCTTCTATCTAATCGTGATTTCCTCTGGATATATGCCCAGGAGTGGGATTGTGGGATCGTACAGTAGTTCTATTTTCATTTTTTAAAAGACACCTCCATGCTATTCTCCATAGTGGTTGTTGCAGTCGACACTCCACCAACAATGTAGGAGGGTCCCTTTTCCTCCACACCCTCTCAGTATTTATTGTTTATAGATTTTTGTGATGATAGCCATTCTGACTGGTGTGAGACAATACCTCATTGTAGTTTTGATTTGCATTTCTCTAATAGTGATATTAAACACTTTTCACTTTTTTTTTCCATCTGTATGTCTCCTTTGGAGAAATGTCTATTTAAGTCTGAAACTTTCATTTTTGCCGTCACCTTATTGACCTCATCTCCTGTGAACCTCTCTACTCCCACTTCCAGCCCTGGTTATCTCTCCCTGCATCATTCACTCTGGCTCCCATACACCAAGTCCTCAACCACCCCAGGGCCTCTACATTTGCTTTTGGCTCTCTCGGAACCCCCTTCACCCCGGGACCCACACAGCTCCTTCGTATTCTTTAGGTCCTTCTTCACCTTCCAAGCGGGGCCTTTCTTGGCTTCCTTCTACACAATTGAGTATTAGGATTTTCAGCATTGAGTCCAAAATAACATTTTAAAATAACAGTTTTATTGAGCTATAATTCACCTACTGTAACCAAGATAACAATCTTAAGATTGATGTTAATCTTTACCTCATCTAGTTTTATGGATTATATTGAGTGAATTCTAAAATACCTTTCCCCCTCCCAGTTTTAACATCTCTGACATCAGGATGTATCTTACAACAATGGCATGTCATAGTTTAATTAGCAGCATTTTATTTTTTCTTTCATAACAATTCATAAAATAACAGTATAGTGCATAACCAAGGATCTCTTTGCATTGATGAAATGTGGCATCTAAAATTTCTATCACCATTTACTCTAAAGAGCTCAAAGTACAGAGCTGGACTGTTGATAAAGATGTAAAGTACATTATTAAACTGCAATGAAAAGAGATTCCATTCAGAGTGAGATAGCATCACTCGAGTGGGGGCATTGATTCCGCAGTTGCTTCTGAGTTCATCTGTGCTGGAGGGTGGGAAATGTTTTTGTTAATTTATGAGTCCTGCTCTTCTACTTAGAATCTTTTCCTTGTCTTCCCTCCCGTTTCTCTCTCTCTCTCTCTCTAATGCTTGCTGAGGGATTTCTTTTCTTTTGAGAATGTTAAAAACAATCATAATGAAAAACCTTCTCAGTGACTCAGTCTTTGAAAACTGACATCAAGGTGAATGTCTAGTGGAAATTTGGGGCTTGCTGGGCTGCCACGGGCCGTTTGCATTTAAACAAGTGGTGACTTTGATTTAAGGATTTGACTTGATGGGTAATATATCCAAAGCAGGAGATGATGTATATACTGTTTCCATCAGAAATATCAAGTTCTGTGTGTGATGTGTTTATTTCTCTGAGTGGTTATGCATTTAATAAATAATGTGTTTCAGTGGGTATTATTTTCACTTCAGTCTGTAATTCCTCCACAATATGTCTCAGTTTCGGGGGTGAATGACACTTCATAAATTATGAGCTGTTATTAGCTGCTTTCTCGTTGCATCTTAATTATTAGGCTGCAAAGAGAGGGCAGACTTTTATAAGCATTCATATTTTCTGTTTACAAGGCTTTTACTGACGTCTAATAAATTTAATTACCTCTAATAAGAAGAGGAAATGGAGTTCTATTTAGCAAATTCATAGCTTTGAAATGCATCTTGTAGCTTTATGAGCGTGGCAAGCTCCAAGAAGGTGAATGCCATTTAAGAAGCCGTGGCTGGGTTAAACTAACTGCAAAACTGTTAAATTATTTTTGTTTCCATTTTATTGCTTAACCTCCAGGGTAAACTTCAGGCTACCTGATAAAGCAGCCACTCAGGAACTTTAAACTTTACATGCTTTGCCCCACAGGGCCAAAGCCGACTCTGGTATTAAAGGTACATTTTTCAAACATAATTTTAGATTTGGAAATTGATTGTGTCTTGACCTACTTATTTCCAAGAGCTGTTCATTCCCGACTCCTTTGTTTTGCTTGTATTATAAATCTATTGTTCTTTCAGGAGGACTCCCAGCTGGTATGGGGGTGGAGGGAGGGGAATCAATGCAGTGAAGACGGGCTCATTCTGCCAACACTGCTATCATTTGAATCAAATCCACAATTAACCGGACTCGGGCTGCAGAAAAGACATGCCAAGATCTCTGATTAACTGCTTCCTACAGAGGGTGGGAGAAGAGTAGACGGCTGGTTTATAAAGATCATATTTGAAGGAAGAGGGATCCTATAAAATATTTAACGACTTATTTTATAGGGCATCAGATAATTTAGATTTTTATTTTGGTTGAATATCTTCCCAAATAACATTTTTAAGGCATCTAGATTTTCATTTATTGTAGCAAACAGACCCTTGGAAAAACCATACTACTTAGTGATGAATGCTTTCTTTTCTTGGTCTTTCTTCAAAACCTAAACACAATCTAAAGGTTAATAGGAGGGGCTTGTGAATGAATAAGCGTCTTTTAAAAGTGCTCTCATGCCTGGAGTCTCTCTCTCTCTCTATGGGACTTGGCCACGCTGCTCTGAAGCACTCCTCGGGGCTTGTCCTCAGCTCTTTCTTGGTCCCCACCTACACTCTCCATCCATCCATCAAGTCCGCAGCCTCAGAATCCTGTTTTTTCTCTATTTGCCAACACCTTATTTCTGTTCCTTGTTATTTCCTCTGGGACAATGACAGCAGCTTTCCCAGGGATCTTTCTTCCAGTTTGGGCCCTTTGAGTCTGTTATCCACAGCAATGGCCAGAGCCAGCTTTCTCTAAAAGAATAAACACATGTGACCCAGCCCTACAGTAGGGTTCCCAAACACTCCTCTAGTCTCATCTCCCATCTCTGCGCCTGACTCCTCTCCTCCCTGAGTCCTGCCAAGCCTCTGGTTCCAATCTAGTGGTGCTTCCTGTTTCCTAAACACAGCCAGTCCTTCCAGGGAGCTGAACAGACTCCACGGGGACATTCACCAGAGAGGTGGAGATTGATGGCAATGGATTTAAGAGTGGAGACAAAGTGGACACTGTGAGAAAATCATTTTTGTTTCAAATAATCTATATTAGACAGGAAAAAGAAAGGATTAAGAAAGGGTATTTTTAACATATATATTTGGCATACCAGTCATTTCAATTTCTTTTTCTAAGAATTGCTTCTTCCTATCCTTTGTCAGGGGCTTCCGTGGTGGCTCATGCAGGAGACCCCAGTTCGATCCCTGGGTCGGGAAGATCCCCTGGAGGAGTGCGTGGCTACCCATTCCAGTACTCTTGCCCGCAGAATCCCATAGACAGAGGAGCCTGGTGGGCTACAGTCCATGGGGTCGCAAAGAGTTGGACATGACAGCAGCTAACACTTTCACATCCTTTGCTATTTAAAAAAAAGAAAAAATAGTCCTTTTAAATTGATTCCTAGAAACTCTTTGTATGTTTTGAATATCATCATGCTCTTGTATGTGTCTCAAATACTGTCTCCTGGTCTATCATGTGTCTTTTACTGTTGATTATGGCATCTTTTATCACATATTGTATGTTTCATCATATATGAACATTTGGATTTTTAACACATTCAAATCTGTTCATATCTTCCATTATTGTCTTTTATTTCTGTCCTACGAGCACTCCCCATCACAAATTACTCTTCGTTTTCTGCTGGTGCTCTGTTTTCTGTTTAACTTCAGATCTTTATGTTACCTAACTTTCATTGTGGTGAATGACGTCAGGAAAAGTTCTGGCTCTGTGCCCTACTCTCAGTGTGTCCACTTTCCTTGTAACCAGTCAGTGGACAATCAATGATTCTTACACTGATTTGAAAATTCGTCTTTTTGAAAATTCCAACTTTTAAAATGTGTGTATTTTAGATTTATTTATTTCGCTGCATTGGACCTTAGTTGCGGCACGTGAGATCTTCTTTGTGGCATGCTGGGTCTTCGGTTGCTGTGGTGCCTAGACTCTATTGTGGCGCCTGGGCTCTGGAGTGTGCAGGCTCAGTAGTTGTGATGCCTGGCCTTAGTTGCTCTGCAGCATGTGAGATCTTAGTTCCCCGACCAGGGAACTTAACCACTGGACCACCAGGCAAGTCCCTAAACTCTAATTTTTAAAGGAGAATCATCATGAGTATGTTTACACACATGGAACAAGGTCCTTTGGACATCTTTTCACTCTGGCACGTGCTGCTGTGTCAGCTGGAGTCTCCGAACGAGGATGAGCAGAGCCCCCCGGGAACACATGATGGAAGTGCAGCATGAGTGAGAAGTGCAGGGAGTGGTTGTTACCAAGCTTAACCTGACCTGTCACAGCTAGCGCATCTTCTGCTCTCGTCTGAATTCTGGTCATAACTGTATCCCTAGAGGAAAGGGGAGGGACGCTTACTTTTCAGTTACTGAATTTCTTTGTTTTTTCTTAAAAAGATATTTTTAATAGCAAAACATCTTGCACATAACTTAAAGTTTACTAGTTTAACCATTTTTAAGTATACAGTTCTGTAGCATTAAGTACATCCACACTGATGTACAACCATCATTACTATCTGCCTTCAGAACTTTAAAAAAGTTAATTAATTTTCATTGGAGTATAGTTGCTTTATAATATTGTGTTGGTTTCTGTTGTACAGCAAAGTGGATCAGTGATACATATACATATATACCCTCGTTTTTAGATTTCCTTCCTATTTATGTCGCCACAGATTGCTGAGTAGGGTTTCCTGTGCTAAACGGTAGGATCTCCTTAGTTATCTATTTTATGCATAGCAGTGTACATATGTCAATCCCAATCCACCAATTTGCACCGCCCCCCTTGGTAACCATGGGTTTATTCTCTACACCTGTGACTCTATTTCTGCATTGCTAATTAGTTCATCTCTACCATTTTTCTAGGTTCCACATATAAGCAATATTATGCAATATTTGTTTTTCTCTTTCTGACTCACTTCACTTTGTATGACAATCTTTAGGTCCATCCGTGTCTCTGCAAATGGCACAATTTCATTCGTCCTTATGGCTGACTAACCTTCCATTGTGTATATGTACCACGCCTTCTTTATCCATTCCTCCACTGATGGACATTTAAGTTGTGTCCATGTTTCGGCTTTTGTAAATAGTGCTGCAGTGAATATTGGGGTGTGTGCCTCCTTTTGAATGATGGTTTTCTCTGAATATATGCGCAGGAGTGAGATTGCTGGGTCACATCACCTAGGCTTTGATAACCACTGTTCTACTTTCTGTCTCAATGGATTCAACTATTCTAAGTATCTGCAGCCATGAAATTAAAAGATGCTTGCTCCTTGAAAGAAAAGCTATGACCAACCTAGACAGTATATTAAAAAGCAGAGACATTACTTTGCTGACAAAGGTTTGTTTATCTAGTTAAAGCTATGATTTTTCCAGTAGTCATGTATGGATTTGAGAGTTGGACCATAAGGAAAGCTGAACGCTGAAGAACTGATGCTTTTGAACTGTGGTGTTGGAGAAGACTCTTGAGAATCCCTTGGACTGCAAGGAGATCCAACCAGTCAATCCTAAAGGAAATCAGTCCTGGATATTCATTGGAAGGACTGATGCTGAAGCTAAAACTACAATACTTTGGCCACTTGATGCAAAGAACTGACTCATTGGAAAAGACTCTGCTGCTGGGAAAGAATGAAGGCAGGAGGAGAAGGGGACGACAGAGGATGAAATGGCTGGATGACATCACTGAGTAGATGGACACGAGTTTGAGCAAGCTCCAGGAGTTGCTGATGGACAGGGAGGCCTGGTGTGCTGCAGTCCATGGGGTCACAAAGAGTTGGATACAACTGAGTGACTGAACTAAAGTATCTCATTAGGGAGACTCATACCTATGTGTCTTTTGCGACTGGCTTATTTCACTTAGTATAATGTTCTCAAGATTCATTCATGCTGTAACATGTGTCAGAATTTCTTTCCTTTTTAAGGCTAAATAGTATTTTGTTTATCCACTCATCCACTGATGGACATTTGAGTCATTTCCACCTTTGGTGGAATGCTGCTCTGAACACTGGTGTATGCATATCTGTTCCAGCACCTGTTTTCAATTATTTTGAGTAATATACCCTAAGTGGAATTGCTGGATCATACTGTAATTCTGTTTCTAACTCTTTGAGGAATCTCGCTCTACAGTTTTGCGCAGCAGTTATACCATTTTACATTCCCGCTAGCAACAAACAGGATTTCAATTCTTCCACATCCATGTCAACACATTGTTTTCTGGTTTTTTTCTTTGTTTGATTAATATTAACAATCCTAATGGGTATGAAGTGGTTTTTCACTGTGGGCCAGATTTCTTTTTGCTTCATTTCTTGCCACAGGGGAACAAAGCCATATTTGTTGTCTCTAAAAATGGGAAAAATGCTTTCAGCTCCACTTTAGATTTGAAAGCAGCCCTTAGCCAGACTCTGATATGGCTGAATTCAGTCATTTATCCCTGTTCTTCTTGTGTCTTATGCCCATTTCCAAATGCCTCTCCTGAGAAGCCCTCTTCTCAACCAAAGCACTCATTTATGCTAAGAAGAGAGTGAGGTATCCTGAGAGCATTTGTTGTTTAAACACAAGGCTGGGGTAGGGGCAGCGTTCACTCAGAGAAATACATTGCTGATGGCACAAGAACAAAGTTCAGTGAGAAGACGTGTGGGGTGAGGCGCCCCGGAAACCGTAGAGACAAGAATGTCTCTCAAGAAGGATGCCTCATTCCCACAAGCCGCATCCTGAATCACGCCTCCGTCTGGTCCCTCTGCTGCTCTCTGCTTTACTGTGTTTGGAGTTAGGCAGTTAGGCAGTTAGGCTCTCTCAGATGTGTCTTTATGTTTCTGGGTTTTTTAAGAATTGGGTTTGTTAATCCTTTTTTAAAAATTTATATAAATGTCACATAGCATAAAATCCACCATATAAACCATTTAAAAGTGCGTAGTTCAGTAGTTTTGAGAATATTTACAAGGTTGTACAACATCATGGCTCTTATTCTAGAACACTCTCTGATTCCATCACCCTCCCCACCCCCACCTCCATCCCCAAAACACCCTATGTCTGCTAGTGGCGTGTACATGCTAAGTTGCTTCAGTCATGTCAGACTCTTTGCAACCCATGGACTATAGCCTGCCAGTCTCCTCTGTCCATAGGGATTCTCCAGGCAAGAACACTGGAATGGGTTGCCTTGCCCTCCTCCAGGGGAGCTTCCTGACCCAGGGACTGAACCCACATCTCTTTACATCTCCTGCATTGGCAGGCACCAGCTTGTTAGTAGCTGATCCCAATTCCTAATCATTTTTCTCCCTTTTTCAAAATTGAAATATAGTTGATTTACAATGTTGTATTAATTTCTGCTGTACAGCTAAGGGATTGAGTTATATACACGTGTGTACACACACACGCACACACACACCCTTTTAAAATATTTTTTCCATGCTCTTTAGGTGTCGGCATGATTGTATGACTTTATCCAGAAGTTTCCTGGTGAACACATAAAGCTCAACTATAAAACTCAGCATCTTCATTGGAACGAAGCCTTTAATTGGACTCCTAACTTTCTGAGATGTTCTTAAGATCCCTCCGTGATGAGTCTGTGCACAACGTGAGGACTGCTGTGAGTGCTTGGAATGGGGCTAAAGCTCTACGATGGAGATTCAGGCTGAAGAGATCTGGTCAGCCAGGCCTGTCAGATTCTATCATCAAATGTGACATCACTGGCTCTGACAGTGCTTCCGAGTGATGACCGGAGAGGCACCATCACTCCTTAGCCCAAGTGTCTTGGGACCTGAACACTGGGCATGCTGCTTTTTGCCACCCCTGGGAAGTCCAGGGCTTGGAGCTGGCCAGTGAAACTGGGGCTTCGCCTGTCCACCTCCATTCCACTCGGGGTGCTCTTGTTTGGCTCCTGGGCACCTCCTGAGTCCTGTAAGAAGAGCCATCATGGGGAAACACATGTTCTTTTAGATTCCTGATCACAACAGAAGACAAGGATCCCTCCTATAGTTCCTCATAAGAAAGTGGAGACTGCACAGCAATGATGAACAAGGGCTATGTCAAGGTTGATGACAGGTTGATGATAACTACAGGGACCACCAAGTCAAAGCGTTAATCGCTCGGTTGTGTCAGACTCTTGGCGACCCCGTGGACTGTAGCCCACCAGGCTCCTCTGTCCATGGGGATTCTCCAGGCAAGAACACTGGAGAGGGTTGCCATTTCCTTCTCCAAGAGATCTTCCCAACCCAAGGATTGAACCCAGGTCTCCCACATTGCAGGCAGATTCTTTACTGCCTGAGCCACCAGGAAAGCCAACACCAAGAAGTAACCAACACCTACAGGAACCAACACCAAGAAGGAAAACCTAGTAAGAAAATCCTGAAACATGGATTCTCTCCACCTGGAAGCCAGCAGTGTCTCAATTTCACCAAGGGCCTGTACCTGTCACCTCTCCCCTCTACCCTCCAACTCAACACCGTATGGTAGGTGCTAGATTTTCTTCCCAGGCAAGGAGCTCCTTTCTAATGATTCTCTCTTTCCCCATCTCCAGCCTAAAGGCATCTCTACTGACCCCTTTTAAGAGAAAAGTCGTTTTATTTTGTTTTTAAGTTAGTGAATATCGTAGCAGTCTGCAGAAACAAGCCCTGTCCTTCATGAGGTCAGCCTTTGACATGAAAAAGCAGGCCTCTTAGCATTTCTTCAGAATCACGTGTCTCTGGATGACTCCATTCCCATAGCATGGGAGGTTCTTACTTAATCTTTATATGAATAAACTCACCCACCAAGTGGCCCCTCCCAAAGTGGGAGTTACCCTGAAGGACAAGCCCAGCATCTACCACTGAAACTACCAAGAGTTCAGAAATATTGGGCTCCAGTCTCAGACCTTCCTGCTAAGACTTCCTAATTCTCAACCAACTGGCCAGTCGGTATAACTGAAGGGAGATATCAGCTAGATCATTAGACTGAACCCCAAAGAACATTTCAACTCAGTGTCCATTGGCATTCATTGGAAAACTACCCAGAGCTGCACTTGCTGCCAGACCCTGTGGAGGAGTCAAGACTCTGGCCCAGGATATCCCCAGTGGTCCAGTGGCCGAGAATCCGCCTACTAATACAAGGACACAGGTTTGATCCCTGGTCCGGGAGGATCTCGAATGCCATGGAACAGTTAAGCCCATGCACCAGTTATTGAGCCCCTGTGCCAAACTACTATCACCCACAAGCCTAGAGCCTGTGTTCCGCAACAAAAGAAGCCGCCACAAAGAACAGCCTCTGCTTGCCATGGGGGCTTGCTGCAGCTAGAGAAAGCCCATGTGCAGCAAAGACGACTCAGGGCAGCCAAAAAAAGAACTCTGACCTGGACAAACCTCCAGCCTGGTTTCAGTAGGAAAAAAGGGATAGGATGGAAATAGCATAATGTGGTTCATGATCAAAGACTGATTCAGGAAACAAGACTTCAGGAAATAGGAAAAGTGTCATTTTCTATAGGAGGTCTGTTATGGAATCCTGGAATTCTAGAGCTAGAAGGATCTTGGAAGTCAATTGTCCCAATTTCTTCACTTTTGAGGAAGGAGGCTGAGATCCAAAATATTTATGAGTTGTGCAAGGTCATACAGCTAGTAAAGTCAAAACTGGGGCCAATCACCAGGATTCCTAATTACCAGACCTTTGTGTGTGTGTGTGTGTGTGTGTGTGTGTGTGTGTGTGTGATGGACGGAAGTGATGCTCTCAGGGGATCCTCAGTGCCTGAGGCTTTGAAGGACCCAGAAGGATTTGTTCAGCTGCCTCAAGCTCAGGCGGGTTTATGTTAACTGGAAGCAGAAGGAGCTTCCTTTGCCTTTAAAAACTCAAATCTGACTCATTTCTATCTGAACCACTTGCCTGAGCAGCCAGTAGCAGCCTGACTGGTCCTCTTGCTCCATCTCTCCCGTTCCATTCACCAGCAGACTTCCCCACACCCGGCTCTGGTCAAAGCTGTGCCCCCACTCATGCTCTTCCTGCACTCCCCATCGCCTGCTTGGGATCTTCTAAAGTTAGCAAAGGCGCCCTTCCCCAGGTTAAGTCTGATTTTGATCCTTGTGTTCACTACCAAAGAATTTTTCTTTAATCGAGATATAATTCAGTTCAGTTCAGTTTAGTCGCTCAGTTGTGTCCAACTCCTTGCAACCCCATGGACCTCAGCACGCTGGGCCTTCATGTCCATCACCAACTCCCAGAGTTTCCCAAACTCATGTCCATTGAGTTGGTGATGCCATCCAACCATCTCATCCTCTGTTGTCCCCTTCTCCTCCTGCCTTCAATCTTTCCCAGCATCAGGGTCTTTTCCAAAGTGTCAGTTCTTTGAATCAGGTGGCCAAAGTGTTGGAGTTTCAGCTTTAACATCAGTCCTTCCAATGAACACCAAGGACTGATCTCCTTTAAAATGGACTGGTTGGATCTCCTTGCAGTCCAAGGGACTTTCAAGAGTCTTCTCCAACACCGCAGTTCAAAAGCATCAATTCTTCGATGCTCAGCTTTCTTTATAGTCCAACTCTCACATCCATACATGATCACTAAAATTCACCCTCTTAAAGTATACCATTCAGTGATTTTTCAACATTCTCAAAGTTATGCAACTATCACCACTAACAATGTTTTCATTAGTTCAAAAAGAAACTGAATACCCATGAGAAGTCACACCCCTGCCCCAGCCCCTGGCAACCACTAATCTATTTTCTGTCTCTATAGATTTACCTTCTCTGGACCTTTCATATAAATGAAATCATATGATTTGTAGCCTTTGGCTCGTATAATGTTTTCATTATGCGAAGAAGCCTTTGGCTTTGGCTTCTTCATATAATGTTTTCAAGGTTCATCCATGTTGTAAGATGCATCGATGCTTCATTCCTTTTTATGGTTAAATAACATTACATCACATGGATAGACCACACTTTGTTTTTTCATTAATTCTTGGGGACTACCCTGGTGGCCCAGTGGTTAAGAATCTGCCTTCCAATGAAGGGGACTCAGGTTCCATCCCTGCATGCTCTTGAGACTGCCAACCACAATTAGAGACCATCCTGGGCATCAAAGGAAGCCCTTTGCCACAGCAAGGAGCCCAGGTCACAATGGAGGACCCCACCTGCCCCAACTAAGATCCAACGCAGCCAAATAAATAAAGAAGAGTCATTCACATTAAATTTTTTAAAAATTCATCAATTCATGGATATTTTAGTTGCTTCTACTTTGGGGCATTTATGAATAATGAGGCTATGAACATTTGTGTGCAATTTTCTTTTTATGGATGAGTTTCAAGTTCTCCTGCGTATATACCTAGGAGTGGAATTGGTGTGCATTTATTAACTCTATGTTGAAATTTTTGAGCAACTGTCAAACTGTTTTCCAAAGCAGATACTCCATTTTATATTCCCATCAGAAGTTTATGAGAGTTCTGGTTTCTGCATATCTTTCCCAACACTTATCATTGTCCATCTTTTTGATCATAGCTGTCCTAACCTAACAGGTATGAAGTGGTATTTTCTTGTCCTTTTGATTTACTTTTCCCTAACGATTAATGACGGAGAAGGCAATGGCACCCCACTCCAGTACTCTTGCCTGGAAAATCCCATGGATGGGGGAGCCTGGTAGGCTGCAGTCAATGGGGTCTCGAACAGTCAGACATGACTGAGCAACTTCAGTTTCACTTTTCACTTTCATGCATTGGAGAAGGAAATGGCAACCCACTCCAGTGTTCTTGCCTGGAGAATCCCAGGGACGAGGGAGCCTGGTGGGCTGCCATCTCTGGGGTCACACAGAGTTGGACATGACTGAAGTAACTTAGCAGCAGCAGCAATGATTAATGATGTTGGGCATGTTTTCAGGTACTTATTCTCCATTAGCATATTGTCTTTGGAAAAATGACTTTTCATATTCTTTGCTCATCTTTTAATCGAGTTATTTCTCTTTTTATTATTGAATAATAAGTGCTCTTTATATATTATGGCTGTTAGTCCTTTATCTGATATGGACTTCCAAATAATCTCACATTCTGTGAGTTATCTTTCACCTTCTTGGGTCTGTCCTTTGAAGCACAAAAACTTTTAATTTTGATGAATCCCAATTTACCTAATTTTCCCTTTAACTGCTTGTGTTTTTTGTATCCTATCTGTCCAAAAACTTAAAAAAAATTTTTTAAAATATTTCTTTGGCTGTGGCGGGTCTTAGTTGCAGCACATGGAATCTCTAGCTAGGGCAAGCACGATCTTCTAGTTGTGTCATGCGAACTTCTTTTAAAAAATGGAGTTTAATTGCTTTACAATGCTGTGTTCATTTCTGCTGTACAGCAGTCAATCAGCTGTATGTATGTGTATTCCCCTTCTTCTTGGGCGTCTCCCCATCCCCCCTTCTAGGTCAGCACAGAGCACTGAGCTGAGCTCCCTGTGCTTCGTGGCGGCTTCCCACCAGCTATCTGTTTTGCAAACGGCAGTGAATCTATGTCAGTGTTACTCTCCTGGTTCGTTCTGCCTTCTCCTGCCCCAACCCCCGTGTCCACAAGCCTGTTCTCTACGTCTGTGTCTTTATTCCTGCCCTGCAAATAGGTTCATCACTAGTCTTAGTTGGCATGTGAGATCCATTTCCCTGACCAGGGGTCAAACCCAGGCCCTTTGCATTGGGAGCACGGAATCTTAGCCACCAGGGAAATCCCTGTTCAAAGACTTTTAAGAGCACCTTTAATTTCCTGTCCAAGATGATGCTGAGCAACATTCAGATGGTAATGCACATCTCACTTTTAAGAAATAATCTTTTCCTGTTTGAGCTGACCAGCGCTTTCAAAATACTCTTGGGAGGGAGAAATGTGGAAGGTTTGCACTATGGACATAGCTGGGAAACTGCTCCCAAGTGTAGGGACAGAAAATGTTCAAATGCTCACATTTTGAGCCATGACGATAGCCAATTACAGCTTTCTTTTACCTCATTTAGGAAGAACAACTAGTTCCTATTTGCTTTCAAACTCTAAAAAATAGAGACAGATACTGAATTCTCCTCCATGGGGTTTTTCAAATCTTCCCCTGGGACTTCCCAGGTGACTCAGTGGTAAAGAATCCATCTTCCAATGCCGGAGACCCAGAAGACATGGATTTGATCCCTGGGTCAGGAAGATCCCCTGGAGGAGAAAATGGCAACCCACTCCAGTATTTTTGCCTGGAGAATCCCATGGACAGAGAAGCCTGGCGGGCTACAGCCCAGGGGGTCACAAAGAGTTGGACACGACTGAGTACCCACGTATGTGCACCCTTGGCCTCTTGCCTCCTGGTCAAGGTTAAAGGTTAGACTGAGTGACAATTTTCTCCTCCATGAAGATCAGGCTTTGGATGGCAGGGAAACCTCCTGATTTTATCTTGAATCCAGATCAGTGGTACTTTCTGCTGATGTGTGTGTGTGTGTGTGTGTATATATATATACACAGTTTTTACTTTATTATTATTATTTTAATTTTTGGCCACACCTCGCAGCATGTGGACCTTAGTTCCCTGACCAGGGATCGAACCTGGGCCCCTGTACTGGAAAGCCCTGGCTTACCAGGGAAGTCCCCATTCTGCAAATCTTGATGCCTCAGGGCATCCTGTCTGTCCTACTCTCTACAGGGCAGATGGTCTGAGCCACAGCAGTCCTTATCTCTTTGAATGACCAGTTATGGCTTTTGCCCTCTTAAGGACTTGTGATTCTAACAAAACCGGCCCCTGGGCTCTGAGGGAATTTACTCATAAGAACGCTTGGAGTCCTCAAAGTGTCCTTCAGAAACAGTCTGTCCAAGAGTAGGAAGGACCCAACAGGAGTCCTGGGCAGATGGCGGCACTTTGGAATTTGGGAGATGCCTGTTGTCTACTTGGGGGCACCATCTTGCTCTCCTCATCCAACTAAGATCCCTCACATCGAATGTGTGGGGTCTGAAGTCAAATTTTAGCTTTCCTCCATCTCTGCTGTCTTGCTACCCTCTGCCAGCTTCCAACTATAAGCCTGGGCACAGCCAGAGTTCCAGAACTGTGCAAGCTGGAGCTGTGCAGTTCCAGAACTGCCCACCCCCTCTGTGGATATGCCCTTGAGTAGATAGCAGGGATAGGGAGACTAAGCAGGAATGGGCTGAGAAGGCACCTCGAATAGAGGTAGAAAGTGTGATGAATTTGCCACCTAATGAGATGGATCTGTCATGCTCCCAGCCTCATGGCTGCATCCCCAGGATAGAGCACGCAATTGATAAGCGGGAGATGAAACACTCTGCCTCCTTCTCACTTATTAGGACTTAGAGAAAATGAATCTCATTTGGAGCTCTCTGGGGTCACTTTGGGCTCGATTCCTTTTTATCTGGGAGGTGGAGAGTCTGGAAAGGTTAGCTGCCTGTCCCTGAAGCTGTTAACCAGCGTGCTCAGAGCTCAGGAAGTGTTGGGGGCTGGGGACCAGAACATTAGGGAATGAAGTTTGCCGTCTGACCCCACCGGCCATGAAGGTTAAGGAGCTGGTGACAACTGATTTCTCAAGTGCGTTTTGTTTGCAGATGGCTTTCTAGCGATTTAGGTGGGTCGTTAGTGGATCAATACTTTTCTCAGGAGTCTCTGAAATCCCTGGCTGCTTGAGAGTTGAGTAGAGGTAGTTATTTCTAATGAGCAATTGTGCCCAGTGGCAAGACTCCTCCCTAATTTTTAGCTAGCTACCATCACTGCTCTGGGTGTTTTGTTTGTGATATATATATGTGTGTGTGTATATATATATATATATTTTTAATTTTTTTTTAATGAATTCTGTGCTTAGTCACTCAGTCGTATCCAATTCTTTGTGACCCTATGGGCTGTAGGCCCTCAGGCTCCTCTGTCCTTGGCATTCTCCAGGCAAGAATACTGGAGTGGGTTGCCATTTCCTTCTCCAGGGGAATCTTCCAGACCAGGAATGAAACCCGCATCTCCTGCTTTGGCAGGCAGGTTTTTTACCACTCACGCCACCTGGGAAGCCTGCCAGAAGGAAAAGTAAGCCTCAATGGCTGCCACTCAAGCAAGATGGGTTAACTGTGGAGCAGGGAGGCAGACAGGGTTGACCACAGGCCTGGCAGTCCCTTTCCATCTGATGCCTGATCCATAGAAGGGAATGAACTTTGAGATTTTATTTTTATTTTGAGTCTTTTATTTATTAATTTGGCTACACCAGGTCTTAGTTGTGGCATGCAGGAATATTAGTTGCATGTGGGATCTAGTTCCCTGACCAGGTATTGAACCGCGGCCCCTGCATTGGGAGCTCAACTACTAAAGAAGTTCCCGTATTGTTTGGATAATTGTGTAGATAGAGTTGTGTTTCCCAACGGCTCGGTGATAAAGAATCCACCTGCAAACCTGGAGACATGGTAGACTCAGGTTCGATCCCTGGGTCAGAAAGATCCCCTGGAGAAGGAAATGGCAACCCATTCCAGTATTCTTACCTGGAGAATCCCATGGACAGAGGAGCCTGGCAGGCTACAGTCCATGGGGTCACAAAGAGTCAGACACGGCTGAAGCAAATGAGCACGCACCCATGCGTGCACACACGTAGATGGAGTTACACGAGACTCAGAGGGATTAACTGTCTTAACTGGAGTAATTTAGTCCAATTGCCTGAGCTGGAATGTTCTCCCTCTGACTGTGAGCTTATGCAACCTACTCAGCCTTCCTAAGCTTCAGTTTCCTTATCTGTCAAATGAGATATTACATGCTATGATCGTGGCTCTGTGCCTGGAAAGTATTCAGTGGTCAATAAATGATAGCTGACCCAGATTTTCTGCCTTAGAGTCCATTTTTTTTTTTCATCTCAGGAAACTTGAGACAGGAAGGAAGGAGCGTGGTTGGATTTTGAAAATGTGTAAATGTGTGTATTTTCTTCAAAGGTGTACTGTAGTGTTATTTGTGGCTGAGTGTGACTTGGAAGAACCCTACAAGCACTAATCTGGTCAGGATGGCACTGTAGGTAAGTGCCCAGGCTCCAAAACCAGCCTGCCCCCAATCAAGTCCCAGGTCCACTACTCAGTAGCTGCGTGACCTTGGGTAAGTTAGGTAACCATTCTGTGCCTCCTAGTCTGTGCCAAAACGTGAAGCTAATGATAGTGTCTACCTTATAGGTTGCTGGGAAGATTCAATGAGCTAATACCTGCACGTGCTCAAGGAAAGTTAGCTGTTATTAGCGCCATCCTTTTATAGGCTGTGGATGGAATCATGGCCATTTCTTTTGCCAGAATATGAATAAGTCAGTGGTTAGATTCATGGGTTATAAACTGCTGATGGAGGGTTATATGTTAAACATAGAGGAGTTTCTGATCTCAGTAGAGGTTACACACGGGAACAAGGAAAGAAAAGAGACTGAAGAACCTGAGGAGGAAAAGAGGTGTGACCTAGAGAGGAAAGTGTTGATTGGATGGGGTTAGGAGATCTGGATTCTTCTACAGGTGATGTCACTAGCTAACTGGGGGACAGTGGGGGGTCCCAGCCAAGTACAAACTCCCTGGGAATCAGTCCTGGTCTCTTCCCCCATATGGTGAGAAGGTTGACTAAAATCATTCCATCTATGTAGACATTATTTAGCAAACATTTATCAAGTGCCCATTGCCAGGGGATGCACCAGTGAAGATAACTGTCCCTTCTCTCATGGGGTTTACATTCTGTTCTCTAGTGGAGGGGGCAGACAGGAAACAAAGAAACCAACAAACAAGACAATCGCAAATGGCTGGGAACCGCCTTTGCACTGAGAGCCAGGGGGAGGGCGAGTTGCTCAGGGATGGACTCTCTGAGCAGGTGATGTTTGTGCTGATTCCTGGAGAAGTGGCCAGACCTGCGGAAGAGCATCCCAGGCAGAGATCTGGGGGCAGCAAAAGAATGGGCATGTTCAGGGCGGGGGAAGGGATAGTTCGGGAGTTTGGGATAGATGTGTACACACTGCCGTATTTTAAATGGATAACCAACAAGGACCTACTGTACAGCACAGGAGACTCTGCTCAACGTTATGTGGCAGGCTGGACAGGGGGGAGTTTGGGAGAGAATGGATACGTGTATATGTGTGGCTGAGTCCCTTTGCTGTCCACCTGAAACTATCAGAGCATCCTTAATTGGCTATCAGTCAGTTCAGTTGCTCAGTCGTGTCCAACTCTTTGCCACCCCATGGACTGTAGCACTCCAAGCTTCTCTGTCCTTCACCAACTCCCGGAGCTAACTCAAACTCATGTCCTTCGAGTCGGTGATGCCATCCAACCACCTCATCCTGTGACGTCCCCTTCTCCTCCCACCCTCAATCTTTCCCAGCATTAGGGTCTTTTCAAATGAGTCAGTTCTTTGCATCAAGTGGCCAAAGTATTGGAGTTTCAGCTTCAGCATCAGTCCTTCCAATAAATACTCAGGACTGATTTCCTTTAGGATTGACTGGTTGGATCTCCTTGCAGTCCAAGGGACTCTCAAGCTGACTCTAATCTGCTATACTCCAATACAAAATAAAAAGGTTAAAAAAAGAACGGGCATGTTTGAGAAAGACAGAGCAGAGACATCTGAGCTACAGTGGAGAGAGATAAAGCCACAGAAACTGTGGACAGGATGAGGAGTTTGACTTGTGAAAACTATGAGAAATCTTGGAAGCGGGTTTAAGCATGGGAGAGGCGTCATTTAATTTTCATTGTTGACAAACAGACTAGCTGCTGAGTGGAGAAAGGATGGGAGAAGAGGAAGAATGTGAACTGGGAGCAGAGTGCTGAGTGGTCCAGGAGGCAGAGCACGGAGACGGAACAGGAGGGATGGAAAAAAGTGGGTCGATCTCAGACAGAGTTGATGGCAGCGATAGCAGAGCTTGGTGCAGATGGATGCGGAGGCTGAGGGAAAGAAGGCGGTCGGGACAAGCCCTCAATCCGGGATGCGAACTCATCCAACTTTGCCGAGTTACGCTGCAATAACAAACAGCCCTAGAATCTCAGTCACTTACAAAACAGTTTTATTTCTCATTTAACTCCCATGTCACCTTAAGGTTACTGGGTGCTCAATCTTCTTCCCACGTCTCTTTCACTTTAGGATCCAGCCTGAAGGAAGAGCCTCTCTTCTTCGGGGTAGATTAGAGGGAAAAGGGAAGAAAACAAGCCGAAACAAGCAACAACTGGGAAAGCTTCTGCCTACCTCACGTCCTCTCATGTGCCATTGGCTTAAGCTAGTCACACGGCCAAGTCAATGACAAGGGCAGCTTATGTACTCCTCCCAAAAGACACAGTGCAAGTCTCAGGTGGGGAATGGCTCTCTGGGAACAGATTAAAATCTATCTAAAGGCCTGGGCTAGGAGCTCCTGCCTTTTATTGAGAGTGGGGTGAGCAGCGATGGGAGGAGATAGGGAGCAATTTTGGGGGGGACACCATATAACGACCCCTTCTCATCATCTGAATTCCCATCAAGGGCTTCGATCCCACGTGAACTAAATGAGTTGGATACGAACCAGCCTAGAGAGAATGTCTGCCTTAGAGGCAGTGCTGAGTTGTTTTGGAGAAGACAGACTGGATATTCTAGAGACCAGGGGGCATGCAGGTTAAGTTCCCTCAAGAAAAAGCCCCGTAATCCAAGCCCATCTGCTTTGTTCAGCCAGTATTTCAGCCCGACCACCAAGTCCTCGGGGGTGAGCCAGGGCCCCCACGCTCTTCTTTGTTCTCTCTCCTCTACTCTGGGCTCAGGATTTCCAGGGCCTCTGGGGAGGTCAAGTGCTGGTTCCCTGCCCTCCTCTTCAGAGATCAAAAAATGGTTCCCTGGTTGAACAATGGCCCAACCATCTGCGCTATGTTAACTGCATAATGGAATGTAACTCGAAGGGCTTTTAAAAACACGAAGAGAGATTTTATTGTAACTAATCGTGATGGATGGTGAGTACGGTCACACCAGGAACATAAATCTTTGTGCCAAGCCTCGAACTAAAAAGCCGACTAACTCCAGAGTTCAGAGAGCCTTGTCCTCAGCCACGGGCAAGTCCCACGGGAGAGGTTTGGAGACCTCGTCTGCATTAAGAGGGCAGATACCTTCCCTCCCTGGGGCCCCCGACCACCCATCTCCAGGCCCCTCTGCAGTGAAGTCACTCGGGCTGCTTGTGCTTGAGTGATGGGCTGCCCGCTGCATCCTCCAAAGCTCCCAGGAGTGGACCAGGAGGCAGGGAATAGACCAGGCAGGAGTGATGGCAGCTCCTACTACTCTCCCGATTAATTAAAGAGAATGAGTCGAAGACCAAGGCGAGCTCTCAACAGAAAATTTCATGAGTAATAGCTGCTCCTCTTAGTTCTGTTCACTCTTTTAGGACCATCTCAGCTCCCATGAATGACACCAAGCCTCTTCCTTCATGAAGGCTATTAGGTCAAGGTTTTATGGTCATTGGAGAAGGAATAAGAATACCACCACTCTTAGAAGTTCTGGACTTGAGAGTCAGCTCTGCCACTCTATGACTGTGGGCAAGCCATTTAAATTCTCTGGGCCTCAGTTTTCCCAATGATCATCTGTTTAATGGGCACAATAATACCTGGGCTACCTAATTACAAGGATGAGTTTGAGGGGCAAATGAAATTATGTATGTCTCAAAGCACTTTGTAAAACATGAGACTGTTTGATTTGTATTCAATACGAATTTGGGAGAGAACTCAAAAGACATTCCTAGATATAGATATAGATATAGATATAGATATAGATTTCTTTTTTCCTGGAAAAACAAAAACCAGGAAAAAAAATGAGAAAACTGGGTTGGCTTCACTTTCAAAATGAAAATATGGCTTGGCTTCTGGTTCCCATCTCCCACCTCCAACTTAAAAACAAAAATTTCCAAATTCAGCATTTTAGAATCTAAGAATGAAGACGCTGCCTTTTTTTTTTTTTCATACAAGGACTGTGAAAAATTTATGCTTTGAAAAAGCATGACACAATGATGACTTTTCCCTGGGCCTTTACCACCCATCACTATCTATAAGGCAAGGGACCAGAGCCTGGGCACCACAGGGAGCCCAGCAGACACGAAAGGCACATCAATTTCACCCTGGTGACCCTACCCATCACTGGTAGCGGCTGGATTGTCATTAGAATCTTAAAAAGGGCTGTGATCAAGTGCCTCCATTGGCTGCTTCTTATCCTCATCCTTAGTGTGGCCCTTCTGGTATTAGAGGTTCTCCTGGACTCCTTGAATTGTCCAGGTTCTTTTCAGGGTTCCTCCATGCCTGATACTCAATGCAGGATATTTGCCACTGGGTGGAGTGTTTTTTAACCTATTTCTGAAGCTTCCAGAAGTTCTTTAAAACTTGAGTCCACTGAATTGCATTCTTCTCAGTTTCCTAGGACAACAGCAGATTGTTTCTTCTTCTTAGATGTCTTCAAAAATTTCTTTGGGGACTTTGGGAATGAAGGGGAAATCATTGTTGCCTTGATTTTCAGTCTTAAAACCACCTGTCGGGAGCTCGATACATTTTTTGGAATTGATTAAAATCAATATTGGAAACTAAAAGATCATTCTTGCACATGTTTTATGGAAAAATTTAAAGATTGTGGTCTTCCTTTGTAGGGAATATAATTTGATATTAAATCAACCTTATTATATTATTCAAATTTTATATCTTTATTTAATACTCAAGTCCTTTTGTTTGAGGATTATCTAGTTAAATAACATTTTAAAAATTCTGAGAATCTCTAAATTTAATAGTTAACTCATTTATCTGGTTTTGTATTTAATAGTTAATCTATTTATATATTATGACTAATATTTGGCTTTCTATTATTCCATTTTGCTTTTAGGCTTATTTGCTTTCCTCTTCTTTTTTTTTTTAAATATAATGTTTAATTTCTTTCTTTTATTAAAAAATTTTAGAAAGGCAGACCTCAATTTTGTTCTGTTAGTGGCAGTCCTTAAGTTTTTCAGGTACATCTTTGATCATTTTTCTCTGTCACTATAAGTCGGTATCTCTCCGACTTTCCCATGTGTATAATAGAAAATGTCTTGAATTTGTCTTTTACCTCGTTAAATTGATTTTCTGCAGTATCCAACCTGCTGCTCAGATGACGGTTTTTAATTAATCAATTGTGTTTTTTCTCTATTCGCTCTTCTCTTATCTCAGATTGTTTCTTTCTCATCCTGCTTGCTCTAGTTTCTGGACTCATTGTCCTCTGAATATTGTTGAAAAAGCAAATCAGACATTTCCTAAAGTTGTCTATTTCTTGCAGCACGTCTACATGGCGAGTAAAGGGGTTTCTAAAGCCCTTCGGGTGGCCTTTTCCTCAGACCTGCGGGAGTTTCAGCGTCCAGTGCCTTCTCTGCCCCATTAGCAGGAGGCTGGCTGTCTCTGCCACCTCTCCTCCAAGAAAGGATGGTTCTGTGGGCTTTTGTTAATGTCTCCTCCACGTACTTCCCAAGCAGCTCCTCTGAAATGGGAAGAGGGATGAAGAGCTGGTCTCCTGAGCTCTCCCCCAAGTCACTGGTCATCCTTATGAAGGGCAGTGATATGCAACAGACAAGACAACACCAACCGACTCTACTGGTTCCTCACTGCCTTGTGGGAGAAACAAAATAAAGCCATGTGCCATCACTCAGTCAGTCCGAGGCTGTCCCTAGATCACGGTCCCGAGGCTGTCCCTAGAACTCTGATCTCATACAGAATTAATGCTAACAGGTTTCTTTCAGTGACAAGTTTGATCTTTTTTTTTTTTTTTAACAAGTACATTAGTAGATGTAGCATCTCCGGTTCTTGAAATTGATTCATATGCAATCATTATGGCAGTGTACAAAGATTCAGTCTACGATGCTGAATACACAGTGGTCTTACATTAGCATACAACTGCAAGCAGCCTAGAGGTCTAAAAATAAAGGACCGATCGATTGGTTAAAGCTTGGTGATGCAGCCCTTCAGAATAGAGCAGGACTATTTTATTACATGGGCATATTTTCATTGTTAAGCAAGTAAAAAGTCACAAAAACTTGCTTAATCCCATTTTTTTGAATAAAATAGTATAAGTGCGCATGTGTGTAATAGAGAGAAAGGAGAGAGAAATAACAGAATAATAATATGCACGATTGATCTCTCAATCATGTCTGAGTCTTTGCGACCTCATGGACTCTAGCCATCAGACTCCTCTGTCTGTGGAATTCTCCAGGCAAGAATACTGGAGTGATTGCCATTTCCCCCTCCAGGGGATCTTCCCTACTCAGGAATCAAACCTGTGTCTCCTGCATCAGCAGATGGATCCTTCAGCACTGAGCCACCTGGGAAGTCTGAAGAATAATATACCAGTATGTTAATCTCTGCATGAGGCTAACTACTGAGATTTAAACATTTTTTTTCCTTTCCTGATTTCACCTATATTCTCTTCAGTGCATAAATAATGCTTCGGTATTGAGGGAAAGAAGATATTTTTTTCTTTTCAGTGGAAAGATAATTGTTTTAAATTGTTGTGTTGGTTTCTGCCATATAACATCATGAATCAGCCATAAGTATACACATGTCCCCTTCTTCTTGTACCTCCCTCCCACCTCCCACCCCATCCCACCCCTCTAGGTTGTCACAGCACAAGGCCGAGTTTCCTGTGTTATACAGCAACTTCCTAATAGCTATCTCTCTTGCATATGGTAATATGTATGTTTCAATGCTACCCTCTCAATTCTTTCACCCTCTCTTTCCCCCATTGTGACCACAAGTCTGTTCTCTATGCCTGGGTCTCTATTCCTGCCCTGCAAACAGGTTCATCAGACTCATTTTCCTTCATTCCATATATATGTGTTAATATATGATATTTATTTCTCTCTTTCTGACTTACTGCACTCTGTATAATAGGCTCTAGAAAGAAGTTATTCTTTAAAATATTAGTTCATTGGAAGATTTCTGGGAATCCTTATAGACGTTATCTCAATATCAGATGATCTTGTTATTGTCTTGCTGTTTCCCCTCCCTTGAAAGAACAAAATGAAAAAGACTGGGTATTCTGGGCATCCTTTTCCATGAGGAATCATATGGATGTTCATTATTAGGACCCTGGTATGCTGGAGGGTTCTGAAACAATTTCTGAATTATCAGAAACAAAAAGTATAATTCTCTTCTTGTGTATGTGCATTTAATATTTGTTTTTATTCCTTCACTGAAAGCCAGTACATTCATAAAGTGATAGAATTCTTAAACTAGAAGGGATCTTGGGGCAGTGGTAAGTTGGAACTCACTCAGGGTGGCTTGAGGCATCATCCCAACTATACATCCAGTCATGTCAAACCCGAGGCTTGCAATCAGCAGCAGTGGGAGCGTTGACACCATGGGAATGGGCAAACACTGCCAGTCAGGGGCCTTCCCCCTCTAAGAGCTGGTTGTTTATCAGAACACCGTCACTTTAGAGATGATCTAATCCATGAAGGAAAGGGGAGGTGGCTGTGCCTAGGAGAAGTAATCTGCCCAAGATCACATGACAGCTTGAGGACAGAGCTGGCCTGACAGCTGGGGCCTCTCGAATTCCTCCAGCCAAATATACCACAAGGGCTCTGCTAAAAACAGCACAACTTAGGTTTTCCAGTGCTAAAGCGAAGCCCGTTCGTTTCATTCAGGAGCAGGGAAAAATCTCACTTCTAGGGTCTGAAGGAAAATGAGCAGAGTGCCCATAACCATTACTTAACTTTATGCGGATTCACAGAGAGACTTGGAGAGATGACTCAAGACAATTAATCTGCATGGGAAACTGAGCACTTATCAGATAATTGTTAAAAAAGAAGAAAGCTTAAATCCCTGTATTAGACAACACAATATTCTTACCGTTTCTGCAATGATTTGTTAATTAAATTGCTGCTAAAACAATATTTATTTTTCACCTTAAAATCAGCTGAATATCAATCTACAATCAATACAATGTTGCCTGGAGGCATCACTTGCTTCAAATTTGCTTCACAAATCTGCTGCAGGTAATTTATACCCAGTCAATAAGACATGTTTCAAAAGCCACTTTTCCCTCCCAACAGGCAACCCTGGTCTAATTTACAATTGGATAAGAACTAGCAAACTATACACACCTGAGTTAAATGTAATTTGTAATAGGATTTTTTTTTTTTTTAAGCAGTAGTGAAAGATTTTATTTTGTCTGTTCGGTATGCAAGTAATCTTTGGCTATTTCTGGGACGATAGCTGAAAACATAAATTGCTTTTGTTTCCCTTTCAGGCATCATTTTTTGTAGTTGTTATTTGGGTGGGGAGGGGGGACCTTCAGGGACAGCGAACATCGTAATTGCCCTCTCCTGTACACGTTTGCAGAATCCACTGGTAAAAATTTAAGAGGTGATATGATTGTTTGGGTTTATTTCTTAAGAAAAGGAAATCTTTATTCCAAGACAAATCTTCCTCTTGTTATCTGGGAGGAGGCAGTGGCAGAGGCGAAGCAAGAGCCATCAAATTTTGGCTGAATGAAAGACTTACAAATTAATCCCAGGGCTTGAAATCTCAACAAACGTTGAAATCTATAATTAGCATTAGGAAATACAATTAACTTATTCGGCAGCCCCGGTGCAATTTGGGTACATCTTCAGCCGTGGGTGGATACCATCCTTAGAAATGTTCTCTGGGAAGTGGGTCTCTAAGCTCTCACCCACCCTCCCCATTTCATTCCACCAGCTGCCCCATTTGATTGGTTAAGTAGTTCGGATTGCACAATCCTCTCTTTTTCTTTTGGATTGATGTGTTTATTACTTTTTGTGACAGTGGCTCCCAAGGCAGATGTTCAATAAAGGGGGGAAAAAAATCCGATACAGACCCAAGTAAAGAGAGAAGCGGTGGAGATTGCAGAAAATTGGGAAAGTTATCATAAGCATGGAGCTGTTATTGGCGATTTTGCTCCCAGCGTTTGTAGCCGTTGTGTTATTTACTCTTCTGCAGCCAGAAACCTAGCGGGGAATTATTGAAAGCCGAGTTTCCCGAGTTTTAAATTGCCCTTGTTTTTTTGTGCACATCATGCCAGCAGCTCATCAAAGGCAGGGCTAAATTGAAGCTCTGAGACGTGCGAGCTGTGCTGTCTCTGTCTCTTTCTCCCTGTCTCTTTTTTTCCAGAATGAGAAGAGTGGACTTAGCTTCCTAAGGATATTGTTGTGGTTGAGTTGTTTAAATTGTGTCTGACTCTTCTGCGACCCCATGGACCATAGACCCTGCCAGGCTGCTCTGTCCATGGGGTTTTCCAGGCAAGAATACTGGAGTGGGTTGGGATTTCCCAAGCAAGAACACTGGAGTGGGTTTCCATTTTCTTCTCCAGGGGATCTTTCTGACCCAGGGATCGAACCTGTGACGTCTGCATTGGCAGGCAAATTCTTTACCACTGAGCCACCTGGGAAACTCCTCTTAAGGATGAGGTTGGGTTTATTTGATAGTACCAGGGAGCAGGGTCAGGCTTGGGCATGACTGTGACCCTCATCTTCAGGGTTCCTTGGGGCCCCAGCTTCCCACCCCTGGCTGCCTCTATGGCTCTGCCCTCTCCCCGAATTCCCTGCTCTCCTGGCTCTCCTCCTTCCTCATCTTTCCCAACTCCTGCTCATTCCTGGGTCCCTGGAAGATTAACCTGCCTTAGATATCTGCAGGGGACCCAGTGACAAATCCATGCAAATCAACTCCTCTGATATATTTAAATTGAAGTATAGCTAATTTATAATGTATTAACTTCTACTGTACTGTGAAGTGACGCAGCTATATATATATTTTTTCACACACACGTTGGTTTTTTTTTGGAGGGGGGGACTTCTCTTGTGGCTCAGCTGGTAAAGAATCCATCTGCAACTCAGGAGACCTGGGTTCGATCCCTGGGTTGGGAAGATCCCTTGGAGAAAGGCTACCCACTCCACTGTTCTGGCCTGGAGAATCCCGTGGACCGTATAGTCCAGGGGTCGCAAAGAGTTGGACCCAACTGAGTGACTTTCACTTTTTTAAAAAAATATTCTATTATGGTTTATCATGGCATGCTGAATAGAGTTCTCTGTGCTATACAGTAGGACCTTGTTTTCTGTCTATTCCATATATAATAGCTTACAGCCGCTAATGCCAACCTCCCAATCCAGCCCTCCTCCCTTGGCAACCACAGGTCTGTTCTCCATGTACATGAATCCATTTCTGTTTCATAAATAGGTTCATTTATGGCCGATTTTAAATTCCACGTATAAGTGATATCATATGCTCTTTGTCTTTCTTGTTCTGACTTACTTCACTTGGTATGATAATCACTATTGCAACCATGTTGCTGCAAATGGCATTACTTTGTTCTTTTTTGTGGCTGAGTAATATTTCATTGTGATTATATACCAGATCTTTATCCATTCATCTGTAGATGGACATTTAAGTCAAATCAACTTCCTCTGAAATGCTGTGTTCTCTCCCTGCCCCTGATGTAATTGAAACACATTCAACCAGTTGCCTTCTAGAGACAACACTCTCCATCGGGATTTCCATCAAATGGGCGATTTCCAGGTTTTCCACAGGTCCCCGTCTAGGCAGCTGCTTCTTAGTCTGCCCAAAGTCCGTTTTTATCAGGTTTATGCCCCTTCACTTGCTTCTTAATGTTCTTTTTCCACACCGCACAGGAAACTCTTAATCTATAAAAATTACCACCCCCCCAAAAAAAGAAAAAAAAAATACCAACTATCCCATAGGAGAACAAGAACATCTCAGTTTGGCAATTAACTGGATTTGGGGATATTGTTGTTGTTCAGTTGCTAAGTCATGTCCGACTCCTTATGACTTCATGGACTGCAGTAAGCCAGGCTTCCCTGTCCTTCACTATCTTCTGGAGTTTGCTCGAGTTCATGTCTGTTGAGTTAGTGATGCTATCTAACCATCTCATCCTCTGCTGCCCTTTTCGCCTTTTGCCTTCAATCTTTCCCAACATCGGGGTCTTGTGCAATGAGTCAGCTCTTTGCATCAGGTGGCCAGAGTATTAGAGATTCAGCTTCAGTCCTTCTAATGAATATTTAGGGTTTATTTCCTTTAGAATTGACTGGTTTGAACTCCATGCAGTCCAAGGGACTCTCAATAGTCCCAGATAAGTATGTTTCCAGGGAAGCTCCCTCTCTTGGCC
Organism: Ovis canadensis; assembly: GCF_042477335.2. Classification (NCBI taxonomy): domain Eukaryota; kingdom Metazoa; phylum Chordata; class Mammalia; order Artiodactyla; family Bovidae; genus Ovis; species Ovis canadensis. The sequence goes on from NC_091258.1 coordinate 35,668,198, forward strand.
TTTCCTAAGGCATATCCACTCATTAAAGCTCTGCAAAGGCCCAAAGTAAGAAAGCATGCTTCACGTTGGCTTTCATCTGATGTTTCCTGAAATTATCTGGCTGGTTAAACGATCATTCTAGAGAGATTGACTGCATAGTCTGTGTAGCAGTTCTCATGCTTGGGTCTAGGATGGCAATGTGTAAAAGAAGAGGTAGTCTCTCTTCCTTCCCACCCCGCAAGCCAAGCAGACATGCCACAGAGGAAACCAAAACTGCAGACACCTTGACCTTGAACTTGCAGCCTCCATAGCTGGAATAAAATCGGTTTGTCTTGTGTAAGCCACCCAGCCTGTGGTGCTCTTTATGGCAGGCCTGGTAAACAGGGGACACTGGCTTTGGGTGCAGAAAATAGTCATAACTAAGTGTTAAACTGGTTAGAGAAAGTAAACGTGCAGACAGTGAGGAAGGAGAGAGAAAAAGGGGAAGGAGCTTGAGTAAACATCCAGGAGGGCAGTGAACTTTCCCCATAGACACTTGGGGATAAGGCCTCCTTATCACTTGAGAGATGTTGGCCAAGACGGAAGCGGCCTGAGAGCTTGGCAAGAAGCATGTGGATAGCGCAGCTGGTTTCCTGAGTGATGGCAGTGGGTCCATTGATCCTACCTTACTGTCTTTTTTTTCACATGAAAAGTGAATTTTTCATGCCACGAGGGGCATCACCCATCAAATGGTTTCATTTATTTCCAACCTCCATGTTTGACAACTTTAGGCTCAGAAACACTGGTGCTGGTCTCTGTAGAGGTGGAATGATGGATGGGAGGGAAGGGAAGACTCTCAGGTATACATCTCAAAATAATTTTTTTTAAATCAAGAAATTTCCACATGGCCAAATGATCCATGGACACCTCTAGATGAAATGGGTATTTGGTTGAGGCCAGGAAGAAATACTCTAAATAGCACTGGAAAATGACCATTAAAAAAAAAAAAAAAACCTCCCTCGGATGTCTGCATCATATAAATCTAATAAGACAGAGCAAAAAATATTGGATTTATTTTTACAAGTTAGCGATGACCTTCCGACCTTCTGAATGGATTCACTTCGCACGGTTCCTCTTAAGGGCCTTAGGGTGATGACTAACTCATAAAAATAAATCCAATATTTTCCCCTTAGCCATGTCATAGCCAATGTAGGAATTCAGATGATGGGGTAAGGGAGGTAGGTTTTCATTTCATTTGACCTCCCATTATGAGAGGTGCTGAGCCCTCAGCCCTGGCGGGGCCTCCAGCTTCCAGCCCTCCTATAATCTGTGAACAAAGAAGAACAAGCTACCTGTGGTGGGACCAAGCCCAGGGCTGGGCATCATGGGGGTGTGGTGGCCAGACACAGGAGACCCGTATACCTGGAGGGAAAACCCCACTTTGGTCCAAGGTAAAAGGTAATCCCCTCCGCTTGTTTGTGGATGGGGCAGTGGGTTGGTAATGGGGCTCTTCTTCAGCGAGAAGAGAAATCCCACCTTTGCTGAAGGGTCTTCACAGAAGAGGGGATTTGGCCTCATGGAAAATCGAGGCTGGGTCTTCATAAGGCCAGAAACACCACTTGGATCAGCGCTTTGATTCTTGTCACTACCAGGAACCCTTGTTGATCAAACATAGATATCCAGGCATGGGATGGCTGTGAGGATATGCAGTGGACAAAACCAGACGCTGGCCCTGTCCCCATGGGGCTGTGAATGCAAGATTCCAACAGTCACCCAATAAACACCATCATCACAAACTGAGATCAAGTACCCAAGAGGGCACACCTGAGTCGTAGGGAAGCCAATGATGGCAAGACCCTGACTGCAGCGGGAGAAGAGGGACAGTCCAAGGGGACTTCCTGGAGGAAGTGGCGCTGGAGCTGAGAGATGACAGGGAGCTAACAGGTAGCAGGAAAGTGGAGGAAGAGGGACCAGCATTCGTGAGGCAGGTGGGGTTTTCCCAAAGCAGGGGAACTCTGTGACAAGCAGTGTGCCTGGGATCGCCACTTGCAGGAGGAGAGGGAGGGAGTAGCTGGGCTCATAGGTGGAGGCCTTGGGGAACCCCCAGGAGCTGAGAGGCTGGGATGGCCCCTCAGATCAGTCTTGAGCTGGGCTGAGGGTGCTCGGCCTAAACACTCCCTCTCCAAGCCCCACCCCTCTGCCACAGCTGTTAGTCAACTGAAAGCAAGCCCTCTGGGGTGGGTGGGGGACCTGGGTAAGGCAGCCCAGCTTCACCTGGGGCATAGCCCTGTCATTTAGGCCCGCGTCCTCCTAGCACCTGTCCATTTCTTTCTGCCAACACCCCTCTGGACCTAGGGAGCACTGCAAGTTTCTCAGCTACCTTGTGAAGGAGTGTTTATTTCTCCTTTATTTATTTATTGGCTGTGTCGGGTCTTGGTTTCGGCACGCAGGGTCTTCATCCCGGGTTGAGGGGCTGTGCGGGGAGCTCCCTCTAGGTGCGGTGTATAGGCTCAGTAGCTGGGCACTCTGGCTTAGTTGCTCCGCAGCATGTGAGATCTCAGTTCCCCGAACAGGGATCAAACCCACGTCCGCAGCATTGGAAGGCAGATTCTTAACCACTGGCCCACCAGTAGTAGTGTTAATTGCTGAGTCATGTCTGACTCTTTGCGACCGCATAGACTGTAGCCCACCAAGCTCCTCGGTCCATGGAATTCTCCAGGCAAGAATACTGGAGTGGGTTGCCATTTCCTCCAGGGCATCTTCCTGGCTGAGGGATTGAACCCAGGTCTGCCGCATTGCAGGCGGGATTCTTTACTGTCTGAGCCACCAGGGAAGCCCACTGGACCCCCAGGGAAGTTCCCTATTTCTCCTTTGGACTATTCCTTCTTCAGGTACCCTGCCCTCCTCAGAGAGCTCAGTTTGGTGTCTGTCCTCCTGGGAGAGGTTGGTTGCTTTCTCCTCAATGTGCTCTTTTCTTTTCTAGGGGTGTCGATGGTTGTTTCTCTACCAGAGGCTCTGGGAAGCCAGCCTGAAGGTGTGGGAGGAGGGTGTGGCAAAGGAAGTTGTGTCTGCCAGCACTTTATACCATCCTGAGGAGGTCTCAATCATGCATGCCAAAGGTGGGGAGCCACTGGAATAGGGAGCCTACAAAAGGATCCTTCACACCAGAGTCTAGGCCCTGTCTCTTAGCACAACCCACCTGCCTGCCTAGTAGAGAAGCAAGACGCACCGTGTTTCTTTTTATGCCTGTGCCCTGAGGGTTGTGGGGTCGCAATTCCTCAAGCAGGGATTGAATCTGGACCATGGGAGTGAAACCCCCAGATCCTAAACCATTAGGCCACCAGGGAACTCCCAAGATAAACCAGTACCTGCCTGGAGTTCTCCCCATAACCACGGCTCCATTTACAATTAACCCCTTTTCCGCGTAGCAGAGACACGGGACAATTTTGTGGAGGAGATGGCAAAGCTCCCCAGTACTACCTTAGGTATGGTGGCGGTGGTCTAGTCTCTAAATCGTGTCCAACTCTTTGTGTCCCCACGGTCAGCCCGCCAAACTCCTCCGTCCATGGGATTCTCCAGGCAAGAATACTGGAGAGGGTTGCCATTTCCTTCTCCAGGGCATCTTTCCAACCCAGGGATAGAACCTGGGTCTCCTGCATTGCAGGTGGATTCTTTACCGTTGAGCCACCTGGGAAGCCCCTTTGCATATTTTACCACAATATAAACAAATGATGTGCCCTTTGACCAATGCCTCTTTATTTATTTCTATCTCCCCACCCACCACCCCCGCTTCAGGCAACCACCACTCTACTCTTGGCCTCTGTGAGCCTACTTTAAATTCCACATATAGGTGAGACCATGCAGCGTTTGTCTTTCTATGTCTGGCTTATTCCACATGATGCCCTCTAGGTTCATCCATGTTGTCACACACAGCAGATGTCCTCCTTTTTTAGGGCTGAATAGTATTTCATTTGTGAAAACAGACCACTATTTCTTTTGACCAAAGGGTACGATGTTTGAGTTATACAGGATGTTATGAGTTCTGGGGATCTAATCACGGCATGGTGATGATAGTCAACAATACAGTATTGCCTATTTGAAACTTGCTAACAGGATAGACTTCATTTATATCTCAGCACACACACACATGGAAACTCTGTGAGGTGACCGATATGTTATTTAGCTTGATTACAATGATCTTTTCACAGTGCCCACATATATGAAGGACTTCCCTGATGGCTGAGCAGTAAAGAATCTGCCTGCCAATGCAGGAGACGTAGGTCTGATCCCTAGGTCTGTAAGAGCCCCTAGAGAAGAAAATAGCAATCCCCCTCCAGTATTCTTGCCTGGAAAACCCTGTGGACAGAGAAGCCTGGCAGGCTATATAGTCCATGGGGTTATAGATGAGTTGGACATGACTTAGTGACTAAACAGCAACATATATCAAAACATCGAGTTATACATCTTGCTGCTGCTGCTGCTAAGTTGCTTCAGTCGTGTCTGACTCTGTGTGACCCCATAGACAGTAGCCCACCAGGCTCCCCCGTCCCTGGGATTCTCCAGGCAAGAACACTGGAGTGGGTTGCCATTTCCTTCTCCAATACATGAAAGTGAAAAGTGAAAGTGAAGTGACCACATGGACTGCAGCCCACCAGGATCCTCTGTCCATGGGATTTTCCAGGCAAGAGTACTGGAGTGGGGTGCCATTGCCTTCTCTGAGTTGTACATCTTAGATATACATAATTTTTAGTATTTTTATATATTTTTTAAAAATAGAAGTATTATTGATTTACAATGTGATAGTTTCTGGTGTACAGCAAAGTGGTTCAGTCACGCTTCTATATGTATATACATTCTTTTTCATATTCTTTTTCGTTATTTGTTACTACAAGATACTGAGTATTTCCCTGTGCTATACAATAGGACCTTGTTTATCTCTTTTACATAGTAGTGTCAATTTTCACTTTCATGCATTGTAGAAGGAAATGGCAACCCACTCCAATGTTCTTGCCTGGAGAATTCCGGGGACTGGGGAGCCTGGTGGCCTGCCGTCTATGGGGTCGCACAGAGCTGGACACGACTGAAGTGACTTAGCAGCAGCAGCAGTACATCTGCTAGAGATATATACACTTTTTATACATCAAAGGTATCACCAAAAAGTTGTTTAAAAATGGTGTGTTTTCTCTGCCATCCACGTTTAACTGGCTATCCAGGAGGTTATTGGGTACCGTGGTTCCTATGGCCACAGGAACTCTGGGGTCTCCTCTCCACCAGGGAAGCCGCTCGGCTCCTTCGGCTCAACCTGTAGCCTGGAAAGGATGGGAGGTGGCTGTCTGAGACTCTGCTAGGCCTGTTTCCTCTTCCATTTATTTTTTGCCTCTTGGTCAGCAGTGACCATGTTGCCCTGTCCTCTTGGTTCGGCCTGCAGGGAGAACCCCAACATTGCAGAGAACTTCATGCAGTATCTTTGGACTAGTTGAGTGGCTCTCTTGATATGGGGAAGTGGGGGGATATTTGGAACTTCCAGCAGTCAAAGGCCCTCTCTCCACCTCCTGTGTCTGGTTCCATACGTTCAATCATGGGCTCCTCTTTCCCGGAGCTGCCCTGGAGCAGGTCAGGGCTGGCTTCCTCCCCCATCCTGATCTTTAATATAAGCAATATCTTCCCAGGCAGGGCTCCTGTGACAGCAGTTTGCTTCAAGAGCACACATTAAAGTGATGCCACCCAGGGCATGAATGGTCTTAGCAGAGTCAACAGCAGGGAGCACGGCATCCTTACTTCATATGAAAGGTGACTAAGCAGAGACACTACCCTTGTAGCCAGACCTGGCCTGAATACCAAAGGAATGGCAGGGAGGAAGGGGGAAGGGCAAGCTTGGAGCTGCGGGGTCACCCCAGGCACGGCTCACGTGCCGGCCCTGGGGGGCTGTGGGACAGGAGGGAAAGGTCAGGAACTCTCTGCAAATATTTGGAGGGCTGTTCCCACGCCCAGTGGGTCTGGACGCAGGGTAATCCTCTTCTGGAAGGGGCCCAGTAATCTCTGAGCAAATGCTGGCCTAACCGGTAAGGCCCTGGCTGAGCCGGCCTCCCTCCCCCGGGGGCAGCAGCCAGGAAGAAGGTGAGCACCCCAGGCTGGGGCCTGAACGGAGCACACCTGCCGAGAAATGCTTTCGTGCGAGACCCGAGGCGGTGGGGTGTACAGTACTTTGTTATCTATAAAAACATTTATGAAGCCTGTGCTGTATATCAGACTCTGGGCTAAGCATGGGGCTTCAGAGATGAGAGATGTGCTTCCCTAGAGTCTGACCTGTAAGCTCCCAGAGGACAAGAAGCATCTCTTCTGCTCACTGTTAGATCCCTGGGAGCTAACAGTGAGCGGACGACTTGTAATACGACGGAGCCCCTTGCCCATCCCGTGGGGCTTGAGGATGGCTTCCTGGAGATGAACTTACAGAGCAGTTGGAAAGAGCTGGGCAGAGAGGTAATGGAAGGACAGAGGGAACAGCCTATACAAAGACATGAAGGTTCTGTGGGCTGTGAGACTTGAAGCTGGAACCCGCGTGGGAACCGGGTGTGGAAGGACCTTGCAGGTGGTGGTGAGGAGCTTGGATTCCTTTTTGAATCTCCTGAAGGATTTTAAGTAGCAGAGTGACAAGGTCTGATTAGCATTTCAGATCATGTGCCTGGAGGATGAATTTGCTCATTGTATTTATTAAGACAGACAAAAATAAATCCCTATTCTACATCCTATATTGTGCTGGATCTAGACTAGTGCTGTCCAACAGAAACATAATGTGGGCCACATCAGTAAATTTATATTTCTTACTAGTCACATTGAAACATTGAAGCCTAGTAGCCACATGGGTTTCCCTGGTAGTTCAGCTGGTAAAGAATCTGCCTGCAACGCAGGAGACCCTGGTTCGATTCCTGGGTCAGGAAGATCCCCTGGAGAAAGGTTAGGCTACCCACTCCAGTATTTTGAGGATTCCCTGGTGGCTCAGATGATAAAGATTCCACCTGCCATGCGGGAGACCTGGATTTGATCCCTGAGTTGGAAAGATCCCTTTGAGGAGGGCATGGCAACCCACTCCAGTATTCTTGCCTGGAGAATCCCCATGGACAGAGGAGCCTGGTGGGCTACAGTCCATGGGGTCGCAAAGAGTCAGACCGGAATGAGCGACTAAGCACACACACACACACACACACACACACACACACTGAAAAAAGTAAACAAAACTGGTGACAGACTTACTATTTTATTTAACCAATGGATCTGAAATATCACAATACCTTTTACGTTGTCTTGGTTCTACATCTTGAAATCCAGTGTTTCTTTGACTCTTCCAGCCCTTCTGAATTCAACTTGCCTCATTTCAAAGGAACAGTGGCTACTATACTGAACAGTGCATGCCAGTGTAGACAAGGGCGCAGGTATAGACAGCGGTGTATGAAGCCATCACGGTCTCTGTCCTCACAGAGCTCAGAATCTAGCAGAGAAGACCCATAATTAAGCAAGCAAACAAAATAGGACAATGAAAGTTACAGTGGTGGTGAGAGTGGAAGGGAGGACCGTGACATGCAATTCAGGGAAAATGCGGATCCTTAAGGATGAATGGGGTTCCGTTCAGTGAGAAGCAGGCATTCCTGGCGGGCAGAACTAATGTATGAAGGGCTAATGGGCACACTTAGTGAGCTGCCCTAAGGCCAGGGAGCACGGCTTGAGATGAGTCTGTCAAGGGCACCAGGACCAGGTCAAGCCAGCCTCTAGCCACGATGGGCATTTAGACTTTCTGGTAAGAGCAGTGAGAAACCACTAGAGGGTCATAAAAAGCAGGGGAATTATGATGATCCTTAAGAAAACATCATGGGGGTTGATGTTACCAGGTTTGGAGGAAAGGGGGCACTAAGAATGGGAAGCAGTGGAAGGATGTAGGGGAAGCCAGAAGTTAGAAGCAACAGGACTTAGTAGGGGGTGGGAGGGGTGTGTGGGGGAAGCGAGGTAGAGGTTGAAAGAAAAGAGGGTAATAGTGGATGACTCCCAGGTTTCTGGTGCTGTTTCTGAGACTGGGGACCTAAAGAAGAGGCAGCTTTGAGGGGCCCAGGAATTAATAGGTTCAGTTTAGAGTGTGTTGGTTTAAGGCATGTGTGAGAGCTCCAAGATCTGATTTTACATGACAATAAATAAGGCCAAACTTGGGAGAGAGGTCTGAACTGCAATCACATTTGAGAGATGGTCTGTATTCACATGCATGGTTGGTAATTAAATACATAGTAGCAGGAATTAAGCTGAAGCTCCAATACTTTGGCTACATGATGAGAAGAGCCAACTCATTGGTGAAGAGCCTGATGCTGGGAAAGATTGAAGGCAGGAGGAAAAGGGGCCAACAGAGGATAAGATGGTTGGATGGCATCACCGATTCAATGGACATGAGTTTGAGTAAACTCCAGGAGTTGGTGATGGACAGAGAGGCCTGGCGTGCTGCAGTCCATGGGGTTACAAAGAGTCAGACACAACTGAGCGACTGAATAACAAGCAAGAGTTAAAGACATTGAACTCCATCTAGAGCAGTGGTTCTCAACCACTGGTGGTTTTGTGGCCTCTGTCCCTACACCGGCTGTTTGGCTATGTCTGGATTTATTGTCCCATTCATGGAGTTAGGAGTGCTATTGGCCATTTTCATCATACTAGAAAGCAGGAGAAAAGGCACCAGATCATAAACTCTTTGAGGGCCCAAGCATACCAGACCTTTTCAAAGCAAAGGAGAATAAACTTGAACCATCCTTCACCCAGCCTTCCAGGGACTGGGATGTGATGCAGGCAAGTGTTAGGTAATAAACTCCAGGGAAACATTTTCTTTTAAGTCCCATGTTTCATCTTTAAAAAATCAATAGATTTAAATTATAGTCATAATATATCACTGTGTATCTTAATATAATAATAAAAATGTTATATTCTTTTCTAGCTGAGTTTCATGATCCCTCCCCATCCTGTTAGTTTTCCCAAGCCTCTGAGAGACACCACCTTATAACCCTGGGAGAGCAAGTCCAACTTGAGATCAAGTCCAACTTGATCACCATAAACACCCACATGCTCTCCTTGGATACCATGGACCTCTTGGATGGTTGACAGATCCCTAAGGATGTTGGATGATGAAGTGATGAAGGAACCGCCATGGAGAACATCATGCTGGAATAAAGAGTTCTCCTGGAAAATGGGAGGGGAGAAGGCAATGGCAACCCACTCCAGTACTCTTGCCTGGAAAATCTCATGGGCGGAGGAGCCTGGTAGGCTGCAGTCCATGGGGTCGCAAAGAGTCGGACATGACTGAACGACTTCACTTTCACTTTTCATTTTCATGCGTTGGAGAAGGAAATGGCAACCCACTCCAGTGTTCTTGCCTGGAGAATCCCAGGGACTGGGGAGCCTGGTGGGCTGCCGTCTCTGGGGTCGCACTCAGCAGCAGCAGCAGCAGGAAAATGGGAGGAGGGTTCCTGAATTCTCTACATCTTCTACAAGAACTGATTCTCATTTGGTTTTTCCAGCTGGCAAAATTCTTCTAAGTAGAGTTAGTAGTTAGCAGGAAACATTGCCAACTTCTTTGAGACACCTATTGGAGGTTCTTGATGTAGTTTCTGATTGGTCACCGTTTAACCCTCACAGGTATTAAAGTTGGAGGTGTTTGCCTCCTGCAAAGTCATCCATTACAGACACCCTCTACAATAGCAGACATGGCCAAGCAAGCTGGCTGTCAGAACCTCCGAAGAAGGATGCCAGGAGAAATGGGATGTCGGAGATAATGTCTTCTTCTTTGTCTCTTGGGAAAGAAGTCATCCCCAGGTTGCTCAGGCCAGGATGGAGTTGACTCCTCTGCCACATCCCATGCCTTGCAGTTAAGTGTGCCGAGATTCCAAACAGGGACTACATTTCCCTCTATGGAAAAACAGTCTGCTGATTTTGAACAAAATGGCTCCGAATTTACATAATTAAAATTCCAGTGTCTTTCAGATCACAACAATGGGTAATTAACATTGTTACTTGTCAGCTGGGAAATACCTCCGGGAGGAGGAGATCAGAGTCCAGCCGCTTTATTTTGGGCCACATCTCAGGGACAATCGGGGCTAATTGACTCACCCCCATCTCATCGAAAATGAATGAAAAGAACATTGAAAGTCACGCAGCCTGGCGGGCGATCCACGCAGAAAGGCTGCTGGCTCAAACAATCCCGTGTGAGAACAGAACCCCAACCCTGCATTTGAGGATGGCGGCCTGACAGTCTAATTTAGAAGCGTTGCTTAAAATCTTAATCAGTGTGTTGAAATTAGCAGAGGCGAGTTCTGACACTGTGTTTGTTGTCTATGGTTATCATTTTTAATAAATGTTAAAGTGTTTTTACAGGTGTGGATAAAAGCACATCCCTGGGATACCTATCTCCTAGGTTTGTACTCTTCTCTCAAGGAAAAAAAAAAATATGTCATCGTCAAGAATGAAGACGTAACATATTCATCAGAGCTCGTCTTCCTTTTATTTTGCGGTTCCCCGAAAGCTATCTGCAATCCTAAGCCTGCGTCCATCTTCCCTGCACAAGTATATCTTGATTGACACATCTCCAAATAAGCTTGTGAATAGCTTTCCGTATTAGCCTCAGAATAATTCAGATGTCAAATTACGGCTCACAGACTCCCTGACTCCTCTCGCGCCCCAGAATGAATTTTTTAAATATTTGGGAGAAAATATTAAATTTTGTTCAGGTTGGGTCAAAGTTCATATCATTTGGTAATAAAGAGCCACAGAGGGTGTTTGCACAGAACTGGGGGCTGCATTGATTTTATTTTGTGCGACAGCTGCAGGTCAGGCTGACCCTTGGTGAGCTGTTTGGAGTTTGCGAGCCTGCAGCTTTCGGCATCTCTGGCAGTTTGCCCTGGGTTTCCTTTGGACAGAAAAGGGAACGAGGGAAGAAAGAAGGGGAAAAACCGCGACTCTTTCTCTCTCTGTGTGCAGGAGTCCTAGCTAATGTCATCTCTAAATATGCAGCTTTAATTGCTCCTCTCGGCAGCAGCAAGGGGAGAGGTGATCTTCCGTGTTTTCATCCCTGTTGAAACTGCACTGCCGACTCAGCCTGGATTCCTGTCCTGCAAACCGCACAGAAGCATCTCTTCCCAGCAAAAAGGCAAAGCAGTGCTTGCCTGGCTGATAATGACCACTCTTCATAATATTTGTTGGGTGCTCTGTAACGTGTGGCTGAGAAAACTCTCATTATTACTGGCTGTTTGCGCAGCTGTAAATATTTAACCAAGAATGCTACCTGCTTTGTGGAAAGACTGGCTAATTACATCTGCTCCTGTCTATAATTACATATTGTTGTAAAAATTCCAGGATAATGACACAACTGTGTCTTCTTCTTGCAAGGGGTAAATTTATACCGAGGACAGCACTTGAATTTCCATAAGCAATTAGCCTACACGTTTTCATCCTTGTGTTTTCCTGTGATTTTATTGAAATGAAAGATAATGAATTAAACCCAATTACAGCAAGAAGGCAGCCAGCAACTGGATGTTCGTTGGGAACCACAGTTCTACTTTGTAAGCAAAGTGAGGAAGAGAACTATGTCCCTGCTCAAGACAGTAGAAGCATCTCGATAAATTAGCAATATCAGCCAGATAGCACGGTTCCTGCTGAACAGCCCTTATTGGAGACACGGGTTCTCTTCACAAAATGTTTCTTCTAAAGGTGCATATTTCTAGTCTGATGAATGTGAGGTACTGCTCTTGGCTTGTAGCCTGATTATGAGTGGAACATCTCTATAAAAAAAAATGTTTCCCCAGATGCCATAATAAAGCCCTAGACAATAATCCATAGTGCACAGGGTTCGTGAAAGAGAGAGCGCTCTGGAATCCAGGAAATACGAGGCAGGTAATATCCTTATCTTCTTACTTTAAAACATGGGCATTCCTATTCCTTTGGAAATCTTAGCTCTCCAGGAGATGTAGAGAGATGTAACCCCTCTCTAGGCTACAGAAAAGGCTCACTTGCTTTAATCAGGAGACTGTTCAAAGACGCAGAGCCACGGTTCCCGAAAAACAAAACCAAATGAGTGCCTTGACGGCACAGACATTTCCCAAATCAATATGCCTCTACATCTTTATCGCTCTCTTTTCCTTTTTTGCTCCCTCACCATCTTTCCTCTCCGCCCCTCTTCTCCCTCTGGATAAATGCAAACACCTCCAAATGTCAAAACTGGAGACATGACCCATCCTTTAACCGCACACCGAACGATGATGTTCTGAGTGCTGCACCATTTCAGACACAAACACATCTCCCCGGCTTACGGGCTCCCCGGAACAGTTTTAAACCTGATGGTGATGAATTCACTTATTTATCTAGTGGTCATGACTATTTCTACTAACACTTTGGTAAATATGAGGGTGATGGTGTAATTATGCCCGGCAGGGGGAGGAGGAACGGTGACAGCCCAGCCGGCCGGGAACGGGGAGCTGACAGGCTGCCCTGCCCAGCCCAGCCAGGCAACTATCCTCTTCGATTTCCTCTCAGTGGCCAGGCTGGAGTGTGGCTGCCTAATGGTTTGCTGTCGATACAGTAAAAACGTTCACCCGTCTTTACCTCTAATCCATTCTGAGAGCACTCTTCACATAAACGGTCTATGCCGTTTCTTCATTTTCAGAAAAGGCAATCGAGTAAGATCGAACCACACAGGCTGTTGGTACAGTGTTTGGGGAAGCATGCGTGTGTTTAAAAAGCACAATGATTAATTCTGAGACATAGCATTTTGTGTTAAGTTGTCTTTGACTACTTTCTTCCTTGCTGTTTTTTTCTTTTAAAGGGCTCTGAAAATCAATGCTATGTTTCACTACCATCCATCTTTATATAGTAATAAATTAAGTGGGAGGTATTGATATTTTTGACTGAGCTTTTAAAATTTACATACTAATGACAATTATACCCTTGTGGCTGTTGATTTCTGCTGCTGTTTACTGCTCGTGACTTGGGAAAGACGCAGTAGAAGTCTGCCTGGTTTCCCTATGTGCGTGAGGGTTCTGAAACCTCCACCCATGGCTCAGATGGAGGGCAGAGACCTGGTCCCAAGGAGGTGAGAGCTCAGAAAAGCTTTGCCTGTCTGCTGTTTTACTTGTTCTCCTGAAGAAATTCTGCAGGACCTCGCCAAGGATGAGTGACCTCAGACTGGGCAATGGATGTGCTAGAGCTAAGCTCGGGTGATATCAAAATATCTAACACAGATGTGGGGTGGGCAGTGGCCCCCCACCAACCAGCTCGTGGCAGAGATGTCCTGGAGGTTCTCCTGCTTTGCCAGCTGTTAACCCTTTATGTGCTGAATTAAGGGAAGGGAAGAGGTTCTCGGGAAAGGCCAGGGCAATGGGCAGCAGAGGGCTTGGGAGAAAATGACTCTTTATCAACTAGTTCAAAATATCTCAATATTTACTATTGGCGTCCACTGGGTGAATTTTAGCCCTGGATATGAGTCCCTCCACCCACAAATTTAGGAATCTTGGGGAATTCTTGGATGTATTGTGTGCCCTTCCCGTTCCTTAAGAAAAAATAGGCTAGAATTTTGAAACCTTGACATGGCCTCATGCTTCCAAACTATTCCTGATAAACTCTGTTCTTGTTGTTTATTTGCAAAGTTGTGTCCGACTCTTTCGAGGCCCCATGGACTGTAGCCTGTCAGGCTGCTCTGACCGTGGGAGTGTCCAGGCAGGAACACTGGAGTGGGTAGCCATTTCCTCCTCCAGGGGATCTTCCCGACCCAGGGACTGAACTCGTATCTCCTGTATGGCAGGTGGATTCTTTACCACCGAGCCTCCTGGGAAGCCCTGATAAACTCTAAGTTTGGGCAAAACTGTGGACGACCACCATGTGCCCTCCTCTGTACTCCTCCTGTCAAGTAAGTTAAAGGCATCTTCTCAGCATTCGCAAATGTTTGTTCTAAAGCAGAGGGAAAGTCCTAGCAGAGAGGGGATTCAGGGAGCAAGGTCAAGCCTCCTATATGATTTTATTTTAGGAAATCAAATCCCTCTGGACAACCTGAGTGCTACCCACAGGCAGATGACCAGGAAAACTACCCACACACTGGCACAAGGGCCTCCACTGCATTTAAACGATTATTTGGGAGGAATGGGACAGCCTTAAAGTGCACAACAGTTTATTCACAGAGATTAATATGTCAGTAATATTGATTGTTGGAGGCCTGCTTCATTCTATTTAGGATTCCACAGGCCACAGACAGCAGTCATTCAGGCGTGATTTTTCCCTCTAGAATTTCTAGCATGTTGAGGCGGCCGGTCCGGGAGACGCTGAATGGCAAATTCTGTCAAACAAGATACTGCCAAGGCGATCCCCAGGGCAAGGTGCGTGGATTTTGTTTACATGTTGCCAAGGCAGGCATCAATTGTCTGCTTCTATGTCAGGGTCCTTTCCCCCATCCCCTTCTAAATAAAGTAGGTCACCCAATGGCCCAGGCACCTAGGGTGTAGAGGAGCCAGAAGAGTCTTCCAGGATCAATTCTGAAATCATGATGCAGAATTAACCAATATTGTGGTTGTGCTTTAGCTGGTAAGTTGTGTCCAATTCTTGCGACCCCATGGACTGCAGTCCGCCAGGCTCCTCTGTCCTTGGGATTCTCCAGGCAAGAATACTGGAGTGGGTTGCCATTTCCTTCTCCAGGGGATCTTTCCAACCCAGGAATCGAACCTGGATCTCCTGCATTGCAAGCAGGTTCTTTACCAACTGAACTACAAGGGAAACCAAATATTAAGGGTGCTAAAAGTTCGGTGTCTCTGGTTTCCCACTGCATGGAGATTGCTCCATCACATGCAACTGTCCAGGAAGTGCCTTTGCAAGAGTGTCTGCGATGAAAGAACGGAACCTATGAGAGGTGTGGAGAAGAACTCACTTTCATTAAAGGATCGGCTTTCAGGATGGTCTGGGAGCCCAGAGCATTATTGTATTACACACCACACTGAAACGCGCCTTGTTCTGATTTTTTTCTCTCCCCCTCCTCCTCTCTTTTCTTTGAGTGTTTTCGAAATAAAAGAGTTTTCTCTTCCAAATTGCGCTGGGAGGCAAATTCTTGAACGGTGTAATAGAAAATGTTAGACAATATTCCTTACCGGAGCTATTGACATTTTGGATAGTTGTGACACTTTGATTTTTCTCAAAACATATGGATCAAGCCTGGCTGCCTTATTGGACAGGAAGTCCGGATGAAAGGGCTTCCTTTATCTTTCTTTGTATTTTCCCCCCTCTGTTTGTTCGTGCCTTTCTCTCTGAATAGAATCGTGGTTTTCTTAAGCTGTCCAGGGAGTCGTTATTGCCTTACTAAATATTTCATGGTGCACAGCACACCATACCTGCCAACTGCTTCTTATTTGTTGTCAAAAATAAAGGGTTCATCCTTCAGAGGGGGAGGGAAAAAATAAAAAAAGATAGCAGGTTTCTCCTATTGTTTTCATTTTAAAGTTTCTCGTAGGCACCCCATGCACGGGAACACTGGAAATCTGAGAAGGATGCTTTTATTTTCCCAGGGACGCACGGCTGGCCACTTATTTATTTATTTGCGGCTTATTTATTTAGTTGCCGCACACTCTTTGCTATGATTCCCAGCACTTGTTTCTTGGCGGTTTCCCTTCCGATTTGTTCAAAAGGGAAAAGTTCAAAGCGGCTCTGTCAGCTGAGGGAGAAGCCTGCTGAATACTAACCCTCCAGCGCCCGCCTGCGCTGACCTTGAGAGAGGGGCCCTAAACGGTTCCATCTCGCAGCCCCGCATGTGTGTTTTGTTAGACCAGGTCGGGAGGGGTCAGGGCTCACCTGAGGCCAGCAGAGCCCGGGCCGACCTAACGGAGCAGCAGGGTAATGCATTTTTAAAAGGGACATTCTCGCCTCTGAGTGGGCCTAATATGGTCTCTGTTTAAAAACCTGTCAGAATCCCAAGCACACACTCCATAAAATATAAATAAGTACTTACTGTTTGCAGATGTTGCTTGTTTTTTCTAATGTGTGTATTTGAAGTCCCAGAATCCTCACTTCCTGTCAGGCTCCCCCATGCCTCTCTCCTCCGGTTTCTGAAGGAACAAGGAGGGGGGAGCTTCAGATCGCAATTTCTCAATGAAGACACCTTCTGTCAAAGCTGTCAGCATCCCTGGAGCAATTAGCATTCCCTTTTTCTTTCTCTCTCTCCCCAACCTCCCCCCTCTCCCTTTCTCTCTCTCCTTCAACACTGAGGTTTATTTCTTGTCACAGCTTTACCTGGGCCTTGGAGAGCCACCTCCCTAGTTAGCAGCCTTTGAAAGAGGCTTAAAGTCTCGGGAAAGAGTGATTTTTGGAGGCTCTGAAAGGCAATGCTGTAACTCGATAGGCCTGTAATCTGCACGCTGAGATTAATTGGAAAGAATTAGGGAAGGGACTACAGGGAGCCGCCATCATCCTTCCTGGGGACATTCATAGATGGGGCCTCGTACGTCTTTGCCACCTCCACCCCAAGAGTCCCATTGATAAATGCGCAGTGCAGGTGGCTGATTAATTTAGACCTGTGTTTGGCTGCATCTGGGCCACTGGCCCCTGAGTCTGACCCACGATTTCTGGATTCACCCACAGCAGTCTTCCTCTTGCTTCAGCTGCACTGCACCCAGCTCACCCCCAGCTCCAAGCCCGCTCCACAGATGCTGGGTGGGAGCCTGATGGAGACGTCGACTCCTGGTTCTGCATCTGTTGTAACCCCTTCTTTCTCCTCCTGTTTCCTTTCTTAGTTACTGCCTGCTGCCCTGGTGGGGGTGTTGAGTAACAGGTGGAACCTGGGCACACGTTTCTACGTGACCAAGCCAAGCAGTTCATTTAGGTCAGTATTCCCGATGGGCAGTGCATGAAGAGGGCTGTGGAAGTGACTGTTTGCTCTGCAGCCCTCCCAGGATGCACACCAACATTTTAATAACTCACTCTCTGGGGACCCCGCCACATGTACTTAGAAAGCAAGTCTGTGGACTTTCCAAAATCGGCAGTTCGGGCTTGTATTTTTTAAATTTACTTATCCTTTGCCATGCATGCACTCCTCTGGTAAAAAGGCCAGCTGAGCCCTTGTTTCTTGGCCCCTTTCCTTCTTTACTTAGAAAGTGGTGGTTCAGAAGGAAACCCACTGCGAGGTCCCTGCTCTGTCTGCACATCCTCTTATTTCTGATTTTCCCAGTTTTGGAGCCAGTGGTCATCAATAGTTTATCAATAGCCTCATGAACTGAAAGCCTGCTGCCCCAGACCCAAATTACTGCTAAGAATCAAAGACTTCCCCTCCACCCACTTTAACCAGAGACTCTTGACAAATGCTATCCACTTGCCATATTTAATTATCTATTATTTTTAAAGAAAGAAAAGAAGAGACAGACGCCAAGCCTTCCCTCATTTCTAAAACCATTTGGGGAGGGTCTGATTCTGAACACACACCCAGGACAGAGTGGCTCCATGCTCGAGTCGGGCTAGTTGAGTTTGCTTCATCTTTAAAGCATGGGAACCATAAATCAAGATGAAAATCCTACAGCCCCAAAGCCTTACCAATTGATACAATTTGAAAATGGGCAGCCGGAGAGGCTGGGGAGAAAGCTGACATGATGACTTTTATAATAGCAGAACGTTTAAGGTTATAGAAATAAAAGGAAGAGGATGAAATCAGGAGCGTTGATCTCTGCCTGCAGGCTCTCAGCTCACTGGAAGCTCCAGCAATTATTTCTGCTCTGGCTTTCCCCTCCTTTTTTTTTCCAGCAGTCTGTTTGAAATGAAGCAGAACCGGGCATGGCAGGCTTATCAGTGTCGTTAGCTGACAGGGCGCCCAGCACACCTGCTTTTACTTGCTGCCATTTCAGGCACTAATGCCACAGAGAATGTTGCTTGGGTCCTTATAATGTGTAAAGATTCATTTATTTCACCTTTTGAACCTGCCTGACCCCCTGGGCTTGTGTTAGGGAGTGGGGGGAGGGCAGGAGAGGGTTTTTTTATTTTTTTCCTGGCACTTAGAAGAAGCTGGCAATTAGGGATCTGGCCCTGGGGCTGTTGCTATGATAGAAACTTAAAAGAGAGGTAGGGGCTTAGCCAGGGAGGCGCTGGGAGCCGGGCAGGACTTGGGCCACCCGAAGGGGACTGGGGGATGGTACCGAGCAGAGTTCCCCTGACTGCTGCCTCCCTGGCTCCAAGGTGTCCCAAGTGCTGTGCTGTTTTGACACGTGGGTACCCCTACTTTTGGAGACTCCCCTTATCACATCACACGTATTCAAATGTACCTACCTCTCTCATTGTCACTAAGACTGTTGACATGATATTTTAAAAAAATATGTGTTTATTTATTTTTGGCTGCTCTGGGTCCTAGTTGCCCACAAGGGCTCCGTAGGCCCATGGCATGTGAGATCTTAGTTCCCCCACCAGGGATCAAACCTGAGCCCCCTGCACTGAAAGGTGAAGTCCTAACCACTGGGCCACCAGGGAAGTCTCTGTTGACAAGATTTTTAAAAATCCTTTTGCCGTTGCAATGACTTGGCCATGGGTACCTCATTTTATTGACGGTGGCTAAGACTTCCTGGCAGTCATCACACGTACCTAGGACTTCCTGCGGAGAGAAAGACCTACCCTTCAAACTGGTTTCCAATGTAATGGAATTTTTATAAATACTAAATTTAGCTATCAATGAAGTTGACATAATATTAAGTTTTGCGGACATTTTACTTGAACACCTATTCAAATTCATGGTTTTCTTTTTGCATTTTGGAGCCAATAAACAGAGTATATGTTTTTTGGTTTCAAACATTTTAATAGGTCCCAGAAAAACAGAATCTGGTCACCCCAAACCTGATGGCCCATGTGCATAATGATGCTTTTTCTTCCCTTTTTTCTTCTCTTTTTCTTGCCTTCCTTTGATATGGGTTTGACCAATACATTTTCCCTTCTAGAAGTCTTAGTTTAAGGTTTTGGTTTCTCAGGAGTAAAGTTGTAATTCTTGTTGGTGGGTATTATACTCTTGTATTCCTACAAGAGTTTGTAGGAATTTGATTCTGTTTCCTTCTATTTCATATCTCATGACAAGTACTGGAGAGAGTAGGGCATATTCTTCAGTCTCTACATGGAAATCTGGGAATTCCTTCATTTCTTGATGTTTCCTTCTTTTCAAGAGGTTCATCATATACCTCTGTTGTTTATGCCTCAGTAACACTTCCTCTTCTTTCATTAATGCAATTCCAGTTTCCTCAGGGACAGGCACCCCTCCCCAGTGATTTAGTCCATTTGTCCCCAGGTCAATTAGAGCATCCCATCATCGTGGCCAGTTACGGGTTTCAGAACTTCTATAACTATTTGGAAAAACAGAACCTTCCTTTTAATGCAGAGATTGCTGGCTTAAGAAGCTGCCAAGAGAACCAGTTGTGCAGATAGTATGGTTGAAGCAGAGACAAACGGACTAAAGAGGTTAAGCTAGAAGAACAAAGTCTTAATGATAGTACAAAAGCCCCTGGATCCAGCCATGCCTGAAAGCCATAAAGCGATACCGCCCCTAAAAGAATTGATTAGATGAACAGGTAAATTCCTACTTTGCTTAGGCCAGTTTGACTTGGGTAGCTGTCACTTGTGATCAAAAGGATCTTGACTTGTTCTAATATCATTAAGGGGGCAAGGCCAGGAGAGAGATCTCATTTCATCTTCTCTGTTAGGAAGCAGTTTGAATTGGAACGTGAGATGTGGGTGTTGGAAGGTCGGGGAGGGGAACAATGTTATCAATAAGGAGAATAATGTGGACCAGTCACTGTACTCATGTCTCCCAAATAACTCTCAGAAACTCATTTTCCCCAATTCACAGAAAACAAATTGAGGCTCAAAGCCACCTAACCCAGGAAAAACACACCCTGATTGGGTTCGGACCTGTTTTACTCTAAAGCGGCTCAGACCAATGCCTAGAACTAAGTGCTTGGGCTCGTGTTTCTAACCCTTAGGGCACAACGCCCTGGAGGCTCAGGTCCTCCTGTTGGACCCTGTGGTCTCGCATTGCTTTGCTGCTCAGTCACTCGGTCGTGTCCAATTATTTACAACCCCGTGGACTGTAGCCCCCAGGCTCCTCAGTCCATGGGCTTCTCCAGGCAGGAATACTGGGGTGGGTTGCCGTTTCCTCCTCCAGGGAATCCTCCCGACCCAGGGGCTGAACCTGCATCTCCTGCGGCTCCTGCATTGCAGGTGGGTTCTTTACTGCGGAGCCACCTGGGAAGCTTTTGTGCCCATTATTCCACTTTTTTCTCTCTGCTACCTCCGTGGAATTCCTACCATTTAAAGTTCCATTCCTATGAGTCTGGAGAAATTTTACACTACTTAGAATCTTCTATGAATTTGCAAATTCCAGTTGATATTTCAGGTGTTCAGACTCCTTGGGATGAGTTTGGGGAGGGTGGGAGATGGAAGCAGGTATCAAAGAAAGGAAAACTTACCTGTGTCCCAATCACTTCAAGCCTTGGCCCTAACAAAGGAAAAGAGGCCAGACCCTTACCTGGTAAAGAAGAAGTAAGGGCCTAGAAGAAGTGGATCTTGGATTATTCTGCCTGTTTTCAGCCTTGGTGTGACTAAGTTCTCTTTCACATAACCTTCCTCTCCCCATCCTCCCACCTGTGATTCTGACAGCTCTCACTCATCATCAAAGCCAAAGAATCTCAGAATACATCTTAGGAGGTGCTTCATTGAAACCGATTAAACTAAAAATTAAAAAAAAAAAAAAAAAGCTGAAACTCCAATATTTTGGCCACCTCAAAAAAAAAAAAAAAAAAAAAAGAAACCGATTGACTCGGCATCTGGGTTCCTCTATTGATAAACTCCCAATAGAAACCAACCGAGTCTTTGATCTAGTGAGGGCAGGTGTGTGTGCAACCTTGTTGCCCAGGCTACCCAAGTGGGGGAAGGTACCAACCAGAAGGTCTTAGTAAGAGTAATGACCTCCTTGCTGTGAGTCTCCTTTTATTCCACCCATTTAGACTCATTCCTGCTCATTCTGGAAGCGATCGGAGGTGTCTCACGAACACTTACACTCCAGTCATCTCAGCTACAATCAAGAGTCCACCATTTCCCTTGCGTCCTACTTTTAATTGTTCAGTTACCACTGCTAACACCGCAGGTGAAGTCTTGTCTGTTTCCCCAGTGCGTCCGCAGGCAGTCCTGTCCCCCGAGTTCATTCATTCCTCCTGCCCGGCCCCACTCTTTGTGCCTAAATGACAGAGCAGGTCTGGTTTATGCTTTCAATATTTAAAGAACTCTTAAGATGCTTTGAGAAGTTTTCCTCATTAGCTTTCTAATGAAGCTAACATCATTTTCCTCCTAGCTCTTTTCATTTTACTCCCTCTTTCTTTTGGCTTCTTATTCCTAGAATCCAGACATCAGTTCCCTGGCTGGACTGGACAACCATCTGAGTAGTAGACAGCCTTCCTTTCCCACACTGACCCATCATTGTAACACGGTAGGTCTGCAGCTTGGTTCTCATTTTCTGTAGGATAAGCTCTTTCCCAGGAATTCCTAGGTCCAATGAAGCTCACCCTCCCTACTCTGCTGAACCCAGGGTGAGTTTTCTAACCGAGGGCCTCAGTGCTCTACGTTATGAGGTCCTCTTGAAATTTAAGAGTTTGTACCAGAAAAGGGCTTGCTCTTCAAACATAAAACAGATTTGTTACTGCCCAAGTTAAAGATTTTAGGGGTTTAGTATCTTTTTGTGAGTGCGTGATTTTCCATGGTTCTGTTTCCAACTCTTGGTGGCAAAGTGTTCCTGGATTTGTGAGGTTTGTTTCTTTCTTAAAAACTGAGAATTCCAAGTGGAACCCTGCATCAGTGGACTTCTATCTGAATCCCTTCCCTGGTGAAATTTTATTCTTGCAGATGCTGCACAGTTCAAATTTCATAGGCTTGAATTCTGAAGATTCTTTGGGATAAAAACATTCTTAGTTCACAGGACTGGGGAGTGAATTTCTCTGCCTATAGTCTGGGCATGTATATGGCTGCTCTGTGAATTAATACTTGTCAGACCTTGTTACTGTGAAATAGCTGTGGTGAGGTGATGACCGTCATTTATTTTATTTTATTACTGTTTTTTATTTGATTTCATTTAGGCTTTGGCAAAGGTGAGAGTACTGACTCGTATTTCCCATTTATGTTTGATACACAAAAGCCCCTTGGGAAGGGGAGTGATGCTAACTGAAATTACATAAATTAAAGAGGAAATTTGCTAAGACACCTTGATAGACTCAGAAATGAGAATACCCTACTTTGAGTGGTCATTCCCATTCTTGGCTTTGGCGCCCATGCTTAGAGGAAGAGGTCTGGAGGTGGCATGGAACAGGTGTGGTGGCCTAGGGGGTGGCTTTTTAATGTCCAAGTGAAATGGTGATTAGGGCTTACTGTGCACAAGCCAAAAAGCTAAGACTGGTTTAGCCAATAATTTAGAATAGGGGACCAGCAGAGTGATGAGACCAGATTTTATCAACCTACGAATCCTCCCAAGACCTGCAGAAGTCCTTGAAATTATGAGCCGGGTCATTTGGTGAGGCATGGTGCTGGTGGGGGAGGCGGGTGTCCCCCTGGGAAAGAGGTCATTCTAAGCGAACAGAGGCTCAAAGCAGACATTTGCTGCTGGGACAGAAATCAGCATGGTGTCCTAGAGAGCAATATAGGTTCGAATCCCACTTTTGATATTTACTAGGTATGGGGCTAATGGTAAACTAGACTTTTATCTCTTATTACAAAAGCAATAGTTTTTTTTTTTTCTTTTAAAATAGAAGTAAAAAGAAGAAAAGGGAAAACTCACTCAATGTCTCTCATCCAGAAAAAAAATCCACTCCTACTTCTTTTAGGGCTGTTCTCCAAAACCTGTTTTGTGCATAGACACATGTGCTTGCCTGTGTTACGAAAACAACATTGGACATGGCATTCTGTAAACCTCCTTTTAATGTTCAACTACGAACATTGTCAGCATCATTTTTAATGGCTGTACAGTATCCCGTCTTATGGACATACTTTTTATTTGCTCAGTCCTCTCTTGTTGGACAGGTAGGTTGTTTGCAGAATGGCTGTTGTATATACTTGCAGCTGTGAGTAGGAAGGGAAGGTGTGGTATGGTACACTCAGGTCATGACATTGCTCCCCCTCCTTCTCCCTTCGCAGAGACTCATAAAATTGAAGTAGGTCCTCCTGTCTTTGGCCAGAGACAAGGCTGAGATGGGAGCCCAGGCTGGTCAACCACTGCATCACAGGGTCTCTTGTTGGAGACCTTCCAGGAGACACTGAGCATGCCCAGTAGGGTCAGCTCGCCTGGAGGGAAGAATGTAGATGGAGAGAAGCTCTGGAGCTGTCTGACAGGCTTCAGGGCACCAAGCAAAGCTGAGTCACTGTGACCTGGACTTGCCAGCCTCTGAAACTGCACTTTCCAAACCGGTCTTGGAAGAGAGTCTTCTTTCTTATGAAAG
Organism: Ovis canadensis; assembly: GCF_042477335.2. NCBI lineage: Eukaryota > Metazoa > Chordata > Mammalia > Artiodactyla > Bovidae > Ovis > Ovis canadensis. Next base: position 35,691,642 of record NC_091258.1, read on the forward strand.
TTACGCTCCAAGCTCTGTTCAGGAACTGGTCTCAGACAAGTCTCGCTAGGCAATCCTCGATCTTTAGATCATTCTTGTCTCTACATTTGGGGCAATCGTTTACTTCTCCTGGAATCTTCCAGGGAGAGAAGAGACGGAGGCCACACAGAGAGACAGTTGTGTGGTCTGTGCGTCCCAAGGAGACACGGGGCAGCTGTGTCTGGCTGGTGCTGGCTTTGGAATCTGCTTTGGATGCTAAGTAGGGCTTCCCTCATAGCCCAGTTGGAAGGGAAAGGCTACCCACTCCAGTATCCTGGCCTGGAGAATTCCATGAACTGTATGGTCCATGGGGTCACAAAGAGTCAGACACGACTGAGTGACTTTCACTTTTACTTTGGATGCGAAGTGGAGTCTTTGCTTCTGGAGTCATGGCTGGACTTCAGTGTCCTTTCCTCCTGGTAATATTGTTATTTGAGCCAGAGCTTTAAATAATAAAAATTAAAAGTCACTAGAGGATAAGACTTACATACTTTATAGCCATGAAGATGGCTCTTCTCCAAAAATCAGAAAAGAAATATTGACATGGATGTGAAGGAATTAGAATCCTTGTGTCCTGCTGGTGAGAATGTAAAATGGTACAAATTCTGTGAAAAACACCGTATACATGGCACAACTGTATGATCCAGCAATTCCACTTGTGGGTTTATATCCTAAATAACTGAAAGCAAGGACTGCCATAGTAGCATTATTCACAATAGCCAAAAGGTAGAAACAACCCCAATGTCCCAGTTGTCCCATCAACCCAGCTGATGAATGAATAATAAAATGCAGTCTATACTTACAAAATTATATTATTCAGGCTTAAAGAGGAATGAATCTGATTCGTGCTATAATTTTGAAGATATGCCAAGTGAGCTTTAAATAATAAACATTATCAGCTACCAGGAGGCTTCCCTGGTAGTTCAGATGGTAAAGAATCTGTCTATCATGCAGGAAACCTGGGTTCGATGCTTGGGCCAGGAAGATCCCCTGCAGAAGGGAATGGCAACCCACTCCAGGATTCTTGCCTGGGAAATCTCGTGGACACAGGAGGCTGATGGGCTACAGTCTATGGGGCCTCAAAGAGTAGTACATGGCTTAGTGACTAATGCTTCATGCTAAGTGAAACACGCTGGACACAGAAGGGCAAATACTGTATGATTCCACTCATATGAAGTACTTAGAAGAGTCAAAGTCCTAGAGAAAGAAAGTAGAATGGTGGTTGCCAGGGGTTACAGGGAGGGAAAGGTGGGGAGTTACTGTTTAATGGGACAGAGGGTTATGGAAAAGGATGATGGCAATGACTGTACAGTAATTGTGAGTTGAATGTATGTAATTGGACACTCAAAAAGGGTTAACATGGTAAAATTTATGTTATGTAGATTAAAGAATGATTTATCCTTTTTATAACTGAAGAAACAGGCTCTAGGAAAATGGAAGTAGCACAGAAGTTTCACCTTTTGAGGGAAATTCAGTTCTCTAATTACTTTTTTTAAAGATTTTTTTTTTGATGTGGACTATTTTAAAGTCTTTATTGAATTTGTTACAATACAGCTTCTGTTTTGTGTTTTGGTTTCTTGGCCATGAAGCCTGTGGGGTCTTAGCTCCCTGACCAGGGATAGAACCCTCAGCCCCCGCACTGGAAGGTGAAGTCTTAACCACTGGTCTATCAGAGAAACTCCCCTAATGACTTTTTCAGCGCGTGCTTACTGATCATCTAATAAGCGTAAATCACATGCACTGCCGCTGTGCGTTAAGGACTCGAGACAGTGCCAAGGGGCTGACAGTTTAGCCAGTGTGGGTTGAGGAGTGAGGGAGAATCAGGAATGTAGATGAGGGGACTCTTGGGCGTTGTAAGGCAGAAGGTCACCAGCCTGAGGAAGGTGGAAATGGGCTCTGGAAAGCAGGGGAGTGGGGTCTCACTCCTGCCTGGGGAGGCTAGGAGATCCAAGGGTAGGATGTTGATAAGCAGAGCTGGTGAGAGGGGATTCCAGAAGGATACGATGTTGACAGAGTAACAGGAGTGAGAAGATTAATGGTGCCTGTTCCATGCCAGCTGCATTCTAAGTGCTCCACACATGGAATCTCATTTTATCCGCATAACACTTCAGAAAGGCAGCTTCTTTATTAGCCCCATTTTACAGATAAGGAGAAAGAAGCCCAGAGAGGTTAAGAAGCCGGTCGAAGATCACACAGCTAGTTTTAACAAATACACAGCTTGGAGTGGGGTGGTGACTGTCCATATTTAGGGATCTTCAGGTCATTGCAGATGGCAGAAGAGAAATGGTAGAAACAAGATAAGAGAGGATGTCAGATCCCCTTGGACCTTTAATACAGGATGATAGGTGGGCATTGTTTTATTAAAGCGGATAAGTTAACTGATGCTTTCTTCTGTTCCCAAAGGAATTGAGAGATGGTAGCAAGTGAGAATCTTTGTGGGGCAAGTGGGGGGTCTGGGGGCCAGTGATAGGTGGAGTAGAGTCAGAGATGGGGGTCCTTGGGGTTACTGAATATGAATGTTAGTTACTATGGTAGCCAGTCTTCAAGATGGCCCCCAATGAGAAATTCCCTTGGGGTGGTTAAGATTCCTCGCTTCCACTGCAGGGAGCATGGGTTCGATCCCTGATCAGGGAACCAAGATCCTGCATGCCATGTGGCACAGCCAAAAGAGAAAAGATGACCCTCAGTGATCCCTGCCTCCTGGTACGCATGCCTTTCAGTGATCCCCTCTCATACTCCATAGAAATGACCTGTGTAACCAGAAGGATATTATGTAAATGATGGTGTGCAGCTTCCAAGGCCAGGACATACAAGACACTTGGCTCTCATCCCACTTCCGCTGGCATCACTTGCTCTGGCACAGCTGGCGGCCGTGTTGCGAGGCTGCTCCAGCAGCCTGGTGGAGAAGGTCCACGTGGTGATGAACTGAGGCCTCCTGCCCGCCTTGGAAATGGAGTCTCCAACCCCAGGCACACCTCCTGGTGACTGCAACCTCATGAAGAACCCCTGGACCTGCTCTCAAATTCCTGACCTGGAGAAACTATGTGAGATAAGAAATGTTTATTGTCTTATTAAGTTTAGGGCTTTAAACATTACCTCCAGGTAATTTTTCAATGTAATGCCTAGATAATAAATAGTTAATGTATTAACTAAAATGACTCATTCTCTAGCCCCTGCCTAGACTGTAGTATTTTCTTCAGAAGGAAACATGGTTTATTGGTAGTTGAACTTTTGGCTTAAGGAATATTTAATATCCGTGAGGAGTAATCTTACATGCTGATACCATATTCTTCATAACCTGGAGATATTCCCACCACTGACATCCTTACATGCAGAGTCTAAAAAGAAAGGGTACTAATGAACTTATTTACAAAACAGACTCACAGACTTAGAGAAGAAACTTATGGTTCCCGGGGGAGGATGGATAGTTAAGCAGTTTTGGATGGACATGTACACACTGCCATATTTAAAATGGGTTACCAGCAAGGACCTGCTGTACAGTACAGGGAACTCTGCTCAGTGTTACGTGGCACCCTGGATGAAAAGCGAGTTTGGGGGAGAAAGGATACCTGTATATGTATGTCTAACTCACCTACAGCCAGACATCCTGGAATGTGAAGTCAAGTGGGCCTTAGAAAGCATCACTATGAACAAAGCTAGTGGAGGTGATGGAATTCCAGTTGAGTTACTTCAAATCCTGAAAGATGATGCTGTGAAAGTGCTGCACTCAAGATGCCAGCAAATTTGGAAAACTCAGCAGTGGCCGCAGGACTGGAAAAGGTCAGTTTTCATTCCAATCCCAAAGAAAGGCAATGCCAAAGAATGTTCAAACTACCGCACAATTGCACTCATCTTACACACTAGTAAAGTAATGCTCAAAATTCTCCAAGCCAGGCTTTAGCAATACATGAACTGGGAACTTCCAGATGTTCAAGCTGGTTTTAGAAAAGGCAGACGAACCAGAGATCAAGTTGCCAGTATCCAATGGATCATCAAAAAAGCAAGAGAGTTCCAGAAAAACATCTATTTCTGCTTTATTGACTATGCCAAAGCCTTTGACTGTGTGAATCACAATAAACTGTGGAAAATTCTGAAATTCTGCCTCTTGAGAAACCTATATGCAGATCAGGAAGCAACAGTTAGAACTGGACATGGAACAACAGACTGGTTCCAAATAGGAAAAGGAGTATGTCAAGGCTGTATATTGTCACCCTGCTTATTTAACTTCTATGCAGAGTACATCATGAGAAACACTGGACTGGAAGAAGCACAAGCTGGAATCAAGATTGCCGGGAGAAATATTAATCCCTGGAGGCTGAGAGGGTAAAGCGTCTGCCTGCAATGCAGGAGATCTGGGTTTGATCCCTGGGTCAGGAAGTTCTGCTGGAGAAGGAAATGGCAACCCACTCCGGTACTCTTGCCTGGAAAATCCCATGGATGGAGAAGCCTGATAGGCTACAGTCCATGGTGTCTCAAAGAGTCGGACACGACTGAGCAACTTCACTTTCACTTTCAGATATGCAGATGATACCACCCTTACGGCAGAAAGTGAAGAGGAACTAAAAAGCCTCTTGAGGAAAGTGAAAGAGAGTGAAAAAGTTGACTTAAAGCTCAACATTCAGAAAATGAAGATCATTTCATGGCAAATAGATGAGGAAAGAGTGGAAACAGTGTCAGACTTTTTGGGGGGGCTCCAAAATCACTGCAGATGGTGATTGCAGCCATGAAATTAAAAGACGCTTACTCCTTGGAAGGAAAGTTATGACCAACTTAGATAGCATATTCAAAAGCAGAGACATTACTTTTCCAACAAAGGTCCGTCTAGTCAAGGCTATGGTTTTTCCAGTGGTCATGTATGGATGTGAGAGTTGGACTGTGAAGAAAACTGAGCACCAAAGAATTGATGCTTTTGAACTGTGATGCTGGAGAAGACTCTTGAGAGTCCCTTGGACTGCAAGGAGATCCAACCAGTCCATTCTGAAGGAGATCAGTCCTGGGTGTCCTTTGGAAGGAATGATGCTAAAGCTGAAGCTCCAGTACTTTGGCCACCTCATGTGAAGAGTTGACTCATTAGAAAAGACTGTGATGCTGGGAGGGATTGGAGGCAGGAGGAAAAGGGGTCGACAGAGGATGAGATGGCTGGATGGCATCACTGACTTGATAGACATGAGTCTGAGTGAACCCCAGGAGTTGTTGATGGACAGGGAGTCCTGGCATGCTGCAATTCATGGGGTTGCAAAGAGTCGGACACGACTGAGTGACTGAACTGAACTGGACTTAAGTCCCTTTGCTGTCCACCTGAAACTATCACAACATTGTTAACTGGCTATATGCCAATATCAGAGAAGGCGATGGCACACCACTCCAGTACTCTTGCCTGGAAAATCCCACTGATGGAGGAGCCTGGTAGGCTGCAGTCCATGGGATAGTAAAGAGTCAGACACGACTGAGCGACTTAACTTTCGCTTTTCACTTTCATGCATTGGAGAAGGAAATAGCAGCCACTCCAGTGTTCTTGCCTGGAGAATCCCAGTGACGGGGGAGCCTGGTGGGCTGCCGTCTATGGGGTCACACAGAGTCGGATACAACTGAAGTGACTTAGCAGCAGCAGCATATGCCAATATAAACTAAATAGTTTTTAAAAAGGATAGCATATATAACTGGGAAGAGGTGGAAGCAAGAGCAGCTAGGAAATGTCTTTCATCTCCAGGCCGGCCGGTCTGTTCCTCCCAGGCTCACTTGTCCTGCCTGGCTATTGTTACCCAGCCTCCCCTCCGCCAGCCTGTGGGCTCTGTGGAGCTGGGCCTGAGATGCACTGCTTTTCTTGCCTGGCCCTTGTTTGTTGTAATGACTGGGATACACAATCCTGTACTCAACCAGGTTCTGGTATCAGACCATACTGTTGTATCCAGTTATTTTGCTATTGTAAGTAATGCTGCCATGAAGATATTTTGGAAAATTTTGGCTGGTCTATCCATAGGGTACATTCCTGGTGCTGTGTATTTGCATAGGCGGCTTTTGTTCTTAATTTTCTGAATCCAGGGAGATACATTATGACAGGAGGTGCCAGAGTTGTAACAGGAGGGTGAGCAGGTAGTCCTCTTACAGGAGAAAATCTTGCCCCGAGGTAGGGGAATGGAGGAGAGGGTCTCTTTCCCCTTGTTTACCCCCAGATACATACCATATTTAAAAAACATTTTATTTGGCTACGCTTGGTCTTAGTTGTGGGATCTAGTTCCTTTACCAGGGATTGAACCTGGGCCTTCTGCATTGGAAGTGTGGAGTCTTAACCACTGAACCACCAGGGAAGTCCCTATGTGTTGCATTTTAAATAAGGAGGCCTTTTAAATAAAGACGGCCAGATGGAGGGGCTCATGTTACTTAGGCAAGCTTGTCAGCCGCACCCCCTGGCTCCTGTGCGTGTGTGTGTTTGAGTGTGTCCCTTAGGCACTGTGGACCAACCCGTGTTGACCCCTCCTCTTAGCCCGGCTTGGCCTTGCCTTTGTGGTGTCCCTGCACTGCCTTATGGCCCCACCAGAGAGCATCTCATCCTGGAGGGAAGGTCCAAAGCGGCCGGATGCTGAGGGAGGGAGGCCTGGAGTCTGGAGGGCTGGCCCCCTGGAGGTCTGGAGCTGCACATCTGTGGGGCGCCTGGGCCTTTCTGGAGATCAGCTCTTAAAGGACTGGCTACTGTGGACCTGGCTTTCCATCCCTGGAAAGGAGAGGCAGGGGCAGATACCAGGGTACACCCTGGAATCCCCGTGCGCTGTAGCCCGGGTGGTACAGAAGACGATCTGATTCAAGTAGTGAGTAGTAACCTCCTCTCCATCAGGTTGAATTCTGAGACCCCTCTGGTTGTCAGGAGTCAATAACACAAGCCACCCTGGGCCTCAGCTCACCACATTCCAGCCACCGAGGCCGCACTGTCTAACAGTCCGCGGGTGCTGAGTTTTCCTCTCCCTCCCTCCGTCTGTCTGCTGTCGCTCCCCAGCCGACCGACCGTGCCCTTCGCCCCAGCAGTCTGGCCTCCTCCCTCTTCCTGTGGATGCCCGTGGGTGAGTTGCTCTAGGAATGGAAACCAGACTGGGACGACCACTGTGCCCAATGCCATTGGCATGAGTCGGTGCCTCTAATGCACACAGCATGATCCCAGATGCGTCCAGACGGGTGTGGTTAGCCCCCCGGCACGTCACGGGCGTGTCGGGGAACTGCCACCCCTCCCTAAGCAGCCGTGAAGGCACCGCTGTGACAGCCCTGCAGGTCGGGTGTTGTCCAAAGGGTTTCTTCCTGGGTGGTTTGTGGGCCTGGGGTGTCAGGGAAATGTGGGACAAAGGCCCTGGGGATGCAGCCGTGGGAAGCGGCCACCTTCTGGAGAGCCCATGTTCCATCCTGCAGGTTGTCCTGTCCCTTGCCCAGTTCCGCCTGGGTACAGTTTCGTGCCAGATATCCCACTGTCAAAAATATATATAAAATATGTAAACTCTTTTTTTTTTAAATTTATTTGCAAGGTGCCTGTATTTGGATCCCGGAGCTGCTCCATCCATGGGCTGAGATCCATCTTTGGCTGAAAGTGGGCGCTTAGCCCATGAGCCAGAAGAGCTAAGGAACTCTCTCGATGGGTCGAAGCATGCCCACTGAAGCCCTAGTGGCCGGAGCTGGGCAAGCAGAGGCCTGAGGAGAAGCCTGACTTGTGTCTGCTGTGGTGACAGAAGGAAGAAGGAACAGAAAGCTGGCATTCCCTGCCTTTCCTCTGACTCACCGTGGTTTGACCGGGGAATTGGCCACACGGTGCAGTCCACAGACACAAGGATTTTTGAGGGGCCTCGAGCCGCACTTGTTTCTGCAGGCCCGCCCCGTCTGTGCGGGTCTCCCCACCCAGCCCCGAGGCCTCCGAGGGATGGCAGATAGCCGATCTGGCAGCCCACGTGAAAGGCCCTTTTGTGCTCTTGCCTGGAAAGGTCTCCGGCGCTGCTTGGAGTGCTCTCAGAGAAGGGGATTTGTTCCTTTAATTGATAATGAGTATCAGAAAGGTCATATTTACATTATGAGCTGGGTGGGAATTGTGTGTGTGCTGACAGCGGGGCCGGGGAGGGGGGTCACACAAATAAATGACATCCAGCTCCCTGTGTCTGCGGCCACCAGAGGTTCGGGAAAGGTGGGGAATCCAGGCGGGCTGAGAACAGAGAAATGGTGGAAATGAAGACGCGGGGGAGAGGGTGTGGGAGAGGGAGAGAGACAGAGCCAGAAGGAACAGAGGACAGAGGGTGGGAGGGAGAAAAGACAGACCGAGGGGAAGGGAGCCCAGAAGGAGAGGGGCGAGCCCAGGGAGATGGGGCTGCAGAGAGTCCAGGTGACCCCGTGTAGCCGTGATGCCGTCTCACTAGACTGGTGTGTCAGTTATGGGAAGAGAATGCACTGCAGGAGCCAAACCATCAGACTCCTGGGGTCATTTCTCAAATACCCACCCTGTGACCCCACGTGAAAGAAAGTGTTAGTCGCTCAGCCATGTCTGACTCCTTACAACCCTGTGGACTGTAGCCCGCCAGGCTCCTCTGTCCTTGGAATTCTCCAGGCAAGAATACTGGAGTGGGGAGTGGGTTGCTATGCCCTCCTCCAGGGGACCTTCCTCAGCCAGGGATTGCATCCGGAGTCTCCCGCATTGCAGGCAGATTCATTTCCATCTCAGCCACCAGGGAAGCCCCAAGTGAAGTTCAGATAAGATTGCATTACTATTTAAAGTGGTTTGATGACTCGCCATTGACCTCAAGAGGAACTCTGCAACACAGCTCACCAGTCCAGTGTGGCCTGACTCTTCCTACCCTCTGCCCTTGCACGCCTTGCATTTCCCTGGCCAAACCCCTCCTCCACACAAAGCCCTGCTTGATTTCTGAAAATTCCCTCTGCGTCCTGCCATCCCCAGCCTTCCCAGATGTCTCGTGCTGTGTTGTAATTGCCTGTTGAGTTGTCCGCTCCCCCACAGGACTTCTGAGGGTCATCACCATTGCACGTATGCACACGATCCTGGCTGTAAGTACATATGTGAGTCTGACCCTCCATGCATATTTGTTGACTTGGGTGGCACCATTTTAACCTCTTCTAGTAGAGTCTCCAAAAAGGGTCTTCCTCCTAGTTCTCATAGATGGGGATATATGATGTTTTGGAGAAAAGACCTTGAAGAATAATACATCTAGGTTTTTCATCAGAGTCTTAGTGTGGGGAGTGGATAACCCCAGTGCGTCTCAGGTTCCCTCTAGTTGCATTGTGATTGGAAGAGCGTCCACAGGAGAGGTCCCCTGTGCTCCAGGGTGCTGGCAGGGAGTGCCCAGGAATGGATGGAGAGCCTCTTTTCTCCTGCTGACATCACTCAGGACACTCATGGAAAGATAGGAAGCTGCCACAGGGATAAGCCTGTTGATGGGACCATCACAGAAAGGCCCCCACCCCCTGAGGTTGAAGATTTTAACCTTCAAGCAAGGTCATGCTTCCTGATGTCACTGACAACAAAAGAGTCAGCGATTTGGGGACATGGCTTCTGGCTGGTTCTCTGACTGAGGAGCCCAGCATGGCATCAGGGACAGTTGATTAATTGCAGGGGAAACCCAGTTTCCATCCACATGGGAAGGTGTGAGATTATCAGCGTAGGAAGAGAGCTGGCAAGTGTGCAAGAGAGAGAGACAGAGACAGAGACGGAGAGGCGAAGACCTGGGGGTGATGGAGGAGGGAAAGGAGCACCAAGGACCTTGGTATTTTCCAGATGCTGCTGCTGCTGCTGCTGCTAAGTCACTTCAGTTGTGTCTGACTCTGTGCAACCCCAGAGACAGCAGCCCACCAGGCTCCCCCATCCCTGGGATGCTCTAGGCTAGAACACTGGAGTGGGTTGCCATTGCCTTCTCCAATGCATGAAAGTGAAAAGTGAAAGTGAAGTCACTCAGTCGTGTCCAACTCTTAGTGACCCCATGAACTGCAGCCTACCAGGCTCCTCCATACATGGGATTTTCCAGGCAAGAGTACTGGAGTGGGGTGCCATTGCCTTCTCTGATTTTTCCAGATAGAAGAGGGGAATTATCTTTCTCGATTTTTGTAAATGATGTTATCAGACTTCCTTGCTTGTCCAGTGGTTAAGAATCCTCTTGTCAAAGCAGGAGACATAGGTTCAATCCCAGGTCCGGGAGGATTCCACATGCCTTGAGGGCAGCCGGGTCCGGAAGCCACAACTACTGAAGCCCCCACATTGCTACCCATGCTCTGCAACAGGAGAAGCCGCCACGACGAGAAGCCCCCATGCGGCAACTAGAGAGAGGCCTCTGCTCACTGCAGCTAGAGAAAGCCCGCACACAGCCGCGATGACCTAGCACAGCCAAAAAACAAAAACATGTTATCATTTGCTTCTTTGAAAATCTAAAATCTAAGCTTGATTCTTATGTGTATAAATGGCATCACACAATAGTCATTTGTTCCTGGCAAATGAATTCGGCATCAGGAGAGGGTGGAGATGTCCACCACCCTGGTAGTCCCTGTAAAGTGGGCCAGTTGGATGTTGTCAGTGGGCATACATGTCGCCAGCGCCCTCCTGCAGGAAGGCTTAGGAGTTAAAGTCTGGGCTGCGGAGATCTGAGTCGGCATCCCTGTAAGGGACCATGTTTGCTCATCTGCTCACGGCAGAGTCAGGCCTTCAGGAAGAGAGGTCATATGTGTGGCCATGCGTCATTCCCTGTGCTTGCTATAATTACCATTATCCAAATTTATGAACTCTTCCTGTGGGCAGCACTGTTCTAGGCACTGAACATACAATGATGTATAAAGACAGTCTATCACATTTTATAATAACATCCTAGATTTTAAAAAAGTGTAAATGTTTAGTGGTGTATTTAAAATAAAACAGGATATCATCTGTTATAAACATCTGTTGATCTATTTAAATTGGAATAAGGATAATAGCAGTGCTCATTAATTGATCTCACACGATAATCAAGGCTTGCCTGTTTTATTTTTGTAGGATTATCAATAATTTCTAAAATTTATCTTTTATAGAAGTATACTTGATGTACAATGTTATATAAGATACCTGTGTACAATACAGTGATTCACAATTTTTAGAGGTTAAACTCCATTTATAGTTATTATAAAGTATTGGCTATATTCCCTGTGTTGTACAGTATATCCTTGTAGTTTATTTTTTGTTTATTTTTATTTTACCTTAAAGACATTTAATTAATTGATTTGGCTGTGTTGGGTTTTAGCTGTAGTATGCAGGGTCTTCAGTTTTGGCATCTGAACTCTTAATTGCAGCATGTGGGATCTAGTTCCCTGACCAGGGATCAAACCCTGGCTGCCTGCATTGGAAGCCCAGAGTCTTAGCCACTGTACCCCTAGGGAAGTTCCCTCCTTGTGGCTTATTTTATACGTAATGGTTCATCTCCCTTAATTTCCCCTGCACTCCCCTCCCCACCCCGCCTTCTCCCCACTGGTAACACCAGTTTGTCCTTTGTATCTGTGAGTCTATGCTTTTTTTGTTATATTCACCAGCTTGTTGTAGTTTTTAGATTCCACATATCAGTGATATTACATTTGTCTTTCTCTGTAAAGTAATGCTCAAAATTCTCCAAGCCAGGCTTCAGTAATACGTGAACTATGAACTTCCAGATGTTCAAGCTGGTTTTAGAAAAGGCAGGGGAACCAGAGACCAAATTGCCAACATCTGTGGGATCATCGAAAAAGCAAGAGAGTTCCAGAAAAACATCTATTTCTGCTTTATTGACTATGCCAAAGCCTTTGACTGTGTGGATCACAATAAACTGTGGAAAATTCTGAAAGAGATGGGAATACCAGACCACCTGACCTGCCTCTTGAGAAACCTATATGCAGGTCAGGAAGCAACAGTTAGAACTGGACATGGAACAACAGACTGGTTCCAAATAGGAAAAGGACTATGTCAAGGCTGTATACTGTCACCCTGCTTATTTAACTTCTATGCAGAGTATATCATGAGAAACTCTGGGCTGGCTGAAAGAAACACAAGCTGGAATCAAGATTGCTGGGAGAAATATCAATAACCTCAGATATGCAGATGACACCACCCTTATGGCAGAAAGTGAAGAGGAGCTAAAAAGCCTCTTGATGAAAGTGAAAGAGGAGAGTGAAAAAGTTGGCTTAAAGCTCAACATTCAGAAAATGAAGATCATGGCATTTGGTCCCATCACGTCATAGCAAATAGATGGGGAAAGAGTGGAAACAGTGTCAAACTTGATTTTGGGGGGCTCCCAAATCACTGCAGATGGTGATTGCAGCCATGAAATTAAAAGACGCTTACTCTTTGGAAGGAAAGTTATGACCAACTTAGACAGCATATTTGAAAAAAGAGACATTACTTTGCCAACTAAGGTCCATCTAGTCAAGGCTATGGGTTTTTCCAGTGGTCATGTGTGGATGTGAGAGTTGGACTGTGAAGAAAGCTGAGCGCTGAAGAATTGATGCTTTTCAACTGTGGTGTTGGAGAAGACTCTTGAGAGTCCCTTGGACTGCAAGGAGATCCAACCAGTCCATTCTAAAGGAGATCAGCCCTCGGTGTTCTTTGGAAGGAATGATGCTAAAGCTGAAACTCCAATACTTTGGTCACCTCATGCGAAGAGTTAACTCATTGGAAAAGACTGTGATGCTGGGAGGGATTGGGGGCAGGAGGAAAAGGGGACGACAAAGAATGAGATGGCTGGATGGCATCACTGACTCGATGGGCATGAGTTTGCGTGAACTCCGGGAGTTGGTGATGGACAGGGAGGCCTGGCGTGCTGCAATTCATGGGGTCGCAAAGAGTCGGACACGACTGAGCGACTGAACTGAACTGAACTGTCTGACATTTTCACTCAGCATAATACCCTCTGAGTCTATCCGCTGCCTGTTTCATTTGATTTGAGCTCCTCAGCAGTCCTTTATATGGGTATTTAACATTCCCATTTTACATGCAAGAAAACGGAGGCTCCTAGAAATTAAGTGGCCAGAGCTAGGACCAGAATGTTAGACCAGACTTTTTGACTCAAAAGCCCATGGTCTAACCATGGCGTTTATTATGTGATTAAAGGGACTCAGAGGATAAAACAATGGGCCCCCCGGGACTGTTCTGTAATTCCTCAGGTAGATACTCGGGAATGCCTGGGTCCTGGAAAGGGCTGGAGGGCACGGCAGGGAAGCCTGATTCCACACGAGATGCCCCGTGATGAGTCAGTTCCTGCTTTTTGGTTTAATCCTTCCCCCCAATGTGTGTTCATTGTGTAACCCAGGGAAGATTGGCATTCGGGGAAGGAGCGTTGAAGGAGGTAATTAAACTGTCCCCACTGATGCGCTCAGGCTCTGAGAGTAGACCTGTTTGATTCCGCAAAGGAAATCACTGGTATTTTAACAGGAGGCAGGAAACTTTTGATTAGCAAGTGATAGATAAACAGATCGATGCCTTTTCTGGCGACATTTTCAGCTTCATTATTGTCACCGGAAAAAGCCGGGAGTGGGGTCGGGGGAGGCAGATGTTGGGGAGAGATGAGAGGAGGTCATGGTGGGTCCTTCAGGGCTTGAACGAGTGAAGGGCTAGGGAAGGGGCTGAGCTGGGGGGGGCGGTGAGTCCCAGGAAGATGAGACTGCCCGTCAGTCACTGATGGGGGTGGTGGAAGAGGGAACTGGAAAACCTCCCCTGCTGAACAGGCTCCTGAGTGGTCCCTGCCGCAGCATCGCTGCCCCACCAGGGTCTGATGGGATTCTGCCCGCCCGGCTTCTCCCTGATTGTCTAAATCTCTGCTCCCTGGTGCTCCAGCCCCTCTACTTTACTGCCGCTTTCTCAAGGTCAGGGGGAGTTAAGACCAGAGATTATACTGTGTCAGGCTTGCCTTTTTGAAATATGACTCAGTGTAATCTCTTTCCACACCAGAGGAGAGATGCCAAAATCGCACTTCAATCTCCAGCTCGCAGTGGGCTTATTGGGATTTTCGCAGGGCTCTGGCGAGATAAGACTTTCTTCTCTCAGGGTGCCCTTTGACAAACTTTGGTTAAGTGAGGCCATAACTTAGCAAGTGCAGGTTTCCAGATGTCGCGAACTCTGGGCCCAGCAGAGAGAGCAGGGGCCAGGCCACCCCAGGCACCACTGATCCAGGCCACGCCAAGCACCACTTCCCAGGAGGGAAGGTGTGCTCCCTGGCACCCACCCCTGCTCCTTGCCTACAAGCCTTCCAATTGGGTGGGCTCAAATTCCAGCTCATCTTTCTGAGCCTCAGTCTTCTCATCTGTAAAATGGAGATAGCACGCCCACCTCTCAAGGTTCTCCTGGGGATTGGGGGTAAGTAATGTTGGAAAAGCTGGTGCTGAAGAAGCCATGACTCTCATTTCCAGCATGTGGAGCAAGCTGGTTCCTGATCCCCTCTGACCCTATTCAGAATTTCTAATTCCTTTCTCCTTCCCTCTGTTTCAAATGGCCTTTTAATTTTTGCTAGTTACCCAAACCCAAGTCAGACTAGTAAGAGAGGAAATATTTTGCCTTAGTTGGCTATAACGGTCTTCAGGCACAGGTCTATCCAGGGGCTAAGGCACTGTCATTGGGATTCTATCCTTCCTCTAGCCTCTCTCAGCTCTGCTGCCCCTCTTTGGCTTCATTCTCATGGTAGCAAGATGGTGACCAGCTGCTCCAGGCTGTCCCTCTGTGCCCTCAGGCACAAGTCCAGTGAAGAGAGTATTTCTTCCCTGATCACAGTCATGATGATCCTGGAATTGACTCTTTCTTACTCTGGTTTGCCTAGATTTGGACATGGCACATATACCTGAGTCAATCGCAGTATCCAGAGAGATGTGATGCTCAGATGGGTCAGGCTGAGGTCACATGATGGCTTAGGGTTGGCCCCATCAAACTACATGGACCGAATGTGTGATGGGTGGAACCCCAGATGCTGTTTCCAGAAGAATGGGAGGTGTGCTGGGCAGGCAGATGTCTGCAACAGAACTTACCACCAGAGTCTAGTTTTGAGACAGAGGAAGTGCCTGGCTCTTTCCAGTACAATTAAATAAGGAGAGAATTTTGTTCAGGTCAACCTTGTTTAGCTCTTGGGATCAGAGCCTCACTGATAGGGAACAGTGATTGTGGCTGAAGTTCTTTTTCTTTTCCTACCGGACCAAATTCTGGCCTTACCTTGCAAGCAGCTAACATAGGGCTAGAAAAGGAATCAGGACAAAGATGCAAGGTTCTGGGAGGGTGGACAAAGAAGGGGGAGACCTTCTCCATTTCCCTGAGCCATGGGTCCACTGGGCTTGGCACCCAGCCCCTACCCACAACCTGACAATCTTGGCTTGCTGGCCAAGAAGTATGACTGCTTCTTGAGTGCCCATGGGAGTGGCCATTGTCCAAGAGGGTACCTGGCAGGGAATAAGAGCCCATGAGATCTGGCGGGAAGAGTCACTCATTTAGCATCTGGCTTCTGCCAGGGACTGGGTTCAGATCTGGACTCTACCACATTTATACATGAGTATTGTAGACTCTTGGGCCTCAGGGTTCTCATGTGAACTGGGGTAATGATGGTTATGATGCACATGGGTAATACTCATAGAACACGTTGTGTGCCTGCTAATCTGAACTGAGTTATGTCTCCCTGCCCAACTTATGTGTTTAAATTCTAACTGCAATGTGGCTATTTCCAGATAGGGCCTCTTGAGGAGGTAGTTAAGGTTAAATGAGGTCATGAGGGTGAGGCCCTAACCCAATAGGTTCGGTGTCTTATTATTTATTTATTTGGCTGAATTGAGTCTTAGTTGCAGCACACAGGATCTCTGTTGTGGCCTGTGGGCTCCAGAGCACACAAGCTCAGTAGTTGCAGTATCTGGGCTAAGTTGCTCCACAGCATGTGGGATCTTAGTTCCTTGACCATGGCTTGAACCTATGTCCCCTGCATTGGAAGGCAGATTCTTGAACCGCTGGGCCACCAGAAAAGTCCCAAGGGTTGGTGTCTTCTAAGAAGAAAAAGAGACATTGAATCTCTCTTTCCTTGTGAGCACAGAAGAAAGGCCAGATCACAGTGAGAAGGTGGCTGTCTGCAGGCCAGGAAGAGAGGCTTCTCCAGGAGCTAACTTGGCCAGCACTTTGATCTTGCACTTCCCAGCCTCTGAAACTATGAGAAATAAATTTATGTTGTCTCAGCTACCCAGTCTATATATTTTATTACAGCAACCTGAGCAGACTAACACTCTTGGCTTTGTTTGTGTTCTCTATTAGAAGCAATGTTATTTAAAGAAATGTTTTAATTAGAGTATAGTTTCTATTGTACAGCAAAATGAACCAGCTACAGTTATACCTCAGAGGTTAAAGTGTCTGCCTGCAATGTGGGAGACCTGGGTTTGATCCCTGGGTCGGGAAGATCCCTTGGAGAAGGAAATGGCAACCCACTCCAGTATTCTTGCCTGGAGAATCCCATGATGAGGAGCCCGGTGGGCTACCGTCCATGGGGTCACAAAGAGTCGGACAAGACTGAGCGACTACACTTTCACTTTCACTTTCATACATATATGCCCTCTTTTTTGGATTTCCTTCACATTTAGGTCACTACAGAGCCCCTAGCAGAGTTACCTGTGCTATACAAGAGATTCTCATTAGTTATCTATTTTATACAGAGTACTGTATGCATTTCAATTCCAGTCTCCCAATTCATCCCACCTCCCTTTACCCCCTGGTATCCAAACATTTGTTCTCTATGTCTCTGTCTCTATTTCTGCTTTATAAATAAGATCTTTCATACCAATTGTTTCAGATTCCATATATACGCTTAATATATGATATTTGATTTTCTCTTTCTGACTTACTTCACTCTGTATGACAGTCTTTAGGTCCATCCAGGTCTCTACAAATGACTCAGTTTCATTTTCTTGGCTGAGTAATATTCCATTGTATATATGGACCATATCTTCTTTATCCATTCTTATGTTGATGGACAGTTAGGTTGGCTTTGTTTTAAATACTCTTTGTCTCTCTCTCTCTATTAGAGAGAGCTAACTGAAGCTTTACAGCAACCATGTTTGCAAGGTGCTGTTATTTATATTTTATAGATCAGTTGCAGGTATCGAAAGCCCAGAGAGACTAAGTCACTTGCTGGAGGACACACAGCTAGTCAGTGGCAGGCAGGCTGGCTCCAGAATCCAAGCTTTCATGATGAATCTGTATGTACTTAGCCAAGGCTTGGTGTGCAGAATAAATGAGATACCATGTGTAAAGGCCTCCTCCGGGTGCATGGCACGTGGGAAATAGCAGACAATCTTCACTTTCCCTGCTGACCTGTGACCTCATAGATAGGCTAACCAACATGCTCCATGCCTGCAAGAGCTAGATGAGCCACATCGCAGGGTCCATGGCGGGCCCTGAACTGCTCCCAGCTCCCAACAGCACACATCAAAGACCCACCATGGGAGGCTTCTGTTTGCTCATCTCTCCCATCACCAGGCAACACAGTACTGTGGGGAGGCTGAGTAAGCACATACGAAAAGAAAATGGTTTTGGAAACGAAGAGCCACCCCGGGAGAGATGTTTGTCTACAGGGCCTTGTGATTTTTGAGGTAGCTGGCAGGTTGGGGGTGGTTGGCAGTGAGATGGTATCGCCAGACTAGATGTGGAGGTCTTGGGAGGCAGTGTAGGGGGCAGAGGCTGATGACTGCCCCACCTGCTTGCAGCTTTGACCTCAAAGCATCTCTGTTTTCATGATGACTCTGGCAGTGGGGGGCTTCCTAGGTGGCACAGTGGGTAAAGAATCTGCCTCCAAAGCAGGAGATGCAGGAGATGTGGGTTCAATACCTTCATGGGGAAGATCTCCTGGAGGAGGGCACGGCGACCTACTCCAGTGTTCTTACCTGGAGAATCCCATGGGGAGAATCCCATCCACTGTAGTCTGGTGGGCTATCGTCCATAGAATCATATAGAATCAGACATGACTGAAATGACTGAGTATACACACACACACACACACACACACACACACACAGAGGTAGTGGGGACAAGGCAGCAGGGGCTAGAAGGGTGGGGTTAAAGACAGGAGAGTGGAAGAATCCTGGGAGCAAAGGCAGAGGCGTGGGGCAGTGGGCAGGGCTGACCGCTTAGTGCCAGGGACCTGATGGACCTTCTCGTTCTATCAGTGGAGCCAGTCTTTAAAGCCATCTCAGGTCAGGAAAGCTCAAAAAGGACAGCGCATTTCTGAGACCATCTTCCATGACCTGGTGAGGCCCCAGGCTGGAGAGAGACCCTTCAAAGGCTCCTGCCCTCCTTTCTCAAGGTGACCTTGGCCTTGAATGAATGTTCTGTCTCATTCTACCCATGATGGAGGGTGGTTATTAACAAAAGTGGGACTCACCGCTGATTACTTCCCCACACCATTAATTTTCATTTTCCCTGGATCCTTTGAGGCCTGCTGTGGGCTGAGGCAGTGAGGACTGGAATATGCTTGTTACTTACTCCTGATTTCTGAGTTAGAGCATCTTCCCATCTGCCAGGCATCTTTCTGCTCAGTGTCCTGGCTACACATCTGTGCTCACTTATCATCAGCCAGTTCTTCTCTTCTCCATAGAATCCAGAGTCCTTTCTACAGTCCCTACACCAGGAAAACTGAGAAACCACAGGTAGACTGAGGCATCCACCTCACACCTGGCCCAGATCCTTGGCCAGACAACAGAGCTCAGCCAAGGGAGAGAGTGGTGCAGCCCCCAGACTAAACAGTCCCTGGCCTCTCTGTGGGCAATCCACAAAGAGTAGTCAGTGGTGTGTCTCCTGGTACATTTCAGTAGGTGAAGACTTGCCTGGGGAAGTAGTGCTCGGTACTCATATTGCATCAGAAGGACCTGGAGAGCTTTTCCTAACTCTGGATGCCTAGGCTCTGTCTCCAAGAGACTTAGTTTCGATATTCTGAAGCATGTCCCATGTGACTCTAACATATAGCCAGGGTCAAGAACCACTGACCCATGGCCTTCTTCCCTTCATGTGGTGAAAGCATGACGCATGGACTTCCCCCAATTAATCTGTATTTTTTTTTTGACAGGAAATAGCATTTATTGGTGAGCATGATTAAGGAGGGGACAGCGCTGATGCTCATGAGTGCAGGGCCCGCCATTTGTCCAGGGGACCACGATTAGGGATGTATTTGACCCCACAGCCATCTGGGATGAGTCGCTTTTCTGCCACCATGTTCTCAAATTCATCCGCATTGAATCTGGTAAATCCCCACTTCTTAGAGATGTGGATCTTCTGGCGGCCAGGGAACTTGAACTTGGCCCGGCGGAGGGCTTCAATCACATGTTCCTTGTTCTGCAGCTTGGTGCGGATGGACATTATGACCTGGCCAAGGTGGACCCTGGCCACTGTGCCCTGAGGCTTTCCAAAGGCACCGCGCATACCTGTCTGGAGTCTATCAGCTCCAGCGCAAGACAACATCTTGTTGATGCGGATGACATGGAAGGGGTGGAGCCGCACTCGGATGTGAAAAGCATCTTTGCCACAGCTTTTCACCATGTACTTGTTGGCACAAATACGGGCAGCCTCCAGGGCTTCAGAGGAAAGCTGCTCATACTCATCTGACACCATGTGGCCACAGAGTGGGAACTCATCCACTTTGGCCTTCTTACGCCCCAAGTCGAAGATGCGAATTTTAGCATCAGGGACACCTCGGCAGAAGCGGGACTTTGGGTATGGCTTGTTCTTACAATACCGGTAACACCAGGCGGGGCGGCGGCCCATGGCGACACCAGGATCTTCAGTGGCGTGCCAAAGGGAGAGAGCGTAATCTGTATTTTAATACTGCACCTGGTCAACACAAAAGAATGAATCCCTAATGGTGACATATAGGACACATAGAAGAATGGGCTTCCCAGATGGCTCTAGTGGTAAAGAACCATCTACCAGTGCAGGAGATGTAAGTGATGCTGGTTTGATTCCTGGGTCAGAAAGATTCCCTGGAGGAGGGCATGGCAACCCACTCTGCAGTGGGAGAATCCCATGGACAGAGGAGCATGGCATGCTACAGTCCATGGGGTGGCACAGAGTTGAGTCAGACACGACTGGAGTGAGTTAGCACACACACACACGCACACACACACACACACACACGGTGATGGTACATTTGTCTCTTGAGATGTAAAAGTTCCTCTGCAACTCACAAGGCAAGCTCTCATTCCCATAATGGGCACTGCTTCCTACCTTTGGAGGGGATGCCCTGCCAGGAATTAAACTTGCGTTCTTCTCTTTTCTTCACAGGAAGAGTTCCCATGCACAGGAACAGACTGAACATCCCCATGCAATCTACATTTCAATACTGCATCTGGTCAGCACAAAGGAATGAATCCCTAATGGTGAAATTTAGAGGAAGTGAAGTGGTGAAGCCTCCTTGGAAAGATAGGAGAAAGGTAACTAGGTCAATTACCCTGAGAACAGAAGCAGCCCAGCCAGAGCTGGGTGTTTACTACGGGGAAAGAGGGTGGTGGCTCTGAGTCTCTGGATGGTAAATGAGAAAACTGGTCCAACCAGGGCTTCCTGGGGAGACCTTCCAACTGTGAAATAGCCAGGAGCTCCGAGCACAGGCCCTTTGGGCTTGTTGGTGGTTGCCCGGACCCATGGGAACTCAAGTGCTACAAAGGGGGCCCAGTCTGGGCTGGGTCTCCCACTTTGCTTTCTTCTGCAGAGAGGTTGCAGAGAGGCCTCTGGTCACATTTTGAGCCCCTCATCTGTGAGGCCTCCTCCTTGGTACCTGGTGGCCACTGAATTTTCTCCTTTCTCCTGAGCTTGCTGAGGCTACTTCCTCTTCTGGTAGCTCATGACCAGAATCGCAGGTCACCTCCTGTTCTGTGGAGGGTGGGCACTGCACAGTGTGGGAGCTTCAGGGACCTGTACATGCCTGGATTTCAGGGGCGCTGCTTGGGCAGCTGGGGTTCCAGGGACTGTGTGTGTGCGTGTATGTGTGTGTGTGACTACATATGATTCTATTTCCTTTCAGCAAGCTGGGTCCAGAAGAAAGAAGAACAGTCCCCACTCTGGGAACACTGTGTCTATGGCCAAACCACCCTGAATGTGCACAGTTGCATCTGATCTCAGAAGCTAAGCAGGGTCGGGCCTGGATAGTACTTGAGACTGCCTGGGCACACTGGGGTGCTGTAGGCTTTCAGGTTCCTTGATGGCACAGATGGTAAAGAGTCTGCCTGCCATGCAGGAAACCCGGATTTGATCCCTGGGTCGGGAAGATCCCCTGGAGAAGGAAATGGCAAACCCACTCCAGTATTCTTGCCTGGGAAATCCCATTGGACAGAGGAGCCTGGCAGGCTACAGTCCATGGGGTTGCAAAGAGTCAGACATGACAGAGAGACTTCACTTCACTGGGAACACTGGAGCTCAGTCCACCTTCACCTATGAAGGCTCTTCTCAAATGGATGAAATGAGATGGAGGCAGGGAAGGGCCCATGGACTGCTCTAGGTAGAGCTTTGGAAGCTTGAGGACTAGACCTTCTTAAATGGACCGGATACCTTGATGGTGAGAGTGATATAGACTTGTGGGTCTTCAGTTGGGTCTCCAAAGGGCTTGAAATATGAAAGGAGGCAGAAGGCAGAAATAGCAGAAGCAAAGGCCTGGCAGTGGCTGCTCAACACGGCTAGCATATCTGCTCAAGGAGTTCCATGGCAGGTGGGTCATAATTTTACAAGTGGAGAAACTGAGTCAAATGAGTGGAACCAGGACTTAGGGCAAATGGGTGTCTAGCCACTGAGCTTCCTTCTTGGAGCTCATTCACTCACTATTTCCTGAGCACCTACTGTGTGCCAGGCACTGGCTATGGAGTCATGGAGGGAAGAGCTGGGAGATGAACTGGGTAGGAAGTCTGGGAAGGGCTTCTCTCAGGAGGTAACACTGGAGCTGAAGCAGGTATAAGACGCTGTTCATAGGGATTTCCTTGGTGGTCCAGTGGTTGAGACTTTTCTTTCCAACGGAGGGGGTGTGGGTTCAATCCCTGGTCAAGGAGCTAAGATTCCACGTGGCTTGTAGCCAAAAACCCAAAATATAAAAACAGAAGCAATGTTGTAACAAGTTCAATAAAGACTTTAAACATGATCCACATCAAAAAATCTTTAAAAAGATGATATCTCTAGGCGTAATACAGAGATACATAGATATACATGTGCATGATATAGGAAGGAAGGAATTTGTGTGCTCAGTCATGTCCAACTCTTTGCGACCCCAAGGGCTCTAGCTCCTCTGTTCATGGAATTTTCCAAGTAAGATTACTGGAGCGTGTTGCCTTTTCCTTCTCCAGGGGATCTTCCCAACCCAGGGATCAAACCCATGTCTCTTGCATCTCCTGTATTGGCAGTCATTGAGCCGCCAGGGAAGCCTACGTGTATGGTATATTACGTAATGATACATCACATCACATCACAGTCCAGCATTTGAAGACCCAGGGGAGGCACAAGAGCAGTCTAGGAGGGTGCCACAGCCTTGGCGAAAACCCTGAGGTCAGAATAAACTTGGAGTGTTCAGGAGCACAGCTGATTGCGCAGGCTAGTAGCCTACAAGGGGTTGGAGAGGTAAGGGTGGATAGGGGCCACTTCCTGAGAAGCCTGGTCACTCCAAGCACTGTGGGAAGACACAGAGGGTTTTATATATAAGAGCACCAAGACCTGATGGATAATTTTTAAAAGACCTCTTTGATTGTGCTCTGAAGGATGGATAGGGGGTGGGAAAGAAGCAGGGATGGGCTGGGTTGCTCCCAGGAGTATTCCGGGTAGTCTGGACTCCAGGCGACACAGCCTTGATGGCAGCAGCGGACACAGAAAGATGGGCAAATTCACCCTACACGTTAGCAGCAGAGAGGCCAGTAGTCCAGGATTCTATCCCAACAGGGGGCTCTCATCAATAAGATTGTTTTCAAGTGGGGTCCTAAGTGTCATTGCCTCCCTGGCATCACCAGCAGCTCCGGGAGTGCCTTTGTTTTCCATCTGCTCTGGTGTTTGTGATTAAATTGATCTGCATGTAACTGATGCTGCTTCTCACCGGTCTGCAAACCGGACCTGCATCCACGGGGCTGTGATGTTGTCCACAGCACAACTGCTCTACAGAACCCTCCTCCCCTCCCCTTCCCGGTTGAAGGGAGGAGGCGTACCCTGCAACAGCAAAAAATCTTGGCTCCTATCATCTTTATGATTCCTAAAGAGTGTCAGCCAGAGTTTCAAGACAACACATGTTCCCAGAAAATAGCCCTGGCTTCGAGACGCTCCAGGCATTATCCTATTCAAATCACAAACAGATAAATCATCGGTCCACACCATCTCCAGTTAGCCCGCCTTGGAAATTAGAAGAGCTTGCATATTCACCGTAGTCGGCTTCTGTCAAATTGGAAATGCTTATGATAATCGGGATTGCAGCCTACATGCAAAGTTTCGGAGTGTGTAAATATCCAATTATGAGGTTTTTAAAGGAGAAGCTTGTTTGGTTCTGAGAGACAGATTCTCCCCAGTGGAACTCGCTTTTGCCTTCGTACGATATGGATGTAATTTAAAGTATCCCTGGGTGTTCTCCTCGCGCTATTTATTTAAGGTATTTATACAAGAATAGACTCTATCGAGATGAAGCAGTGTAGATTGAGAGGCGCTTGCTGAAGCTGGAGTGATATTGATTACAATGGCAGAAGACGGTGGTTGTCAGGTCACCTTCCCACCATTGATTGTCGACTGCTCCTTAACACCCCTTCTCCAGCCCTCCTGCCCCTCCCCTCTGCCAATCACAGCCACATTAATTGTGGGGACAAATTTAATCATTGCTCCCTTGCAGTCCTGTTGCAATTCCAAGTCATTTTTCACACACAGTAAAATTGTAGTCAGGCTGCGGGAAGGGAAATTGTGAGAGAAGCAGGCTACTGCAAAAAGATACAGCACATTTCCATCATTTAATGAGGAGAGCTGGAAGGCTAGTTAATTCTCTCTGATTATGTTACGGCTCAGTCTGGGTATTGGGCTGTGCAGAAGAATGCAGGATTGACTCATTCAATTGCTAGGAAAATTTCCCTGTCTTTGTCATTAATGGGTGGCCCTCCACCCTCTGGGGGTGTGATGGCCGAAAATTAAACAGCCTGGCAGATCAGCCACCTACTTGCTTAATAGGGGCCAGACCAGCAGTTAACGCTGTGGTTGATGTCAATTTCATTGTCTCTGTGGCCTGTTTGAAAGAAAAAAAAAAAAAAAGACTAACTAAGCACTTTGGACTGCAAAGATTTTAATCTTGCCAATATAGATAGCTAGGCAAATCCTTAATTAACTTTGCAAAGTAGGATCTAAATCTTTACCAGTTCAAGTTTTCTCAGTGTAATGGAAAGCTCATCAGCATCATATGGCAAGCAGTCATTCTTGCATTCATTGTCTAAGTATTTTGGTGCTAGGTGCTGGCAATAGAGGGGTGGACCAAACTTGCCTTTATGGAGTTTATATTCTAGAAAGAGCAGTGTTTTTTCTTTTTTTGTGATAAGAACACAACGTAAGATCTAGCCTTTTGATTTTTAAATGTGCAGTATGTTATTACTGACTATGGGTGCAATGCTGGCCAGATCTCTAGCACTGATTCATCTTACTTAACTGAAACTTTATACCTGTTGATGAATATGTCTCCATTTCCCCTTCGCCCCTCCTCCTCCTGGTAATCACCATTCCAGTCTTTGATCTAATGATTTTGCTGCTTTTAAACACCTCATCTGAGTGGAATCAGGCAGTACTTGTCTATATGTGTCTGGCTTATTTCAGGGGTATACCTTCCTAAAAGTTCATCCATGTTGCTGTATATTGTAGGACTTTCTTCTTTTTGTTAAATCAGACTGCACGGCCTTGGCACTTATTGCCACCTTGGCCAAGAGTGAAGACCTCCTACTTTTTGAAGTCTGTATAGTATTCCACTGTATGGATCCACCACATTTGCTTGATCCATTCATCTGTCAGAGAACACTGAGGCTCCTTCTGTATCCAACAGCACTCAGGTATTTTGCCTAGTGCTGCGATGAATTCAGGCTTGTACAAATGACCAACAGGTATATGAAAAAAAATGCACTTTGTCACTAGTTATCATGGGAATGCAAACCAAAACCACCATCATCTCAAATGTCAGGATAGCTTTATCAAAGCAAGCAAAGTGAAAGTCACTGTCGTGTCTGACTCTTTGTGACCCCATGGACTATACAGTCTGTGAAATTCTCCAGGCCAGAATACTGGAGTGGGTAGCCTTTCCCTTCTCCAGCAGATCTTCCCAACCTAGGGATCAAACCCAGGTCTCCCACATTGCAGGCAGATTCTTTACCAGCTGAGCCACCAGGGAAGCCCAAGAATACTGGAGTGGGTAGCCTGTTCCTCCTCCAGAGGATCTTGCCAACTCAGGAATCAAACCAGGGTTCTCCTGCATTGTAGGTGAATTCTTTACTAACTGAGCTATCAGGTCCCAGGTAAAGCACACAAACAATCCCCAGAATCAGAAGACATCAAGTGCTGGTGAGGATGTGGAGAAATTAGAACACTTGAGCACTGTTGGTGGAAATGCAAAATGGTAAAACTGCTATGGAAAAGGATACAGCAATTCCTCAAAAAGTTAAAAATAAAACTACCATATGATCCAGCAGTCACACTTCTGGGTTTATATCCAAAAAACCCCCTGATATCAGCATCTCAAAGAGATCTTAAACCATGTCTAGAGCAGTGGCTTTTAGGCTTTAGCATGTTTCAGAATTACCTGGAGGGGTTGTTAAACTATCAGTTGCTGGGCTCATCCCAGCTCTGGAGTTTCTGATTCAGCAGGTCTACGGTCAGTTCTGGACTCTGCATTTCTTTTTTTTAAATATAATTTTACAATGTTATGTATTTATTTTTGGCTGTGCTGGGTCTTCATTGGCACACGGGTTTTTCTCTGGTTGGGCTGAACTGGGGCTTCTCTCTAGTTGCGGTGTGTAGACTTCTCATTGCAGTGACTTCGTCTGTTGCCGAGTACAAGCTCTGGGGCTCGTGGGCTTCCAGAGTTTCAGCACGTGGACTCAGTAGTTTCGGCTCCGCGGCTCTAGAGCACAGGCTCAGCAGTGCGTCGCACGGGCTTCGTTGCTCCGAGACTTGTGAGGTCTTCCTGGATCAGGGATGGAACCTGAATTAGCAGGCAGATTCTTGACCACTGAGCCGCAAGCCTGGACTCTGCATTTCTAGCTAGTCCCCAGGTACCACTGCCACTAGCCCAGGGAACCCCGCTTTAAGAACGACTGTACTAACAAGATCAGTAGATGTGAAGTCTGATTTGCATGTTCACATCCCTTTCTGAAAGCTTTTGAAGAATCCCCATGTCTGGGGCCCCACTACCAGTGATGCCGATTTAATTAATCTGAGCAAGGGTCATGGCAGGGGTGTTTTGAAAAGAGCACCCCAGGTGATTCTGTGCAATTGGGTTTAAAAACACTACTTCATCTGAATTCAAGAGTAGAGGATGGAAGATTTTAGTGCAGGAGCTGAGAGTCTGACGTATGTCACTGAGCACTCTGGGTCCATTTCTAACCCTGGCAAATTAAAAAAAAAATGGTTTTTTTAAATTTAATCAAGAATTTATTTTGGCCTCACACACAGTATGGGATCTTAGTCCCCCGACCAGGAAACCCAAGCCTCTTGCATGGGAAGCATGGAGTCTTAACCACTGGACTGCCAGGGAAGTCTCCTTATCCTGGCAGATTACTTGATCTTCCCGTGTGTCATTGTTCTCATCTGTAACAATCAGAATATCCAATTTGTAGAGCCGTGGTGAGGACTGAGGGATGTTATATATATGCCTGGCATATAGCAAGCCCTTGATCCATGCTGGCTTTCTGCGTTGTTTTTCCAGTGGTGCATACAGCAGGACTCTACCAATTTTAATTATTCAATATGTGCTTAGTTGCTCAGTCATCTTGTCTGACTCTTTGCCCCTGCATGGACTATAGCCCGTCAGGCTCCTCTGTCCATTGGGATTCTCCAGGCATGAATACTGGAGTCGGTTGCCATGCCCTCCTCCAGGGGATCTTGCCAACCCAGGGACTGAACCCAGGTCTTCTGCATTGCAGGCAGATTCTTTACCATCTGAGCCACCAGGGAAGCCCAATTATTCGGTATATTTCCAGTCAAATGCCTTGCCTATTAAGAAACCAGCAGAGGCTTACTCTGTCTTTCTTAGGCTTGCCATTTGCCCTGATGCTGTATAGAGGGATCCCAGCCACCTCCCTTCTCTGTCTTCGTTCAAACACCAATAATAAGGTCCTCCTGCTGCTCTGACAACCCCAACTTTTTAGCCAAAGTGTCTTGTTTGCAGCTGTGGAAACATTCATCATTCAGTGTAACCAAGCAAAGCGCCCCGCCCTGGGATGGGTCTAAAACACACACTGGAGATGCGGTGCCAGGAGAGCAAATGGTACCCGAGGATAATTCCTCAAATGAGCCGCAGGCACGTAAGCTGTCGGAAGCCAGAGAACCCATTTTTTAAAGATTTGACTGACAGTCAAGTTTGCGCCTCTCTCCATCACTTTCTCACGCTCTGCTACTTTGGACGCTGTTCATTTAAAGAAAGTCTTTCTTATTGGGGTGTGGGTGGGAAGAGGCTGGTGGGACCGACAAGAGTTTGGGAAGGAGACGAAGCATGTGCGTGAGGGTGGAAGGCATGACCAGGGATCCTGGGTTGCTCTAGGAGGTGATTGTGGGTGGAGTCAGAGTTCCCAGAGGGAGGGGCAGGGGAGAGAATGTGCTCTCCTGTATTCGCCTTGCTGGACTTGGTGCAGGCACGCTCAGCCGCTCAGTCCCGTCCAACTCTGCGACCCCACGGACTGTAGCCCACCAGTCTCCTCTGTCCATGGAATTTTCCAGGCAAGAATACTGGAGTGGGTTGCCACTTCCTCTTCCAGGGGATCTTCCTGAACCAGGGATCGAACCCATGTCTCTTGTGTCTTTTGCATTGGGTGGGCAGATTTTTTATCGTTAAGGCACCTGTAGGACTTCATGGAAGCTATATTTGTACATGGCGCCTGCTGAGACCAAGAATCCAGACTAGTCTCGAGGTGGGGAAAGCAGGGAAGTGATTCCAGGCCCAGTTACTCAGAAGCTCTTATAAAACAGCCTCGCCTTTCACTTGGGTGATGTGGGAGACACAGCATCCTCCTTTTGGGTCATCCACAAATTGAGGTCGTATAGCCTAGCGGTCAACAATACAGGCTCTGGGATCAGCAACAGCCCTGGGCTGGTCCTCACCAGCTCCTCTTGCTAGGTTGTGTGAGCTCAGACAGGTGCTTCACTGAGTTCTGTTGCTGCATCTGTAAAATGGGCATTATAATCGTCCAGTCGCCAGAGCACAGGATTGTCACAAGGATTGAATGAGGTCATGTCTGTAAAGTACGGACACCATCTGGTGCATAGCAAGTGCTGCCCTTCAACCATCCAACAACTCTTTACTTGTTAAGCCCTACTACCTGCCTGGCCTCACTCACGTAGGAGCTGGCACGCAGCGGAGAACAAGGCAGGCATGGTCCCTGTCCTCAGAAAGCTTATCTTATATCCTGGAGCAGAGAAGTTGAAGAAAGAACAACAAAACAACAATAATAAATACACAAAGGCAATGCCCTGAGAAAACCATAATTCAAAAAGATACATGTACCCCAGGGTTCACTGCCTCACTATTTACAATAACCAGGACATGGAAGCAAACTAAATGTCCACTGACCGAGGAATGGATAAAGAAGATACAGTGTACACACACACACACACACACACACACACACACACACACACACACACACACACTGGAATATTACTCAGCCATAAACAGGAACGAAATTGGGTCGTTTGTAGTGATGTGGATGGTCCTAGAGTCTGTCATACAGAGTGATGTAAGTCAGAAAGAGAAAAACAAATATTGCATATTAATGCATATATATGGAATCAAGAAAAATGACACAGACAAACTTCTCTGCAGGGCAGGAATAGAGACACGGACATAGAGAACAGGCTTATGGACAGAGTCAGGGAAGGAGAGAGAGGGACAAACTGCGAGAGTAGCTTTGACACACACACACTACCATGAGTAGAACAGATAGCTGGTGGGAAGCTGCTGTATAACGCCAAGATGTTCAGAGATGTTCAGTCTGATGCCCTGACCTAGGAGGCTGGGACGGGGGTGTGTGAGGGAGGTTCAAGAAGGAGGAGTATATGTATACATATAATGGATTCACGTTGTTGTGCAGCAGAAACCAACACAGCATTGTAAAGCAATTATGCGTGTGTGTGTGTGTGTGTGTGTGCGCGCTAGGTCACTTCAGTTGTGTCTGAATCTTTGCGACCCTATGGACCGTACCCCCAGGCTCCTCAGTCCATGGGATTCTCCAGGCAAGAATACTGGAGTGGGTTGCAATTTCCTGCTCCAGGGGATCTTTGGGACCCAGGGATCAAACCCACATCTTTTATGTCTCCTGCACTGGTAGGTGGGTTCTTTACCACTAGCAATTATACACCAATTAAAAAAAATAAACAAGAGCAAGGAGGTGACATTGAATGCCATGGTAATAATTAGAAGGTGGCGTGAAGAGGGGGCATATTCGACTGAGTGGCAAGATGAGGTCTCTATGAGGAGCGAACATGTAACCTGAGATAATGAGGAGGCAGCGATACCAGTATGGAGCACCAGCATTTCGGCGGGGCGGCAGCATGTGCAAAGGTCCTGAGCCTAGACAGAGGAAGGATGGAAAGGAGGCCTGGGAGCTGCTACAGAGTGATCCATGGTGAGAGCAGGAGGGGGTGATGTGGTGGAGAGAGGCTGGAACCGGATCCCGCAGGGCGTCGTGGGCTCTGGAAGGACTGTGGATGCTGTGAGTGCAGTGGGAGGTCCTGGGAAGATTTGAGCAGGTGAGAAAGGGACTTGGTTGGGTTTTCCATCTCAGATGATCCCTGGGGCGAGTAGAAGCAGGGAGACCAGAGAGGGGACTCCTGCCATATTGGGGGACAGAGATGCTAGCGGCTCAGTTGTCCCTGCTAATGTTTGCTTTCAGCCCTCCTGCCCTCTCTCGGGATGGGAAGCAGAGAGAAGAGCCTCCAGTCCAGGTCCCCGGAATGGCAGCTGCAGGCTGGAGGATGGGTTTGGTCCCCCTCACTGTGCATCCCCCAGCCTCAGGGAATTGAGCTGAGGTGCAGCAGGAGGGAAGACCCCTCCCGTGCCTAGGTCTCCCAAAGCCCCTCCTGTCCTCCAGGGAACCAGGATGCTGCCCATCACCTGCCCTGGAGGTGGCACTAGGTGGTTGCTAGAGGTTTTCTGGATCACGTCCGTTCTTGGAGGCAAGCACATCACCAGGAAACATGCCTGCCCTGCCCGCTGCCCAGATGCCCAGCCAACCATTAGGAAGTTGCTTGGAATTTGTACCCCCATCTCCTTGGGTCCTTCTGGTTTGAATACTGAAGAGGCCTAGGCCCTAATGTTTGACTGGCTGCCCACCCCTACCCCTGACCTTCTGGCCTTCTTGCAGGATTGGGTCTATCTGAAGGCCTCTGGGGTAGAAAGGAATTAGACATGAGGCAGAAACCTGGTCTCACAGAACACATCCCTGGACACAGGACTTGCAGGACAGGTTGGCAAACCTGAGTCTATCAAGCCAGATTCCTTCTGGGGTCCCCACCCATCCCCCAGCCTGTCTCATGCAACCAGGGATTTCGATTTTTCACGAAAATAGATTTCTCTTCCTCCTCTGGTGTGCTATGGAAGTCCCCAACTTGAAGAAATCCCTTTCCGTCCTGTGGGTTTTTTTTCCAGCCCATCTTTGTATTCCTTCGATTTTTATAGCCGACCATTTCCTACGTGAACTAAGTACTAAACAAGCATTATTACCGCTTTGTGCGCTGCACACCACCGAGGCATAAATCCCACATTAACCTCATCCTAAAGAGCAGCTGAATGCATTTTAATAAATGTCCCAAATGGCTTCAGTGTCTAGTAGCCAAACGGAATAAAAAATGCACACACATTACAGGATGTTATGAACCTTTCGATCAAAAGTAATAATAAACAGACTGCTTGTTGGGCTTGGTGATTGGGTTACATTTCTAAACAGTAGATAGAGAGACAAATCAAGGTAGAGCTGAGATGATGCTGTGATGTGATCCAAGGGGGCCCAGCGATTTCCAGGGGTTTGCGATGAAAAGGTAGACAGCTGTCTATGCCTCGCGATACGTTTTCATTCTAAGCTCTCTGTCTAAACGGTACCAAGAGAAATGAGCAAATTAAGAAGTCTTTGCAGCACTCAGATATTGAATCTAAGCAGCTAGATAAAGGCTGGGACGCACATCATTTGTCAGTGGAATAAAAATTCAGATGAGGTCTTTTCCTGATGCTGTGCCAGGCACATTAGGAAAGCATTTTATTTTCATGTGTCAGTGACGGCGTGCCGTTGGGGCCAAGCTTCATCCTCCTACAAGGTGTGACTTGAAGGCAGGCCTGGTGCGGTCTTCTGTTAACGGGCAGGGCCTCTGTCACCAGGCTGCCTTCTTCATCCCCTGTCTGGGATTTCCACTCAGAAAGTTCCAGAAGTTAATTAGCCCTTTCGGTCATCAGCCCAGGGTAGATAAGCTATCCTGCCCGCGGCCATTTCTGATGTGCAGATGTTTTGCTCTGGGCACATCTGTAGGCAATCACTCTGCTTTCTGGGCAGGAATGGTGTTTTATTATGGGATTAGATGTGTAATCTTGGATAAATAGTAGAAATTGGAGGACTTCAGTTGGACGACTTGTTTTCTCTCCCGGAGAGCAGTGTAAATAGCAAACCAGAAACCATTCGCTCATTATTGAAGCAATAATCGAACTTGCCAGTCTTTTCCCTTCTGGCTGGACCTCCAGGGTCAGCGTGAAACTCTTGGCATGCGAGGCGCTGAGGGGTGTTGGGCCAGCCATGGGGTGCAGCGTGGGGGAAACACTGGCTGGGGCCTCTGCTGAGGAGGTGGCTGCTTTGGGGACCTGGCCACCGAGGGGTCTGGACTGCATCTCAGTGCCTCCTTGCAGTTTTGAAGGGGTAGCTCTTCCGCCAGCCCCAGCCAAACGCCTTCCAAGTGTGAGGACTGCTGAAAGAGGAGGTGGCATGGAGGCGGTCCAGGCTGTTACTGATACCTTTCCCCAATTCGGCTAATACATATAATGATGTTACTCAGTTTTGTTTTACATTTCCAAGACAGATGTACCAAATCCCTGTAAACTGATCTGTGGTAATGCACTTAATTTTAATCTTCAATGTTAAAAGTAAAAACTGGTCACGCAAAGCAGAACCATGTGTCACTTCACCATAAGCTGGCACAGGATCCAGCCTCCCCCTCGCCACTTAACCATTTGGGTCCTGCTGTCGGCTCTTTCCCGATTTTGTCATCCTTGTTAATTTCCTCCTCGTTTCTCTGGGAGCCTTCCTCTGCCAGGTGTCCTCTGCAGCTGCTGGGCACTTCTTCCCTTGGGTGTGTCCCAGGGTCACAAAGCTTGCTGCTTTGGGCTACCATGAGTGGGCTCTGCAAGGCACATGTCCACTGTGGTTTGGAAAGTCGGGAAAAGATGTCTCAGAGTTATGTCAGATTGTGGAAAACCATTGTAAAAATTGGGCTTCCCTGGGAGCTCAGCTGGTAAAGAATTGTCTGCAATGCATGAGACCCTGGTTCGATTCTTGGGTTGTGAAGTTCCCCTGGAGAAGGGATAGGCTATCCACTCCAGTGTTCTTGGGCTTCTCAGGTGGCTCAGATGGTAAAGAATCCACCTACAATGTGGGAGACCTGGGTTCAATCCCTGGGTTGGGAAGATCCTTGGAGGAGGGCATGGCAACCCACTCCAGTATTCTTGCCTGGAGACTCCCCATGGACAGAGGAGCCTGGCAGGCTACAGACCATGGGGTCACAGAGTCAGACACGATTGAGTGGCTAAGCACAGCACGCATTGTAAAAATCAATGAAAAAGGGCTTCCCTGGTGGTCCAGTGGTTAACAATCTGTCTGCCAATGTGGGGGACACCGGTTCGATCCCCGGTCCGGGAAGATCCTAAGTGCGGTGGGGCAGCTAAGCCCATGTGCTGCAACTACTGAGTCTGAGAGCCACAACTTGTGAAGCCCGTGTGCCTAGAGCCTGTGCTCTGAAACAAGAGAAGCCCCTGCAATGAGAAACCTGCACACTGTGACGAGGGAGTATCCACAGCTTGCAGAAACAAGGGAAAGCCTGCCTGCAGCAGTGAAGACCCAGAATAGCCAAAATAACCAATGAAATACATAAATTTTTAAAAAATCAATGGAAAGCAAGTGCTCCCCTGCCCAAGATGCTGGTTAAATATTAAAGCAAGTTGAGTAATAATTACCAACAATTTCATTCATGAGTGGACTTCCCTGGTGGCTCAGATGATAAAGAATTTGGGACAAAAAAAAAAAAAGAATTTGGGAGACCTGGGTTTGATCCCTGGGGAACTGTGTTGGAGAAGACTCTTGAGAGTCCCTTGGACAGCAAGGAGATCAAACCAGTCAATCCTAAAGGAAATCAGTCCTGAATATTTGTTGGAAGGACTGATGCTGAAGCTGAAGCTTCAATACTTTGGCCACCTGATGCTAAGAACTGACTCATTGGAAAAGACTCTGATGCTGGGCAAGATTGAAGGTAGGAGAAGAAGGAGGCGAGAGAGGATGAGATGGTTAGATGGCTAGACATGAGTTTGAGGAAAGTCCAGGAGTTAGTGATGGACAGGGAATCCTGGTGTGCTTCAGTCCATGGGGTCACAAACAGTCGGACATGACTGAGCGACTAAATTGAGCTGTTTCACGAATAAGTGAAAGTCACTCAATTGTGTCTGACTCTTTGTGACCCCAAGGACTATACAGTCCAAGGAATTCTCCAGGGCAGAATACTGGAGTGGGTAACCATTACCTTCTCCAGGGGATCTTCCCAACCCGGGGAGCGAACCCAGGTCTCCCGGATTGCAGGTGGATTCTTTACCAGCTGAGCCCCGTTCATGAGTAAGGGTCAAGGTAAAAGCCCAGAATTTTTCTTCTAGAAGTTGGCTGTAATTTCTTAACAGAGGAGGTCCTGCTTCTCAGAGGCTCAACACAGGTGGCAGTTAGGAAAGTCAACCTGGAAGAAAGGAGGGGTTCTTTGGAACATGACAGTAGAGGTGTGCCTTCATCATGGATCAGAGGGGCTTGGGATGGTGGGGTGCACGGAATAATTTCTAAGCCAGTACAAGGCCCCCAAACTTCGCTCATTCCCAGCTGAGCATCCTACGTGGTAGCAGCTTTTTTTCTGAATAACTCCTGGTGGCCATCACTGAATGACGTGGCATTGCTGAAGCTTCATCCCTTGATCAAGGTTAAGAAGAGTTGACGGTGGATAGACATCTTTTATCAGAGAAGGCGATGGCACCCCACTCCAGTACTCTTGCCTGGAAAATCCCATGGGCGGAGGAGCATGGTAGGCTGCAGTCCATGGGGTCGTGAAGAGTCGGACACGACTGAGCAGCTTCACTTTTACGTTTCACTTTCATGCACTGGAGAAGGAAATGGAAACCCACTCCAGTGTTCTTGCCTGGAGAATCCCAGGGACAGGGGAGCCTAGTGGGCTGCCGTCTATGGGGTCACACAGAGTCGGACATGACTGAAGCGACTTAGCAGCAGACATCTTTTATAACAGAGTTGGGTGGAGGTTAGGGGAAAGTAGTGAGTGCCATGACTGTTGGGGCTGACCCCTTGGGAGCAGATGCCTCTAGGAGATGAGTAATCTCAGGCAGCAGGAAAGGCACACAGAGTCTGGAGACCAAGAGGCCAGGCAGAGGGTGGGAACCAGAAGCTGTGAGTACCAGTGAGTGCTCAGCATTAGGGGAGGCAGTGGGGCCAGGTTACAGAGGGCTTGTGCTAGGGAGTTTCAGGCTCGAGTCTGAGGCTGATGGCGTGAGCCTCGGAAGGGAGTGACATCAGAGATCTGTGACTTGGAAAGCTCTCTTGGCCAGCTCAGTGGGCGGCACTGAAGAAGACCAAAGAAGAAATGTTGGTCTTTTTCAGCTCTGACCCCTGTCCTTTGATCACCTGCAGCGGCATCTCGTTCTCACTGGGCCCCTGTTTCTGCTCTTCGTTCTTTCCATTACATCACTTCCTCTCTAGGCTTCGCATACAAGATTGAGATAATTTCTTTCTTCTTCTGGGACCCTAAATTCTTCATCTTGGCCAAGATCAGAGAGAACTCTTTCCTTCAGGAAGCAAATCCATCATATGAAAATGCTGAAGGCCGATGTGGCATGGGAATCCCCTGGAAGACTTGAGAACAACACAGATTTCTGGGCTCCAGCCACAGAGTTTCTGACTCCATCAGTCAGGGGTGCAGGAGGCCTGAAAATCTGCATTTCTACAAGCTTACAGGTGCTGCTGCTGCTGCCTTCCAGGGACCACACTCTGAGCAGCTCTGGCAAGCCTCTTGGTGCCAGCAGCCCCTCTTCATCTTTGCTGTGTGATCTGGAGGCAGTGGAGGGATGATCAGATGGTCCGGGATGGTGCAAGTGGAGACATTTCCCTAAGGGAGCTTCAGAAATTAAATTCAGAAGAAGGGTCCTGTGCCCTGGGCCCCAGAGAGCCTGTGCACTTTCTTTTGGGCTCTTGGGGGCAGAGTGCTCTCAGCCCTAACCATGCATGGAGGGTCCTGTTCTTTATCCAAAAACAACATGATGAACAAGAATTCAATTTGGCAGGGGCACTTTCTGTTGAAGCATACTTTCTCTTAATTTAATCACCCATGCAAGAGCCTTCCAGACGTTTGGATGGAAGTTTTTAGAAATTTAGCTCGTTTTCTCAGATAGTTTCATTCTGGAACATCTGGTGGGGGATGGGAGCTGAGCAGTGGAGAGACAGACTGTCAGATGAAGAGTATTCAACTAGGAATGGGAACCCAGATGGAAAGATTTTTTTTTTTTTTTAAAGACACAAAAATGGAATTGTGGGAAAAATGCATTACTGGAGTCAGGCCCACCTGGCTGGAATTCCAGACCTGCCACTTACTGGTGTGTGGCTCTGGGCAAATTATCTGATGCCTCTGAACCTCACTTTCCTCATCTGGAAGATGGGTCCATAACAGGTACTTGGCAGAGATGCTGTCAAGATTACAAGTGACGTATGTACAGCCTCAAGCACACATTGGAAGCCCAGGAAACCCTGAGATAACGTCATCTACTCTCCTAATGTTGTGGCTATTATCTTTCTTCTTTTTAATACTGTCTCCATTTCAGAGGATTTACTTTATTCATTCATCCTATTTTTGACTGTGCTGCATCTTCACTGCTGCTCAGGCTTTTCTCTAGTTAGGAGCGGGGACTACTCTCCAGTTGTGGTGCGCGGGCTTCTCAGGGCAGAGGCTTCTCTTGCTGTGGTGCACGGGCTCAAGGGCGTGCAGGTTTTCGGAGCTGCAGCACGTGAGTTCAGCAGCTCAATAGTTGTGGTACACGGCCTTCGCTGCTTCAAGGTATGTGGGAGCCTCTCTGATCAGGGATTGAACCCGCGTCTCCTGCACTGGCAGGCAGGTTCAGGTTTACCTCTGAGCCACCAGGGAAGCCCTCGCATGTACTTTCATTCTGCCAGTGTTCTGAGGGTGTCTGCTCTGTGCCAGCTTCTGCCTGGGGCCGCAGGGACAGAGTGTGACAGAGATGTGCCTTCCTGGGAGGAGTTCTGGCCTGGCCCAGTGGAGGACATGGGCGATGCGCATACAGCAGCTCCATGACAGAGGCATCTGCTGGCACTATACCTGGCACCTTGGGAAGAGATGGTGGGCAGTTGTGCCTGACCTAAACTAGGGGCCTATATCCCTGGACAGAGGCCCTTTCTGGGGACAGCAACATGTAAAACCTTGTCTAAAGGGGAAAAAAGACAAAGCTTATCCAGCCTGGGAAAAAGATGGCTTCTCTCTTGCCCTCCCAAGCTATGCTTCCTGCCCCTGTGACTCCGCTGCTTAGTCAGTTGTGTCCGATTCTTTGCGGCCCCGTGGGCCGTAGCCTCCCAGGCTCTTCTGTCCGTGGGATTTTCTAGGCGAGAATACTGGAGAGGGTTGCCATTTCCTCCTTCATCTGTGACTCTCCGTGGAGGAACACAGACTGGAAGGATGTCTTTGTAGTTGGGCACGGGTGGCTTGGGTAGGTGGTGTGACCTCTCTTAGCCGTGGTTTCCAGGTCCAGGCAGGAGGATGGGTGATAAGAACGCAGTGATTGTCACCACAGCTCACCTGTCTGGTGCTTGCTGGGTGCCCATCACTGACTCCCAGGCATCAGCTCATTTAGTCTCTGCAGCAACCCCATGAGATTGGCACTGCCATGCAAGACCAAGCCTAGGATGAGGCAAGTGAGTCACTCATGCAGGCTCCCAGTTTAAGGAAGTACCCAAAACTCAATAATCAAGGCAATATTTTAGGGGCTTCCCTGGTGGTTCAGTGACTAAGACTCCAAGCTCTCAAGGCAAGGGGCCCAGGTTGTTCAATCCCCGGTCAGGGAATTAGATCCTACATGTCGCAAGGAAGATCAAAGATCTTGCATGCTGAAACTAAGACTCAGCATAGCCAAATATTTAAATGAATGAATGAAGAAATACATATTTAAAAAGAACACATTTAAAAAAATTATTTATTTTTATTTATTTATTTGGCTCTGCAGGATCTTAGCTGCAGCATCTGAACTCTTAGTCCAGAGGCATGTGGGATTCAGTTCCCTGACCAGGGATTGAACCCAGGCCCTCCTCATTGGGAGCACAGAGTCTTAGCCATCAGACTACCAGGAAAGTCCCAAAAGAAATTATTTTAAAGCCACTTTAAAACATCAATGCAAAAAACTTCTGAGGAACACGTTATCAACATTTTAAATAACAAAACATCCTCCTCTACACTTTTGTAACCCACCTTCCCTCACTTCATCTTTAATCCTGGCCCAGCATCATCCCCATTTTACAGATGAAGAAACTGAGGTGCAGGGAGGCTGCCTTGCTCCTGCTTTGTAATTCAGGGCCTTC
Source organism: Ovis canadensis (assembly GCF_042477335.2). NCBI lineage: Eukaryota > Metazoa > Chordata > Mammalia > Artiodactyla > Bovidae > Ovis > Ovis canadensis. The sequence continues at coordinate 35,729,685 of NC_091258.1, forward strand.
TATTTGAAGGGTAGTGACCAGGCAGATGGACTTCCCAGGTGGCGCAGTGGTAAAGAATCTGCCTGTCAATTCAGGAGACGCAGGAGATGCAGGTTTGATCCCTGGGTCAGGAAGATCCCCTGGAGGAGGGCATGGCAACCCACTCCAGTATTCTTGCCTGGAGAATTCTATGGACAGAGGAGCCTGCTGGGCTACAGTCCATGGGTTGCAAAGAGTCGGACACGACTGAGTGCCTGAGAGCGCACGCACGCACGGCCAGGCAGGCAGCTTCCTTCTGCTCTGAATGGTCCTCTGGGGGCATCTGTTCATCCACCCCGCTCAGGGAAACAGGAAAATAGATGGTGGATAGCAAGGAGGCTGGGGCAGCTGGGCTGTTTCTGTTGTGGTTGCCATTACTGTTTAACATGCATCAGACCCTGCAGCGCACTTTGAAATCAAAATGTACCAGGAAGCATCCTGGTAAACTTAGCTCTTTAGTCTTTTGAGGCGGGGGGCACCTGGCTGTACTTCAGAGAGAAATCAGATAGAGCAAAGACAAGACCATTGTCAGTGACCCCAGATGGGAAGAAAGGGAGAGTGAGACACCAAAGCAGAGCCTGTGGCCACTTGAAAGAGATCACCCGGGGATGCAGGAAGGATCCATACACAATGATATTTTCTCCTTTTTTAATGACTTTCACAAACATTAGTTCTTCTATTTGTGGCAAGCTAGATGCCATGATTTCCATTCTACTCTTGAGAAAACATTAAGTGCAGAGAAGGTAGGGATTAGCTTATGATTGGTAGCCTGGTGAGTTGGGGAGACTAGGACTTAGACCCTCTGCTCCCCTTCCTGCCCTTTTTTCAATACTTCTGTGCAGCAGGAGTCCCCAGCCTCCAGGATCTAATACCTGGTGATCTGAGGTGGAGCTGAGATAATAATAGTAGAAATGAAGTGCACCATAAATGTAACATGCTTGAATCATCCCGAAGCCATCCCCCCCATCTGGTCTGTGGAAAAGCTGTCTTAAAGGAAACCAGTCCCTGGTGCTAAAAAGCCTGGGGACCCCTGCTGTACAGAGCAGCCCACGCATGACACAGAGCTTGTTTCTATTTAACTCATAAGCACAGCACTAAACTCATTGCATCTTTGAATTGGAAGGAAGCAGAGTTCTCTCACCCCAAATCCACCCCCAATGCACCTGCGTTCCTTTTACTCTGCACGTGCAATTTACTCTTTGAACTAACAATCCTGGACTTTGCGTTCATCCCCTGTTTCATTTCATTGTGCTTCGGTCGAGATCTCTCTCGATGTCAGTTCTATCGTTTGCGTCTGTAGGAGATGAGAATTATACAATGGTCCTAAGGAATCTGGCCTCTCTACATCCATGGGTCTCACAATGTGATGCTGCTGCTCCTCCCATCCACTGATCTATCCCTCTCCCCTCCTGGGTCTGGGCTGTCCTTGGGGTTTGCTTTGACCTGAAGAATGTAGCAGAAGTGAGGTTGTATTATTTGCAACAGTCAAAAGGTGGAAACAACCCAAGTGTCCACGGACAGAAGAATGAATGAACCAAATGTGATACACACATACAAGAAATGTTATTCAGCGTGGGAAGAGAAGGGCACTCTGCCACACGCAAGGATGAGGCTTGAAGACATGATGCTAAGAGCAATAAGCCAGTTACACAAAGGTTCCACTTCTGTAAGGTTCCCAGAATAGTCAAACTCATAGAGGCAGAGGTAGAAGGCTCGTTACCAACAGCTAGGGCGTGGGAAGAATGGGGTCTAGTGTTTAATGGGTACAGAGTTTCTGTTTGGAAAGGTGGAAAAGTTCTTAGAGATAGATGGTGATGATGGTGGCCCCCAAAAGTGAATGTACTTAATCTCAGTGAATTGTACACTTAAAAATGGTTAAGATGGCAACTTGTATGTTAAAAGTATTTTATCACAACAAAAATAAATTTTTTAAAAAGTGAGAGTGGGCAAGTTTGGAGCCTAGGCCTTAAGGGGCCTTGTAGTTTCTGCCTTGGCCTTCTTAGAACATGGCCCCAAAAGCATCAGGCAGAGACCTTCATCTCCAGCCTAGCCTTTGAAAGGGCGAGAGACACCTGGAGGGGCACAAAGCACCCCAATCAGCAGCCACTGTGACAGGTCTTCTGGGGTTTTCCAGCCCAGCTGACATGACTGAGGCCAGGCATTACCCATGGAAGAACTGCCCAGCCAACCCGCAGCACCAGGAAGAGTAATGGTATTGTTATTCTAAGCCAACCTCTGTGTCTTTCCTTTTAGTTGCTCACTCTCCTCCAATTCTCTGCTTGTTCATGGACTGGGGGAAGATGTATATTGGACTGTTTCATCCAACTCCTATTTGGTATTACCATTTTTTTTTTAAAGCACAAAAGATCTTCCCTTTCATGGTGACAACCCAGCTAGGAATTATCATCTTATCATGTTTTAGTGATTCCTAGTGAATCAGAAAATAAAATCTGAGCCTTAGCTCTCGTGTCACCTAAAAGACTCATAGGTGTCCCATGAAGACCTGTTTACAAGCCATGGACTCTTTCTCATGAACTCTCCCCCAATCCTCTGTTAACCAAAGGTGATTTTTTTCCTGTTCCCCCAGACGAAAGTCAGGCTCCCAAGAAATCTGTCATCTTTTCAGGTGGAATAATAACTTATCAGAGGGTTTCTTAAGCAACTGAGTCGAGACTTCACAGCAATGAAACATGGAATCTTACCCCTGCTGATGACAAAATAAGCGATACAAACTTTCTAGAGACAATGTAGCAATCTTGATAAAAAGAATGAAAAATACACATATCCTGTGAGTCCACATTTCACTTTTAGGAACTTGTCTTAAGTAAATAATTGTGGCTTTGCGCTAAGATTTAGCTACACAGAAGTATATTATGGTACTGATTGTATTAGAGAAAAATAGGAAACAACCCCCATTTCCAATAAGAGGGGATTTATCAAATATTTTTAAGTTATAGCCGTAGAAAGGAATGTTATGCAGCTGTTAAAACTTTTTGGAGAAGACTACTCAATGATATGGGGCTTCCCTGGTGGCTCAGATGGTAAAGAATCGACCTGCAATGTGGGAGACCTGGGTTCGATCCCTGGGTCAGGAAGATGCCCTGGAGAAGGGCATGGCAACCCACTCCAGTATTCTTGCCTGGAGAATCCCCATGGAGAGAGGAGCCTGGCGGGCTACAGTCCATGGGGTCACAAAGAGTCAGACAGGATTGAGAGACTAAGCACAGCACGCAATGATATAAAAAGATGTTCAAAATCTGTTGCAAACCAACATTCAATAACCGATTGAGTGTGATTTTGCTTTTATGAAAAATGTATTTATATAAAACATGTTATAGTACAGATGTGTATAAAATGCACAGAAAGAGTTATACCAAAATGTTAACAATGGTTACCTCTGGGAAGTAGAACTAAGACTGATTTTGAGTTATTTTTTTCCCAGCTTGTCTATGTATTTTAAATAGTTCCCAAATATTCTACACTCAGTGGTTAATTGCTTCTGTTTTAGGAGGTAACACAATAGAAGAAGTGGTGATATTTATTTAAAAATAGTCTTCAAACGAAGTATGTATTAATTATGGAAGAGAAGCTGGAGAAACACTGTCTTCCCTCGCTGAATCTTTTTTTTAAGAAATTTACAATAATTTTATATAGTTATTTATTTATCCTTGGCTACGTTGGGTCTTCATCGCTTTTCTCTGGCTGCAGTGAGTAGGGGCTACTTTCTGGTTGCAGGGCATGGGCTTCTGGTCGCCGTGGCTTCTCTTGTTGTGGAGCACAGACTCTGGGGCCTGAGGGCTTCAGCAGTTGCACCTCCCAGCTCTAGAGCACAGACTCAGTAATTGTGCTTAGTTGCCCTGCAGCAAGTGGGATCTTCCCGGACCAGGGATTGCACCCGCGTCCCCTGCGTTGGCAGGTGGATTCTTTACCACGGAGCCACTAAGGAAGCCCTCACTGAATATCTTTTTAATGCATGATTTGGAAGTAGTGAGGCCAGGTGTCCGTGTCTCCACCATGAAGCAGAAGAGTGAGATGCTGAGGACCTGGTCAGTGTCGAGAAGGGACATCTGTCCACTCAGCTTCCCACAGATCCTTATTTAGGGAGCATAGCTCAAGAAACCCAAATGTGCTCTCCACCTGGCAAGCCCAAGGCAACTGGATTAACACAGTGGCTGGTGGAAACAGACCTCTTGGATTGGAATCCTGGCTTGGACTGCTACCAGCTTTGGGATCTTAGAAAGGAAACAGAGTCTTCGGCCCTTTGTTTACATGAAGCAGGGTCAGCTGCCATCTTGCTGGTACGGGCCCATCAGTTGGTCAGAGTTGAAGTCGGAAACTACCTGAGCACCTACGATGGAGACATTTTTTCCCAGAAGAAAGCCCTGGAAGTAATTTTAAAATATCTAGGACCCAGGATTGCTTCCTGGGGCTGTGAGTGGTTCACCACCTTCTGCTTACTGGAGCCTTGCATTGGCTCTCTGGGTGCTCCCACGGTGAGGAAGGCCAGTGCCCTTGGAACAGCCCCATTCAGCTTGGACTCTGTGTTCCTGAGTCTGGTGTCAGCTGCTGAAACCCCAAATGGCTTCCCGAGGGTTCGAGGCATAGAGAAATAGCCTGTCTGTGCCCCACATGGAGAGGCCAGAAGGAAAGACAAATGTTTTAAACTCTCAGCCACCCGGCCTCCTGTTCTTGCTATTTCCCTAACATATGCTAACATATGCTTTCCTCCAGAACTTCAAAAACCTGCTTTTAGCAGCAATGAAAATAGGACCGTGCATCCAATTCAACTCTGAGCTTCAGAGTTTCCTCTAATACCATTACCTCATGTACAGAAGAAAATGTAAATCTGAAATATGCTGGTGATTATAACCTTTCTTCCTGACAGACATTGTAATATAAATGCACATAAATTGAATTTCTTCTTTAAAGAAATTTGAATACCTTTGGAGCATTTTAGCAAATCATCTGCAGTCCTCGCGGCACTACATCAATGATCTGTGGAAAAGTGATCTGTCTGTAGCATGACTTCTGCAAAAGAAGGATGGAGCAGGGCCGGGACATGCCAAGAAAAATAGGACCCACCTTATTGATATTCAAAATTTATTTTATTAAACTTGCACAAAAGACAGAGACATAGGGAGCGGGCGCTACCAGGGAAGGGGATTCAAATATTAACTCCCAATGTCCTGCTCACCATCATCTGCCTGCCAAAATTGGGGAGAAAATGAAGAAAGAAGGGGAATGACAGGTTTTTGGTTTTCCTTCATTTTGACTCTGCCCACTGGGGCTGTGTTTGGAGGCCCCGTGTTAACTATTAAATCAGAAATAGAGTGCAGTGTGGGCGTGGGAAGCTGTGTGCATCAGATAAGAGTTCTTGGGCCCAGATGTCTCTCCGGAATGGATGGAGAAGGGTCGGAACAGTGTGTATTCACCAGCTTGTGCCTGGACGGGAATGTGCCCACTCAGAGCTCTCGTCCCTCCCAGGGGCTAAGGACAGAGCTTCCAGAGGCTTGATTGCTGATTGTCGCTGCTAAGACTCGAAAAATCATCATAATAAAAAGTACATTTCAGTTTGAGTCTTAGCTTTATAGGTTCTTGTTTGCATGACCTTGAATACAGTACAATCTGGGTCATAGTTTCCCCTCTGTGTAGAATGGATCCTCCTGTGATTGTTATAAAGATCAGCTGATTTTTGTATTTAAATCACCAAGTTTCTTTCATATGGAAATTTCTTATTTTGAATAAGAAAACAGAAATTATTAAAGAAAGAAAGTGCACCAGCTTTCAACCCTTGGCTCCCACAGCTTGAACCCTGGTCCTGTGCCCAGGTTCATTTTTCAGCTCTGAGTTGGCATTTGAAAGTGACCAGTGGACTGGGCCCTTTGGATCTGAGCCCAGTGGGTGCCCAAGAACTCTAAGGCTGTGACTTGGGGGCTTGGCCTTGGCTTGGCTTGGAGTTTCCCACTGTCTAGAAACCTCCAAGATGGTAGGAAAGGAACTGGTGGATTTTGATTAGAAGGAATTTTCAAGTTAGGAATGTTGCTTAGGAGCCCTTCCGCCATACATGCTGGGACATTAACAGAGGATATTGTCCTCTGAGAGCAAATGTGGTCTGTATTCCCCAGAGTGATCCAGCAACAATAAGGAATTATGGGTACGTCCACTTCCACCATCACCTCCCAGCTCCAGGGGCACATAACTACACTTTTCTTCAGTCAAGAAGCTAGCTGAGGCCACAAGATCCTTTGGGCTACCTGGAGGAGGCATCTGGAAGTGACTTTCTTGGTCTGCTGGCCCTAAGATGGGTCAGGCTCCTGGCTGCTCTTTCTTAATCTATCAGATCACATATCCCCCTGACAAAACAAAGCCCACCAGTGACAGGACTACTCTGACAAGACAGTCTGGAGGCCAGTGGGTGATTCAGAGCCTGACCTCGTACCACAGATTGCCCAGTTTGGAATCCTGATTCCATCACTCTGGGAGTATTGGGCAAGTGACTTCCCTTCTCTGTACCTCAATTTACTCATCAGCAAAATGGGAATGATGCTATGCGGCCAAACCACAAGAAACTGCCATCTGTATAGATCAGAAACAGTCAATGGCAACTTCCTATGATTCATCCTAATAGTATATGCTAATGGAGTCATCAGAAATTCACAAGCAGAAAACACGTGCCAAGTATGTGTAAGAGTACAGTAGTGCCCTTGACCTGAGCACTTAACAGGGCAGCCCTGTACACTGGTCGTCTCCTGACAAATGCATTCATTCAGCGCACACTAGGGGAAGGCAACATCTACTTCCAGTTGGCGCTATATTTGTTTTTATTTTCCATGAATTTTGATCTTGTGATTTTTGTTTGAAAAAAGCGAATAGCAGCAACTACAAAGCACATGGGACGGAGGCTGTGTGTCAGGCGAACAGAGCTACTGCCGGCCACGGTCTGCCCCCTCTGACAGCGCTTGTTGCAATCACATAATTACTTGTTAGTCTGAACTGTACTGATTTATGGAGGATCAATCTTTCTGCTGGTCTCCATTCCGCAGGGTTCTGTGCCAGGAGCTTGTCAGAGAAGCTCAGTTTACTAGAAGAGAGAAAACAAATAGTGAGACAGTGAGTGTGCCCTTGCAGATGTGGACCTCAGAGAACAAAGTTCTGTCCACCCCATCTAGTACCTTTTATTATTTAAGGGCCACCCAGCCACAGGCGTGGAGACAGCACCTTGAGAACAAGCCCAACTCTGGCCCAGGTCAACTGACTTCTCCCCCAGCCCCTCCTTACGTGGAATCCACAAAGGATGTGAAGCTTAAAAAGCTGAGCTATGGGGCTTCCTTGGAGGTTTGGTGGTTAAGACTCGGCCTGGCAGTGCAGGAGACATGGGTTCAATCCCTGGTCTGGGAAGATCCCACATACGCTTGTTGGGGCAACTAAGCCTGTGTGCCCAACTACTGAAGCTCACATGCTTTAGAGCCCATGCTCTGCGTAAGCCCCCACAATCAGAAGCCTGTGCATTGCAACGAAGACCCAGGACAGCCTAAATAAATAAATAAATAAATAATTTTTTAAAAGCTGCAGCTTCTCAGATCTATTCATTTAGAGACCTGGGGGAGAGTTTAATTAGGGGGATTTATAAAACTCTTAACTTTAGGGGTACAGGAATGTTCTGGTGGGGACTGGTGAGGGGCAGCGGTCACAAGGAGGCTGAGAACATGAGCTCTGAAGTCAGACAACTGAAGGGCAAATCCAGGCTCCAAGCCTTGCTAGCTACGTGGTCCTGGGCCAGTCAGTTAACCTTGCCAAGCCTCAGTTTTCCCATCTGTAAAATGGCGCTTCCTCACTGAGCTAGTGTCCTGTGAAAAGAGTTGATGTGTGTGAAGCAGTAGGCATAATGCACTGGATATAGTTAATGCTCAATAAATGCTGGTGAATACAGAATGATCACAGTGCTGCAGTTAAGAGTTTTAAGTGTCTTCTTCGGTACTTCTACCATTCTCAAGGGTAAACTCTGGGAAACAGGGCACATTGGTTCTCTTCTGTATCTAGCACAACGTCTTGTATCTGTGGGGTATCTAAAAATGAAGGTTCATTATGAAAGAAAGGGATTGGGAGCTGGAATATCTGCCTTCTGGTCCCAGCTCTGTGACCTTGGGATGGGTCCCATCTCCTCTCTGGGACTCAAGTTTCTCTCCTAGACTGGAACCACCATTTCTCAAAGTTTGCCCTGAGATTCTAAGAATATTACCATGTTATATAGCTCAGTGGGCAAAAGAAGAGGAGAGATGGGCTCTGTGGTCAAGTTCATTTAGGAAAGGTTGAGATAAACCATCAGACCAAGTTCCCTTACAGGACTTCTCAGAGCCCTTGGGGATTCAGCATTTCTTGGATCTCTCTGACCTTGGAGGCCCACTTCTCTGAAATCTTTCTATACCCGGATGTGATTTACAAGGGTGACCCAAGAGAAGTTAAATCTGTTTTGCTGGACTCATTTCTGAGTCTCCTAGGAGGACAGGAAGTCACTGGGCAGTCAGGCATTCTCCAGGACTAGGAGAGCCCCTGGCAGAAATAGTGGCTTCCTTCCCTTGGTGGTCTTTGCAAGCTTCTCCCGGACTGGGATGGGCCTGGGGAATCTTTGGGCTCCTCAACTCAAGGTCTAAACACAGACGTCTACGTTCAGGATAATGAGAGTGACTTTGAGTGCCAAGGAATGTGTCTGGCTTATCAGAAAGGCCACCTCACCTTAGCCCAGAGGGGAACCTTCTCCGGGAGATTAATGTCCATGATTTCCCTGGGACTTTGCTAAAGATGAGGGGTGACTAGAAATGTCCACCCCACGATGTGGAGGCCAGCAGACTCGAGAGGGACAGAGATGAGAAAAGGAGCTGGTTTTCCCAAACTGTGGTTGTTTAGTTGCTAAGTTGTGTCTGACTCTTGCAACCCCATGGACTGTAGCCTGCCACGCTCCTCTGTCCATTGGGATTTTTCCAGGCAAGAATACTGGAGTGGGTTGCCATTTCCTTCTCCAGGAGGTCTTCCCCGCCCAGGGATCGAACTCCCATTTCCTGCATTGGCAGGCAGATTCTTTACCACTGAGCCACCGGGGAAGCCTTGTTTTCCCAGCAGGGTGAGGATATTTACCAAGGGAGTTGCTTTTACTTTCTTAATCGATGATTCATCTGTTTGTTCAACATATTCATACTGAATACCCAGCGCATGCCCGGCATTGTTCCAGGCTCTGGAAGTCCTGCGGTGGACAAATACAGAGTCTTTGCTCTCTCGTGGAGTTTACATTTCTATGTGGGGAGAGAGTAAACAAAGATATAACAGGTCAGGAGGCTGCTGTGTTACATGCTCAGAAGAAAAACGAAGCAGCTTAAAGGGACAGAGTGGTTAGGAGGGCTCCTTTAGGTAGGGTGATCAGGAAAGGGCTCTCAGATTTGGCGACCTCTGAGTAGAGGTCTGGATGGAGTGAGGAAGCTGTGTGGATATCCAAGGGAACGTAATTCCAGGAACAGGGATCAGTCAGTGCAAAGGCCCTGAGGTACATATGTAGTTGTGTTCAAGCAACAGGGGAGAGGTCAGTGGGGCAGGAGTGGAGTGAGCAGTGGGGAAGGAAATTGGAGAAAGTCATCAGAGAAGCCTTTAGAACTTGGATTGTATTCAAATAAAGTAACTATTGAGGCATATTCTGCACGGTATATAATTTGCCCTTTTCAACTGAATGACTCAATGCTTTTTAAAGTAAATTTACCAAATGGTGCCACCATCACTCTAAATGTGTTTGAGAGCCTTTTCATCACCCTAGGCAACCACTATCTGCTTTCTGCTGTCATTATAGCTTCACCTGTTCTGGAAGTTCCCTACAAATGGCATCTCTTCTGTCTGGCTTCTTTCACTGAGTATAGCGGTTTTTTTCTCTTGTTTGTTTGGTTTTGTTGAGATTTGCCCATGTCTTAGCTCATATCTTTGATTCATCCCTTTTTATTTCTAAACGGTATTCCTACTTGGATTGTGTTTTAAGCAGTGACAGAAATCCATGGGAGGGTCTGGGGTGTAAGAGAGAGACTTGTCATGACAGCACCTGGGCTTTATCACAGAGAAGCAGAATTTCTGGCAGGGCGAGCCCACGGCTTTGGCGTAGATGAGTCTGCTTGTGCCGCTGACGGGCTGTTGCCCTTGGACAAGTCATTTTACCTGCTTGAGTCTCAGTTGTTTCATGTATTTTTTCCTGGGGTGAAATATACCTAGCATAAAATGCATCCTTTTAACCATTTTTAGATGCGCACTTCAGCGGCATTAAGCACATTCGAGTTGTCAAGCTACCGTCACCATCACCTTCTCCAGAACTTCTCCATAACCCCAAACTGAGCCTCTGTACCCGTTAAACTATCGCCTCCCATCCTCTTGCCCAGCCCTTGACAAGTCACATTCTATTGGGCTAGCCAAAAAGTTTGTTCAGGGTTTTCCATACCATCTTAGCCAAGCAATACTTCCAGGCTTTTTTGGATCTGACTCAGTGGTTCCCCAACCTTTTTGGCACCAGGGACCGTTTTCACGGAAGACAATTTTTCCACAGACCTGGGAGGGTGGTGGTTTCAAGATGATTCAAGCACGTTACATTTATTGTGCAGTTTATTTCTATTAATATTACATCAGCTCCGTCTCAGACCGCCCAGTCACTAGATCCCAGAAGCTGAGGACTCCTGCTCTAGGTAATTTACATAAGTGGAATCGTGTGGTATTTGTCCTTTTGTGTCTGCCTTATTTCATTTAGCCTGATGTCCTCAAGGTTCCTTCCTATTGTAGCAGGTGTTAGAGTTTCCTTCCATTTTAAAGCTGGCTAATGTTCCATTGTGTGTATAGACCACATTTCGGTTATCTGCTCATCCATCGATGGACATTTGGATTGCTTCCGCTTTTGGCTGTTATGAATAACACCGCTGTGAACTTGGGTCCACACCTCATTTTTAGAATGCAGATGCCAGGAGTCATCTACCTGACGTGACTGTCATGCGGGTGGAATGACACGATTCAGATAAACTGCTTGGCACGAAGCCTGACACAGGAAAAAATGCCGTAAGAACACCATTCACTAACGACTCAATGACAATAGAGTCATTATTATTAATGATGATCCGTAGCCAAGTATTTGATAGAGAAATGTCACAGAAAGGCAGGCTCACCGGGAAGGCCATGGGCGCTTTCTTTTTTCTTCATATAAACACAATTTCTACTATAAAAGTAATGTAGCCTTAATTTTTAAAATTTAGAGACTAGAGAAGGGAAAAAAAAAAAAAACCTCCACCCATAATCCCACCATTTTCATGAAGTTTCAATTTCCTTCTATTCCAGAGGGATTAAACAGACTGCATCTCAATAGAACAGAGAATGGATTTGGGGCGGGGGGGCGGCTGGTGGGGGTGGGGAAGAGACCCTGCTGAAGATTCTTCTTTGAGAGGAATCATGTTGGTGTTTTGCTTTTAAAATCCCAGGGTCTGGCTGATTCAGCCAAGCTGGGATGCTTTTTTTTTTTTTTTTTTTTTGGCTTCGGCATGGAGAGAGAGAGAGAGGGAGGAATCAAAAAAAGGAAATATCATTTCCTTAACGACTAGGTATTAATATCCTGTTTAATTTAATTTCGGCTTTCTGCGCCGGTGAGCTCTTTTCCCTCTAACGTACAGTGTCAGCTTGGCAGGGAGTTTCTGACAGTATCAAAAGAGGATTTAGCTCTGAACCCTTGCCATGAAAGTGTCTCTATCTGCGCCCAGTGTAAGCTTTCAGAAGAGAGCATTGTGTCCTGTGAAGACGGTAATTGAGTGAATGAGGCCTGGCACCTGGGCCTGCCGTGGAGTCCTGATAAGGACATAAAGACAGGCTTAAAGGGCCTGCTTGCCAGAAGCAGAGAGCCTGGTGCGTCCCCGCGGAGCACTGAGCTCTGGGACTCAGCCCCTACCACCCCGCAGAAGGAGGATCCTGGGCAGAGAGTAGACTCTAGCATCCTGCACTTCAACACGGTGGGGGAGATAAGCACGGATGAATGGGACGGAGTTGGCCCAGCCAGCTGATACACCCCCCATTTCTTGATCAATACAATCTATTCTGTGGCCAATGCCAATCTAGAGAGCTGTCTTCTGTTTTGTCTTGAGAGGCTGAATGGCCACTGTAAGACTGAATGGGGATCTCTGTGAGTCTGAGTGGATAATTTTCCTAGTGATTCCAATCTATATCCAACTGCCCTTGGTCAGGATTCACAGCCCCAAACAGGATTGCCCATCCCTCTGAGGACTCAAGAATGATCACTTCCTCTCTGAACTGAAGACAGTTAAGCAGATAAGTGACAATGGGAATATTGCCTACCCACTCATCTACCTATCTGCCCATCCATCCACCACCCCATCCATCTATCCAACCACTGGCAATCCCTGCTGCTATCCCAGCACTGCAGTTACCCATTATTCATCCACCCACCCATCCATCCACCCACCCATCCACCCATCCATCCACCCACCCATCCACCCATCCATCCACCCATCTGACTTTGGAGAGCCTTCAGGAACTGATGGATGTGATCTTTTAATAGGCTTTTAATAGTCAGAGCTTTGAACAAGAAGTTGGAGCCCAAATCCCCAATTAGCTGTGTGACCCCAGCTAAGTCAGGCTTCCCTGGTAGCAGCTGGTAAAGAATCCACTGGCAATGCAGGAGACCCCAGCTCAATTCCTGGGCCAGGAAGATCTCCTCCTGGAGGAGGGCATGTCAATCCACTCCGCTATTCTTGCCTGGAGAACCCCATGTCAGAGGAGCCTGGTGGGCTACAGTCCATGGGATTGCAAAGAATAAGCCAGGACTGAAGTGACAAAGCATAGCACAGCATCCAGCTAAGCCACTCCTTTAGAGTTTGCCAAAACTGTGGCCTTATTAATCAGGGGCAGGCTAACTTTGTAAACCATTACTCCCAAATTCCAGTGGCCTAATGTAAGGCCCAGGAACACAAAGAGAACGCAGACATTGGGAGTGCCAGCTGTCTCTGCCCCTGGGTCTCTGGACAGCTCTTGGTCCTAAAGAAACAGTAAAATGTCAGATATCGAGAGAGAAGTGGGTCCAAAGCTTCCAGATTGTCTTTATTCCCTAAGCATCAAATTAGATGCTATCTGCATTACTTCCGATCGCTGCCAAAGTGGGAGACTCTTCTACTGGTCATTGGAGAGCAGGGAAGATGGAAGACTAAAGAGCAGCGGAGATTTCCTGTCTTTCTTTTCTTCTTCTGTTAAAGTACCGATGATTTAAAACGTTGTGTTAGTTTCAGGTGTACAGCAAAGTGATTCAGTTACACATACATATATACCAATTTCAGATTCTTTTCCCTTATGCTGCTGCTGCTAAGTCGCTTCAGTCGTGTCTGACTCTGTGCGACCCCATAGACGGCAGCCCACCAGGCTCCCCCGTCCCTGGGATTCTCCAGGCAAGAACACTGGAATGGGTTGCCATTTCCTTCTTCAGTGCAGGAAAGTGAAAAGTGAAAGTGAAGTCGCTCAGTTGTGTCTGACCCTTCGAGACCCCATGGACTGCAGCCCACCAGGCTCCTCCATCCATGGGATTTTCCAGACAAGAGTACTGGAGTGGGGTGCCATTGCCTTCTCCAACATTGACTGAGTACTTCTTATGGCCACCTGATGTGAACAGCTGACTCATTGGATAAGACCCTGATGCTGGGAAAGATTGAGGACAGAGGAGAAGAAGGCAACAGGGGATGAGTTAGTTGGACAGCATCACTGGTGCAATGGACATGGACATGGGCAAACTCCAGGAGAGAGTGAAGGACAGGGAAGCCTGCTGTGCTGCAGTCCACAGGGTCACGAAGAGTCAGACACAGCTTGGCGACTGGACAACAAAAACATTATGAGCCAGGCATTATTCTAAGAGGTCTACACAATTATATAATTTACTTGCAGCAACCTGATGAAGTAGGTACGATTATAGCCCCATGTTTCAGAAATCTGTGATGGGATGAGATGTACCTAAGATCACACAGCTACAAAGTGGTAGAACAAGCAAGAATGATTTGAGTGACTTGACTTGTGCCCAACAGCGTGGAAGGCATCACGGAGGCTCCTACAGGAGATTTTCCTAAAGGTCCTTCTTTTGGCTGCTTAAACTCTATTTGTCAGTTTTCTCTTCCATCAAGCGGGGGTGCCAGTCACTGACTGTCTGGCCTCTGTGGGCAGCTTTATCGCAGAAATCATATAAGAGAATGGATTTAAAAGCACTTGTCCGAGTACGAGATGCCACAAATGAACAGAGTTGCTGCTCTGGGTGTAGCGTCTTCTGTCTGCAGGCCTTTTGCTGCCCTTGGCCTCAAGCTTGCTAAAAATCATCAAGCGAGTGATTCAGCAAAGTGAGGGCTTACGACAGAACACGGTGTTCAGATGAAGTCCTTACCTTTGGAATATTAACCTCGGAAGGCCAGGGTGAGCTGGGAAGTCTGGAGCCTTCCCCGAGGTCCCTGGCAGTCTCTTTGCTGTGCATGTTTTTCCAGCTTGAGGAGAGATGAGCCTCATCTCCACACTCCAGATGTTTCCAGGACTGCAGAGACAGCACTGTCCGGAGCAGGCTATCAGGCACCAACTCCTCTGGTCCTGTTCTCTCTGCTGCACAGCAAAGTGACTCAGCTATACATCTATATATTCTTTTCCATGATGGTTGATCACAGGATATTGAGTATGGAGTTCCCTGTGTTATACAGCAGGGCCTTGATGTTTATCCATTTTATGTATAATAGTTTGTATTGGCTAATCTACCAAACTCCCAATCCTTCCCTCCCCTCCCATGGGTTCTCTTTAAATGGCTTGGTTTCACTGCAGGGAATGCTGAGGAGATGGGAGTATTTTTATTTTTTCTCACAAAAAATTACAGAAACTGTAATCTCTTTCACATCTGGGTCTGACTGCAGCTAGGCAAGAGCGGGCGGAACAGGCTGGTGGGCAAGTCACCCTCAGGAAGAGGCAGGTACCTTTCAGCAGACTGCGCACCCAGGCAGGTGTGACTGCTGGCCCCCCATGCAAAGTCTCAGCAAGAAGAGGTGAGGTGCCTCCAGTGGGGGCTAGGGGAGGGGGTTTGCTTTCATTTTTCCATGATGTTTGGCTCTTTTCTCTTGGAGTGTTCTGTCTGTGTTTTCTGGAAGCAGTTAGAAGAAACAGTTAAATGTTTAAGGGAAAATGGCTAACACGCCTAGCATCTTTCTAAAGCTGGTTGCCACTCAGGGAAAGGCTTTATCCGAATTGATTCTTCCCTAACCAACTCTATTCTCTCTATGCAAAGGGCTTTCCTGAAACTTCCAAATGTTTATAGGGCAGATTAAACAAGCTTGAGGTCATAAAGTGCAGCTGCTATTTAAATATAAGCATCCAGGTCCCAGGCATCTGATTATTGGTAGGTGTTGAGTGCCACTTGCAGAGTGAGTGGCCGGCCTGCCTTAAATAACTCTAACTAGGCCCAAACAGTCCTTAAGAGGTTTCTAGGATTAGATCACAGCCTGGCAAAAGCAGAGAAAGTCTGGAAAAGTCCTAGGAGGATTTTAAATTTTTTTCTTTTGTTTTAATCTAGCAGATCAAGCAGCTGAGGCAAGCTTTGGACCAAATTAAACATTTCAATAACTCGTATTTTTAAATCACAATCAGCTGGAGGAATGCTGGTTTGTGCCTGGCCCAGAAGAACATTCTTGAGGATATTTTGAAAGGATCACCAATAGGGAGGCTGGGGAAGCAGATTATTGTCATTGCTCCTAAAGGAAAGAAGGATTTGTTTTATTCCAAACTGGAGGGTGCTCAGTGGGGTGACTGGCAGATGGAAAAGGATCTAGCCAAGTGTCTTAGCACAGGCTGTTATGACAAAATACCTTAGACTGGGTGACTTACACAACGTGGACTTATTTCTCATGGTTCTGGAGGCTGAGAAGTCCAAGTTCAAGGTTCCAGCTGATTTGGTTACTGGTGGAAGCTTTCTTCCTGGCTTGTAGATGGTTTCTTGTGTGGTAGAGAAAGTTCTTTTTTCTCTTGCATCTCTTCTTGTGTGCATGTATGCTAAGCCACTTCAGTCATTTCCGACTGACTCTTTTCAACTCTATGGACTATAACCCACCAGATTCTTCTGTCCATGGAATTCTCCAAGCAAGAATATTGGAGTGGGTTGCCATGCCCTCTTCCAGGGATCTTTCTGACCCAGAGATCAACCCTGTGTCTCCTGGAGCCCCCGCATTGTCAGGCAGGTTTGGATTCTTTACCACCAGCTCCACCTGGGAAGCCCCTATCTCTTCGTATAAGGGCACTAATCCCATTACAAGGACACCACCCTCGTGACCTAATTACCTCCAAAGGCTCCACCTACAAATACAATCACATTGGGAGATAGGGCTTCAGTGTAATAATTTTGGGGAGGCACAACTTAGTCAATAGCACCAAGGTACCCCTTGAGACCATCAAAATATTTAACAAAGCAAGACACAAGCACCTCCCCCAAATTCTATCTGCTAGAAATGCTTCTGCATTAGCAAGCACAAAAAACATAAGAGTCCTAATCACTGATGTAGGTGACAGTGTCACCTAGGAAGTTTGAATCAGGAAGTCTTTTGTCATGCCTGGTCCCTTATGCTATGTGCTAGAACAAAATTAAGTGCCAATGGACGAGCACTGCCTGGGATTCTCCCTCAACATTTATTCTACGAAAGATGGGTTTGGTCCTTTGGGGCTTAATGTTGAAAATAAACTTGGCTGAGCAGGTAAACTCTTAAGAGGCCAGCTAATGCCAGGTGATTCTCTCAGCTTGTGAAATCTCTGCCTTTTACTTGGTCATATTTTCAAAAGAGAAGACAGCTAATGGGAGTAAGTTCCTTACATTAAAAACATACTTTGGTTAACAGCACAAAACCACTTAAGTTGGCAGCAGACCAATTATTAATTAGACGAATGGCCTCTTATAAATCCCTCTGCAGCCTCTGGACAGCCGATGGGTTTATGGCCCATGCATTAGGGAACATGGTTGCTCTGTGGTTATAATTATCCACAGTTGCTGGCAGTTTGAGAGTCACAGAGCCAAAAACATCTGCCCTGTGGACATGCTGTCCCGCGCTACCACAGGGGTGATTGGGAGAAAGCTGACATAGGAGAGGATGGTTTGTTCTATTGCCTTTCTTAGCTGTCTGTTGCTGGCAAAGTCCCGAGAATTGTTTTCTTTTTTAATTGTACATTCCTTTTTAATTGAAGCACGGTTGACTTATAATATTGTGTTAGTTTCAGATATACAGCAAAGTTATTCAGTTACATATGTATTTTCAGATTATTTTCCATTATAGGTAATTACAAGATACTGAATAGTGCTCCCTCTGCTATACAGTAAATCCTTGTTGATTATCTATTTTATGTATAGTAGTTTGGATCTGTTAATCCCAGTCTTCTAGTTTATACCCCTCTCATCTACTTCCCCTGTGGTAAGCATACATGTGTTTTCTATGTCTGTGAGTCTGTCTCTGTTTTCTATATGGATTCATTTGTATTATTTTTTAGAGCCCACATATAAGCAATATATGATATCTGTGTTTTCCTGTCTGACTTACATCACTGTGTATGGTAATCTCTATGTCTATCCATGTTTCTGCAGAAGGTACTATTTCATTCTTTTTTATGCCTGAGTAATATAATATATATCACATCTTCTTAACCAATCCAAGAGAAGTGCCTAGATTTTTTTCTTAGCTTCCTCATCTGAACGTGTGTTCAATTGGTACCTCTAGTTTTCACCTGCCTAGCATCCACTTCTCCTCTCTTTTGACAACAGCACCTTGAGTTGCCTTCAGAAGCTATCTCTTCTCTACTGTCAGTCCCTGGGTTTCTCTTAGCACTAGAGATGGCCACATGACCCCGGCCTGGTCAGTCAGAACAGTGCATCCCCCTTGCTTCAGTGACGGGTCCCATCTAGTTGGAAGCAGAGCTACTCAGTTCCCTGGCACCATGTCAACAACAATTGTTCATGGGGAGCAGATCCAACTCTGGCAGCCAGCTTTGTTCATGTCTGTGAATGTCTGTAGTTGCCAGGTTTGGAAAGTTAGTATGTTTTTATATTTCTTTAAAATATATAAATTGGAAATACTGGAAAAGAACCCCATTGCTTTCATAGCACAAATTATAGAAGGGAGAGACCCTCAAGATCTTAGCCAATGGAGCCGAGAAAGACTGATGCAATGGGGAACCCCATAGGCATGTATTAACCCAGGGTCTAACTAGCGATGTGAAAGCACGTGAAGCTCAGTGACTTCACACACACAGCTTAGTTTTCACCAATGTCCTGTCCTCCTGACAATGGGTAGGAGGGAACTCTCTTCTTCCAGTCATTCAGACTCTGATTTCTTTCCATCTCGTGGTTCTGCCATCCCCTGCACCTGCCAACCCCACTCTGGATCTTTCAGTTTGATAGTAGGCAGCAGGAAGAGAAAGCATGGAGTATGATGCTGAGGTTTGATGAGCCAGGCCTAGCAGGGATGCACATCGGTCCATATCCCATTGGTTAGAACCCAGTCACACGGCCGCCCTAACTGCAAGGGAAGCTGGGAGATGTAGTTGACCTTGTTGTCCAGGAGGAAGGGAAACACGTGGGTAGAGAGCAGCTAGGCTCTGCTCCACTCCAGTGACACCACTACAAGTTGGTGGTTCAGCTGACAGCATGTTTCCCTTTTAGGATTATGAATATCACAAATGTGCTTTCTTTGGGGCGACAGAAAGGTACCAAAGAAAATAGCAAAAACTCAAAGCCAGCCATTTCTCAGGCTTTCTGGCTCCATGAGATTGAAAATATTTAGAGGTCATAGGCTTCTTGGTTCTCACTGAATGCCACGTTTGTCCTAAGTGATTAGTTTGACGTTGGGTAACAGAGTTGAAGGGTCCAGTGTTGTTTTAGTCAAAACTGGGTTTTCCTCTAACTGTCTGTTCACTTGTTTATTACCGTCTGGAAACCTAGTTCCCAAGAAAGCTGGAGTTTCGTACATGTCCAGGCATCTGAAGGCTCCACACTAGTTTGATGGGTGACATTATGTGTGTTCATGAGAAAATCATTTCAAGGGCTACAAATGAGTCCTTTAGTAATACCCAGGAGTCATAATGTCTGTGACATAATGAACCTTCCTAAATTACAACCTACACTAATTAGATCACTTATTGCCACATTCCAGGCCCTGAAACAATTTGCTTAAAGTGATAGTTACCTCTAATGAAAAGATACATAACGGAAAATGTCAGCAACCTTTTAAATCCTCCACAACTTATCATGAAGACTGTCTTGTGCAAAGTGCTCGTGGTGAAGCAACTTCTTTTGTCTCCGATTCCTCCTAAATTAGGTGAGTATTTTATGATCGCTTAGAAATAGAGGGAATTCCCCGAGGGTCATCAGGAGATTAGGTAAGGTCTGTCTGTCTCCTCCAACCCTTTTCTGACCCCTTCCTGCCTCTGCTCCTTTCCCCCTGCTCTCCCACTCTCCTTTCTGTGGCTGAGACACTCACAGCATCTTGCCTAGAATGATTTATGGTGGTCAGTTTCTTAGAAAGTGGGCTTTCTCGGGCTGCCTGGGGGCCCTGATGGCCTGGCAGGGGTGACGTTCCTTGTCTCCCCTCAAGCCCTCCCCAAGGGGGCCCTATGTCACAACCACCTCTCTGGTGAGGTTGGAAGGGGTGTTCCCATCATGCATACTGATGGAAAACAAGGTCTGGAGCAGGCTGGTACCATCGATGCCAGACTGGCAGTTAGCGCTTCAGTAGGAAACAGAGTCATTCGAGGAGGCCATTGAAAGGTACTAGAGTAAGTCCCCTTCATACAAACAACTAACTAACACGCAAACATGTCTCTGGTTTTCCAGCAGGGAACCAGAACCTGTGTCATCAATGAAGGAAAGTGAAAGCGGAAGTCCTTTAGTCGTGTTTGACTCTTCGCGATCCCACGGACTGGGGTCTGCCAAGCGCCTCTGTCCGTGGGATTTTCCAGGCAAGAATACTGGAGTGGATAGCCGTTCCCTTCTCCAGGGGGTCTTCCCAACCCAGGAATCAAACGGGGTCTCCTGCATTGCAGGTGGATTCTTTACCAGCTGGCCTACCATGGAGAGAAATTGCAGCTTGCCCTCCGTCTCCTATTGCTGGCGATTCTTCAGTTCTGCCATCTCCTGGTTCCTGTCTCTCCTCTAGTCTGTAACTCTTCTTGCCTGTTCAGCCCTTAAACCAGTGGTAGTACTGTACTACTGTACTTTTCAGGGCACTGCACAATTAAAATGTTATCTTTAATTTTTTGTTCGGTTTTCTGTATCATTTGGATGAAAAGCATTGTACACCTATTACAGTACAGTACTATATAGCCAGTTGTGTTAGTTGGGAACCTAGGCTAAGTTTGTTGGACTTAATGAACAAATAGGACTTACGAACCCTCTCTCGGAATGGAACTCTTTCATAGGTAGGGGACTTACTGTATTTGCAAAGATATGGGCAGGGTGCAGAGAAACCCAAGGATGGCACTGAGCTGTTGCCACCTCTTTGCCCAAAGGGACCAGGGTAAGGAGCAGCCATCAGAACTGAGAAGTCAGAATCTCTAGAAAGGACCTCCGTGAGCTCTCTGTTGACCTCACTGCCTGTCCCAGGTGCCCCAGGGAGGGAGCCAGAGAATAAATTCCCCAGGGGGGAGGTGAGCAGGAAGCATACTGGACCTGTTTGATCCAGACCGGTTGGATCAGCTTCCAGGGCTGCAGAGCAGGAGAGGACAGGGGAGTGCGCTTTGAGGGGTGAGGCACGCCGATGGTCAGTGCCCAGCAGGTTCTGCCCGGAGCCCTGTTGTTTGGGAAACCATCTTCCCTGCTATGTCCTTTTCTTGTTCCCTTGGGTCCTGAGTTGCCACTCTCCTCCGTGTAAGCGAGGATAGCACTCTGGTCTCACCCTCCACTTGGCTTCTTCTGTGGACAAATGGCTGCCCTTTGGGGACATCCGATGACATCATATCTGTCCTCCCAGGCCCAGAACACAGCACAGGCTCCCTTGTGCTTCAGAACTCACCCTGACAGCCTGAGACGAAGAAGTCGTCTCATCAGAAAAACCGACCACACCCATTTAGAAAATGAGATCTCTCTGCTACACTCTTTCTTGGGGAAAAAAAAAAAAAAGAAGAGAAACTGAAAGGGACTTATTTATTGCCTGGACCTTCTGGCTTCCAGAAAGCTTATTTGGAAGCACCTGGGGAATTGCCTGACACAAAACAGGTGCTAAGAACCTATCAGGGGAATCTGAGTGGTAGGGCCTCCGGGAGAGCTCTCCAAGTTTGGAGTTCTCATTAAAAACCTTCCTTGATACCACCATCCCCTGGAAAAGAACAGAATCCATCTTGCAACTGAAAAGACATTCATTTGCCTTCAATTGTGATAATAGCAATAGCCCCTTTTAGTTCATTAGGTAATTTAGTTATGTTTTCCCATTTTGGTCCTCAGAACATCTCCATGGTTCAGTTAGAGGTAAGGAAACAAGTTCTGAGAGCTTCAGGCACTTCTCCGGGGGCAACACAGCTGGGCGATGCTGTGAGCCAGTTCTTCCTGACAGTAAAGCCGGTGCTCCCCAACCTCCATCCCTCCTTGGCAGGCCCAGCTGAGACAGAGAACAATCCAGAAGAATTCTAAAATAGTATTCCTGCTCTCAAGGAGCTAAAGATCTATTCGGGGAGACAAGGTAAACCTTCAGGGAAGAGTTGCGGGTGCTGTAAGCTTCAGAGCCAGATGCCAGTGTGCGTGTATTTGCGTGTGTGTGTGTGTGTAGAGGGGGCAGGCTGCATTACATACATCCTCTCATGTAAGCATCTCAACAATCCTATGATATGGGGACTGGGGATCACCTCATTCTTACAGATGAGGAAGTTCAGTCTCAGAGAGGTTAAGTGGCTTGTCCAAGGTCACACAGCCAGTAAATTCAAGAGCCCGAACTCTAACCCAGAGAAGTCTGTCTCCGCAGCTAATGCTTTTGACCACTGTCTAAGGCTCCGAGTTGATCGATACATAACCCAGCCTTCCTGTCCAGTCCATGCAGTGGAGCCTGGAGAAAGCAAGGACAGTCCTGTCCTGGGATTCGTGTTAATGAGATGAGACGGGATTTCCCCCAGGCAGGGACCTGGGGGCCAGAGGCCAGACAGAAAAGGGCAGTCCTCCTGCTTTGGGGACAGCCAGGCTTCCCAGGGGTTCCCTAGATCCCCAATCCCTCCTGGGCCACTCGAGAGAGATGGGAGCAAGCTCTGACGGGGAGGACCCCCAGGATCCCTTCTCAGGTCCTGCTCCCTTGAAAATGTTTTTCTTCGCAGCCGGCGAGGCTCCTTTCCCTCTGTAGCCAACATGTCCAAGGCTGACAGGTTAAAACTGCTCGCTTGCTTTTAAGTGTCAGGAGATGTAAATAGTTTTAGTCTTCAGTGGTTTCTGATTGAATCTCCTTTTGAAGTAATGATAGCTATAATTTAAAGCAACAGTTACCATATTTTCCTTGCTGACTGGCCTGCTTTGAAGCACTAAGTATAAATCTGCTTAAAATCTTAAAATAGCTGTAGCTCTGTCTCAATATTCTACCAGGAGCCAGGGAGATTCGGCCTCTAATTGCCATCATCTGTAACTAATATCAGCAGCACAGCGGGCTCGTGACAAGGTGGCTGGGAGAATTGCTCTGACATGGACAGGAAGGTAGAGGCAGAGACATGGTCCCTCTTGGGGACCCTTGGCTTTGGTTGGAGTTCGGAAGAAACCCGTCCTGAAATTAGGACCAAATGGGCTTGGAGCTCTGAGATTTTCAGGACGGTCTTTTCCAGCCCCTTACAGGAGCCTGGGGTGAAAATGAGAGGGGGGCCTCCTTGCAAAATAGTATGTGGAAAGTTTAAGGGTGGGCAGACACTCAGTTGGAGCCAATGCAATTCCCAGGGACTGCCTCCAGGCTTCCTTATTCTTCATAAGAAAAATAAGGTGTGGAGGGGAGATTCCAGTGTGGCTGGTGATCCGTGGGGAATAACGGATAACCCTTTCTGCTGTGTTCCAGCAAATGCATTGAAAACTCAGCTGATATCCTAAGTTGGCAGCCATGTTTCAGTCATTCACAAACATTAGTTGATTCAATGAACACTCACTGAATCTCTGCAGTATGCGGGGCAGTGAACAGAACAGTCGGCAATCCCATCTGACAGGGTTTCTGATAAGCACAGGAGAGGTGGATGGTGATGAATGGAAGGGGGTAAAGTACAGTGAGAAAGAAGATAGGGAGGACCAAGGTTGCCATTTGAAAAATTATTGTCAGTCTTCTCTCGTGGCTCAAGTGGCAAAGAATCTGCCTGACAATGCAGGAGACACAGGTTTGATTCCTGGTCTAGGAAGATCCCACATGCTTGGAAGCAACTGAGCCTGCGAGCCACAGCTGCGGAGCCCAAGTGCTGTACACCCTGCGCGTCGCAACAAGAGAAGCCCCTGAAATGAGACGCTCATGCATCACAACTAGAGAGCAGTCCCCCTTGCCGCAACGAGAGAAAAATCTGTGCAGCCGCTAAGACCCAGCACAGCCCCAAATACATAAATAAATAATTGTAAAAAGCGGTCACCCAGAAGGTGGCATAAAATGACATTTCTGCTGTTGTGTGAACTGGCCGATGAAAAGCGTACTAATGCGAACAGATGCAGATTATTATAAACAGAATGGATGAACAACAAGATCCTACTGCTTAACACAGGGAACTACATTCAATATCCCATGACGGCCATAATGAGAAAGAACATGAGAAGCAGTGTGTGTATATGTATGTATGTATGTATGTATGTGTGTGTGTATAACTGAGTCACTTTGCTGTATAGCAGAAATAACACACTGTAAATCAACTATTCTTTAATAAAATAAAATTGTTAATAAAGTGTACTAATATGGATCAACTTAGCATTCTAAAAAAGCCTGTTGGGAAATATTCAGAGATGTTGACAAGGCTTATGCCAAGACTATGGGTGATTTTAACTTTTTCTTCTCTCTGCATACATTTTCTAAACAACCGTGATAAAGATGTATGCCTTTTGGGAAAAACTGGTAATTGATTTTGGCAATTCCTCAGTAAGTTAAACACAGAATGACTGTATGATCTAGTACTCCCACCCCTGATTATATACTTGGTGTTCACACAAAAATTTGTACTTAAATGTTCATAGCAGTGCTATTCAGATTAGACAGAGGACATTAAACAACCCAATGTCCTCTAAGGGATGAACAAAATAGTATGTGGTATATCCATATAATGGAACATTCAGTTCAGTTCAGTTCAGTTCAGTCGCTCAGTCATGTCTGACTCTTTGCGACCCCATGAATCGCAGCACGCCAGGCCTCCCTGTCCATCACCATCTCCCGGAGTTCACTCAGACTCACGTCCATCGAGTCCATGATGCCATCCAGCCATCTCATCCTCGGTCGTCCCCTTCTCCTCCTGCCCCCAATCCCTCCCAGCATCAGAGTCTTTTCCAATGAGTCAACTCTTCGCATGAGGTGGCCAAAGTACTGGAGCTTCAGCTTTAGCATCATTCCCTCCAAAGAAATCATTATTTGACCATGAAAAAGAATGAAGTGCTAACCCCTGCTACAACAGAGATGAACCTTGAAAACATCATGCTAAGTGAGAGAAGCCAAATGCGAAAGGCCATGTGGAGTATCCTTACCGGAAAACAAATGAGTGGTTGCCTAGGGCTTCAGGGAGATGGCTTAATGACTAGAGGGGTTCTTTTAGGGTAATGAAAACATTGTGGAACCTAGGTAGCAATGATGGTTATACAACAATGTGGATGTACTGGATGTTGCTGAATTGTGTACTTTATTTTTAAATTTTATTTTATTTTTAGGCTGCATCACACAGCTTGCAGGATCTTAGCTCCTCAATCAGGGATAGAACCCAGGGCTGTGAAAGTGCAGAGTCCTAGCCATGGGCACACCAGGGAAGTCCCTGAATTGTTAATTTTAGGGTAACATGGTAAATTTTATGTTACATATATTTTACTGTAATAAAGAAGACATGGCAGCAGGGTTAAGTTACTGGAAAAACTTAGTGGCTGTAGATGCCTGTAAGAGTTGCCTGAGGGATCTTTGTCTGGTAACCAAGAAGTCGGGTTTGAGGATTGGCAGAGACCTCACTTGAAAGACTCATTACTTCCTGTAATGGCAGGAAGGCAGCCAGGCAGTGAGGCTGCGATAGTCACAATGACAGGCCTTCTCGGATGGACCCCCTGCTGGCCTGGCTCCCCAGGTGATGAAGCAGTTGACGGGCAGAGGTGAGGAGTCAAGGTGAAGCTGTCTGTGTGGACCACCGGCCCTGACATGCCCCTCTGTGCTAAGGATGGAGGTCTCAAAGAGAAGCCAGGCAGACACTCTAGGAAGTGCCTGCTGGGAGTTCACTGGGAAACCAGCTGGGTGGCTCTGGGGGCCCGTAAGGAATTAATGATTTTTCACAGATGATCCACAGAGAGGGTACAAATCATTGAGAAAGAGCCTGTTTTCCTGAAACCTGGGCATTCCAGTTGTCCTTAAAAGTTCCCATGCTTTTTAGGATGAAGGAAATCAAGCTGTCTGTTCATGGGGAGGGAAGAGGGGCATCTTCCATCATGGGGGCAGGAGGCAAGCCCTCTCATCACAACTGCCTCCTTGCCTTTGACTCCCCGAGAGCCCAGGAACCATCTCTCACGTGTACCTCTGAGACTCTGCCCCATGCCCTGGGACTCACTACAACTTTCTGGGTCAGGCTTTACAGCTGAAAACTTTGGTGCCAAGAGACGAGAGAGATTTTCTCCAAGCAACCTGCAGATCCTTGCCTGATTCTCCTCCTCTTTATCCAGTGAGAAGGGGCAAAGTCCTGCTCCAATCTGAGGTCCACAGATGTACGCAGCTCCCGGGCGCAGTCGGGGCTTGGAGCCCACCCCAGCCCCAAGAGAAGTCACCCTGCCCCTGGGCATAGCTGGGCGAAGCCCTCCCACCCTCGCCAGGGGCATCCCTGTGTGGGCACTCCCCATAGCTTGTGCCTCACCCTACTCCTTTCTGTGTTTCTGATCATGGTCTAGCCAAACTCGACCATATGCCTTCCTGGAGCAGCCCCTACCCTTCCCACCTCCGACCTACTTTCTGTTCTCTCTTTCTGGAATAACCTCCTACAAAGCACCTCCTGTTGAACTCCTAGCCGTCCTTCCATCTCATCTCAAATGCCACCTCCTCCGAGTGCTGCCCGTCCTTCCAGCCGAGTCCTTGCCCCTCTACAGGGTCCAGCTCTCCTCTTGTGAATGTCAGGACAGTCTGCCAAGCACAGACTTCATTTGTGCTGCTCTCTAACCTTCAAAGAATCACACAGCGCCCTGTGGTTTAACACACAGCCTTGGAATTGGACAGTCTGGGGTTCAATCCGGAATCAACTTGGGAAAATCACTTTACCTCTCGGACCTAAGTTTTCTTATTTGTGAAATGAAAATAATAGTAGTAATAATAATAAGGGGACTTCCCTGATGCTACAGAGGTTAGGACTCCAAGCTTCCACTGCAAGGGGCATGGGTTTGATTCCTGGTCAGGGAATTAAGATCCTGCATGCTGTGTGGTATAGCCAAAAAAAGGTAATAATAATAGTGTGTTGAAAGTGTGTTAGTCACTTAGTCATGTCTGACTCTGTGACCTGTGGACTGTAGCCACAAGGCTTCTCTGACCATGGGATTTCCCAGGCAAGAATACTGGAGTGTGTTGCCTTCTCCAGGGGATCTTCTTGACCCAGGGATTGAACCTAGGTCTCCCACATGGCAGGCAGATTCTTTACCACCTGAGCCACCAGGGAAGTCCAATAATAATAGCACCTATTTACAACACAGATGTCCCCTGAGGATTAAATAAGATGTATATTGCAAAGCAGGACCACTGCCGAGGTTAGGACGAGGAAAAAGAGATGCCCAAGGTGCAAAATTTAAGGAGGTAACCAGGGGGTCATTAAAGTGCAGGCTGCCTCTTTCACCTCACTTTGGTCCTGACCCCAATGCAAGCTACACTGGACAGGCTAGAGGACACAGTGAGGGATTGTGGGATACACCAAGCACACATCCAGACGCACGTGCAGAGGTTACTCCTGTGTTTGTAAAACTCCCTGCGTGTGTGAGTGTTGGTAGGTACATGTGTAAGTGTGTGTGTGTGTATATATATATATACACACACACACATATATACGTACATTTATAGGTGCATATATCCATCCTAAAGGATATCAGTCCTGGGTGTTCATTGGAAGGACTAATGCTGAAGCTGAAGCTCCAGTACTTTGGCCACCTCATGTGAAGAGCTGACTCATTTGAAAAGACCCTGATGCTGGGAAATATTGAGGGCAGGAGAAGGGGACAACAGAGGATGAGATGGCTGGATGGCATCACTGACTTGATGGACATGAGTTTGGGTAAACTCCGGGAGTTGGTGATGGACATGGAGGCCTGGCATGCTGCGACTCATGGGGTTGCAAAGAGTCAGACATGACGGACTGAACTGAACTGATACATATATACATATATACGTACATTTATAGGTGAATTAAAATGCCTGGAAAAATACATCCACAGTGATTTTAGAACTAGAATGGAAGGACTTTGCCATTATGCTCTTTAGTAGTTTTTCACACTTTTATATTACTTTTGTAATTAAAAATTAAACAGAAAGATATCCAACGAAGCAATTTTGATTCAGGATGGGATTTTTTGCTCTAATATTTTCCTGCTGTGTGACCTCAACATCTTTGTCTCCCCACTACTCTCTTTGTTCTTGATTAAGAGGATGGGGAAAATTGTCCTGGCCTGCTCAGATAGCTGTCTCTTTATCATCTGCACTTAACTGCATGCATGCTCAGTCCCTCAGTCGTGTTCAATTCTTTGGGACTCCCTGGACTGCAGCCTGCCAAGTTCCTCTGTCCACGGGATTTTCCAGAGCAAGGATATTGGAGTGGGTGGCCATTTCCTTCTTCGGGGGATCTCCTCGACTCAGGGTTTGAACCCATGTCTCCCTCGTCTCCTGCTTTGGCAGGCAGAGTCTTTACCGCTGGGCCATCTGGGAGGCCCTCGTCTGCCTCCTTATCCTGGGACATTTTAGGTCAACAAATATAAACTAATCGATTCATCTACTTGCCAAATATTTATTGAACTCCTACTATGTGTTGGGCAACATGTTAAAGTCCAAGGACTCAAGGATGAGAAAGAAGATACTGGCCACTCTCCTAGACCTGGCATCCAGTGTAGAAACAGACGGCGGTCCAGCAACCAACGAGGATGTGCGTGGTTACAAGTGTGCTCACGATGCAGAGCAAACGACTAACACTGTCCACGACAGAGGGTTCTGCAGGCTCAGGGAAGTTTGGGGGCTCAGAGAGGACCCTCTGGAGAAGGTGCCTTTGAGCTAACAACTGAGGAAAGACTTGGTTTAACTGAGCAAAGACAGTGACTGGGGAGGGGAAGATAACTGGTGGGAACAGCTTGTGTAAAGGCCCAAAAAAGGGATTGTTGAGGAATTACACGAGGACCAACAAGCTGGGACAGAGAGAGCATGGGGTTGAAGGACAAGGAAGATTAGGCTGCAGCAGTGGGCAGTGAGATCCAGGAAAATTCCACTCGATTTCTGATCTTCCACCCACAGGCAACGAGAGGTCAATGAAAATTAAGGAGGTAAGAGACTGGATCAGAACTATGGTTTAAAAAGATCTTTCACCCACAGACAAAAAGAACAAATTAGTGGTTAAAGTGGAGAGAGGAAAACGGAGAGCCATATAGAGGCAGGGGAGTAAGAGGCACAAACTGCTGTGTATAAAATAAGCTGTTAATACAAGGGTATAGTATGCAGCATAGGGAGTATAGCCAATACTTTATAAGGATTATAAGTGGAGTGTAACCTTTAAAAATTGTGAATCACCATTTGGTATACCTGTAACTTACATGATATTATACATCAGTTGTACTTCAATTAAAACGTAAAGAATAAAGAGATGTCTTTTCAATCCAAGATGTTTCAAGGCAGATGGGATATTACATAGCAGGGGCCAGCAAGCTTTCTGTAAGGGCAAGGGTAAATATGTTAGGCTCTGTGGACTGTATGGTTTCTGTTACAACTGCTCGACTCTGCTGTGGCAGCTTGAAAGTAGCCCTAGGGAATAGGAAAGCAAATGGGTGTCACTGTGTTCCAATAAAACTTTATTTACAAAAACAGACAAAGGGCCAGATTTGGCCTGAGGTCTGAAGTTTACTGACACCTTTTGTATGATAATGTTAATTTTGTCAGTGATAGCAATATTATAATTATAGTTTTTTAAAGGCTCTTATCTGTTAGAACTAGGGACTGTAGAAATTGTGGATGACATGCCATGATGTCTGAGACTTATTTCCTATCTCAGGCAAAAACAAAAGGGATAAACAGATGGGACAAAACTGACAAAATATTGATAGCTGCCGAAGATGGTTGACAGGGGCCCATCAAACCGTTCTGTCTGCTGTTTACAGATTTTTTTTTTTTTTGGTGTGTGTTAGGAAATTTCCATAATAAAAATACTTAAAGCTCTCTCCAGATCTTTTAAAGCAGGGTAGAGAGTGGCCTGTGGGGGTTGGGGGCGGAGGGGCACTGACCTTGTATGAGGCCCAGGAAAGGCAGACATAGATAGGTAAGGTTGGATCCTCACCCTCAGAAAGTTGACCATCTCATAGGGGTGATTACGGATTCCACTAATAACAGCAGCTGGGGGTGTGTGGTTGGGCAATGGAGGAAATGTGTTTCAGCAAAGATGTCAAGAGGATGTTGATGGGTGAAGATGTGTCCATCTGAGCAATGGACCTGGCGTGGCTGGGATAGGAGGAGCCAGCAGGGCTGGTGGAAGGTCAAGATAACGTTCCTGGCAGTCTGTGAAGGGAGGTGGGACCATGAATGGGTGAAGCACTCAGCTTCTGGTGCCATATTGCCCAACCCTACGCCTACTCTTGTCATCATTTACTAAATGCAACGTCTTAGGCAAATCGCTAAGCCTCCATGTGCTTCAATTTCCAAGTTTTCAGACTAGGAAAAA
The DNA here is from genome assembly GCF_042477335.2 of Ovis canadensis. NCBI lineage: Eukaryota > Metazoa > Chordata > Mammalia > Artiodactyla > Bovidae > Ovis > Ovis canadensis. The sequence goes on from NC_091258.1 coordinate 35,759,805, forward strand.
TCATATAAGACATAGAGCAAAGCAAGTGCTTAATAAACCTCACCCACAATGGTGCCTGAGGATGATATTGTTTGAGCAGGTGAATCTGTGCATTGAGAAATCCCTCTAGTTGCAGGGGGTAGGATGAATTATGGAGAAATGAGGGCAGGGAGGTGCTGAGGAGGCAGGAAACTGGATAGTCAGAGTGGGAAGGAGAGGGATGCTAAGAGCTGAGAGATACAGCAGAGATCAAGTATGAAGAACCGGGTGATGGATTAGATGGAGGAGACTGGCAGTGGGGGTGGGAGGGGAGTGAGAGGTAACAAGGGACGGGGAGAGAAGACACAGTTCTAGAGCCTGGGAGGAGAGTGCTGTTGTTAAGGGGGAGGGTCGCTGTGTAGTGACGCTGGGTTGGGGACCCCGAGTTTGAGGGACTGTGGGAATGCAGATTGGAATCCTGAGGCAATGAGGGCGTGGCCCTAGTGAAACGTAAGTGATGTAAGATTTCCTGTCACCTTTAAAATAGGTTCCTGATTTATGCATCCTGAAGTCTTAGAATGGATGATTAAAAATGGAGTGTCACATGCACACCCCAGCTGCCTTCTCCTAAAGGTAATACAAGGGGCTCTGGTTGCCTTTATTACAAGGAAGCATGTTGTTTCTCAAAACATATTCCAGGTCTGCCTGGAAGGGTGTGTGTGTGCGTGTGTGTGTGTGTGTGTGTGTGCAGGCATACACATGCGCATGTGAAATACTTCTTTTGAAACTACCCAATCATCTTAATTAGATTGAACAGTCTTCCAATCCCTTATTTAGAATGGAATTTGGGGCCCAAGCTCTGCTTTCCTTTAACATGGAGAAGGGGAGAATGAAAATAAACTTTGATTTCACTGTGGCTGAGAAGCAAAGTCGGGGGGGAGCATCTGGATTTTGAGCTGTGGGTGCCCTGTGCCAGTGGTTGTCACTGGACATGGGCGGATCTCCCAAGGCAACGAGGTTTCTGGGACCTGAGTACCCACCCCATGCCCTCCCATCCAAGCCCTGCTCTTCAGCCTTTGAAAAGTCCTCTGCTAAAGGGCCTAGCCTTTTAAGACTCTAAGTCTGGGTTATAGGGCACTAGGTTTCAGTCCCATTTATTCACTATTTACTAGATCTGTAACTTCAGACATGCCCCTTAAGTTCTCCAAATCTCCTTTAGCCTCAGTAAAATGGGGAAAATAACAATTGCTTCCTACACCTGCATGATGGTTGTCAGGCTGAGAGGAGATATGCATATACAGTATAAAGGCATAGTTGTTGTTCAGGCTAAGTCATGTCTGATTCTTTTGTGACCTCATGGATTGTAGCCCGCCAGTCTCCCCTCTCCATGGGATTTCCCAGGCAAGAATACTGGAGTGGATTGCCATCTCCTTCTCCAGGGGATCTTCCCGATCCAGGGATCAAACTCAGGTCTCCTGTATTAGAGGCAGATTCTTTATCAGTGAGCCACCTAGACCCAGCTTCAAGATTTTGAAATAAGTGTAGTGTACTCTGAGTGACTATACGGCTACAGACTATGATGATAGCAATACTGAAGGTAAAATGTGCTAAAGGGACAAGAAACCATAGAAGGTGCTCAGCAGATGGTGACTTTTTTTCCCCCTTATCCAAGAGAATCCAGTGAGTCAGAGCTACTGTGCTTTCCACAAGTTTGCTTTATGGGCATGAGCACTTTCTGATACTTTGACTATTCAGAGCGGGGCTTTGATTGCCTTCTCCAAAGAGCCTGAGGGAGAAACAAGGGACATGTCCAGAGGCTGAGATATGGTCAGGGCTGCATGTCCAGTGGACACTGAGACATCACTAAATTATAGGTTGACATCCCTGGAGTCCTGAGTATGAGGGAATTGACTCCTTAATGGCCAACGCCTTGGGGACAAAAGTCCTTATGACCCAGCATGTTGAAATGTGAGAAAGGAAACGTCAAATGTCCTCCCGTATCTTACGTGAGGGGGCCTCTGTTGGCCCCTGAGGCCATCCTTCTAGCCTTACATAGTGGAGGGTTATGAGGTTCAGCCAAGGAGAGTGGAGAATCCTTTAATGCTGCATTTCTGTCTTTGTCCTCCCAGGGCTTCCCACAGGCAGACTTGCCTTGTGCAGGAGGAGCTGGTAACTAGACACTGACACCCAGGGAAGGACCGCCTGAGAGCCTTTGTAGTCAATGCTACAACAGTGACTATTAATGAAATAATCGCTTTCCCGGATCTTCTGTTTGTTCTTCAATTTTTACTATGCTGTGTTGGTTTCTGCCATACAACGATGCGAATCAGCCATAATTATACACATATCTCCTCCCCCTTGAGCCTCCCTCCTCTCCTCCCATCCCACCCCTCTAGGTAATCACAGAGCGCCAGACTATCCGTTTCACATGTGAGCATGTATATATGACGAGGCTACTGTCTCCATTCATCCCGCTCTCGCCCTCCCCCATTGCGCCTACAAGTCCGTTCTCTTCTGCTTCTCCACCACTTCCCTGCAAACAGGCTCACCAGCACCATTTTCCTAGAGTCTATAAATATGTGCTAATATACAATACTTGTTTTTCCTCTTTCTGACTCAATCCATCTTTTAATTCCTTCCACACGCTCCAAGCTAGAGAATAGTGTGTGGAGGGAAAAACTGAGCCCCAGCGAGGGCAAGTGATTTTGTGGTTGTTACACATAAAGCTGGGGTGTGAACTCACCTCTGTTGGATGCCAGAACCCTAGTGTCTTTCCCCACGGCATCCCTGGGATCCCCTTTTCTGTGTCCTGGTGCTTGAGTCCATCAGCTCAGTCTCACCACCTCCCCATCTAACCTCATCCCAACCTAGCCTCTGCTCCCAGACTTACATAGAAACTCTGCTCTTCTGGAACCTCCGACATCATTCAGTTTGTACTTAATGCTGCTTCAAATGACAGTCCTCATCCCCTGCTGGAATGAACCAGGGCACTTTTTAATGTTTCCTAATACATTTGGTTCTCTGGCTGACATTGAATATCTTGTTACTTTCACCTCTGGTGAAAGACAGTGGTATCTGGCTTCTGGGCTTATCTCCTGTGCTTGCTGAAGGATCACTGTATTTCCTCTTCTCCTGAAAATACCTGACCCTCCTTGTGGCTCAGATAACAGAGGTGGTCCCCAGTGGCTGCTGTCTCAGGGGCATTCCTGGTCTCCAACGGGAGGAGAGCCTTGCACTGGCTCAGAGCTATGAGAATTCTCCTAAAATTGTCCCAGGTACCCTAGGGAAAGAAATGACTTTTTTGGCTTCACTCTTGTATGTGAAACATTTACTGGTTGTTTAGTAGAATGGAAGGGCTGAAACATTCATCGTAGTAACATGGTAGAGATTGCTAGTTGCCCAGTTAACGCCTAATCTTCCCTTATTACGTGATTAGAGTGCAGCCAGCTATAAGACTGTTTCCCCCAACCTTCTCTGAGACTTAATTCTGGCCAGTGAAATGCAAGTAGAAATTGTTGGGAGAGCCATTCAGGATGTCTCCATAAATAGCGACTGCTGAGGAAGGCCTTTTTTGTTCTTACTTCCTTCTCCCTTCTGAAGCATAGATGTGATGGCAGGAGTGTCAGCAGCCATTTTAGATCATGAGGCAGCTGCAGATGGAAAGAACATACTAAGAATGGAAGAACAGAATGACAGAAGGAGCCTGGGTCCCTGAGGAACCATGGAGCCACTGTACCAACCCTGGACTGCCTACCTCAGTATTTCTTTCATGTATGTAACAATAACCCGTTCAATGTTTCTATTATTTTGAGTTTTCTATTACATGCAATTGGGTCTAATCATTACAGATACATAACACTTAAAAGCAGATGCCATTCCAGCAATGAGAAAATATGTATGTGAAAGGTTGTTCACTGCTGTATCATTTGTAATTGCAAAACATTGAAAAACCTCTAAAAATCCACAATATGAGACTGGTTGCATACTTGTGATATAGCTACCCATGGAGTAGGGTAGTTCTATGCTGCTATAAAAATGATTGAGGATAAGATCTGTGGCCTTAAGTGGGAGTGATTTAAAGGACATATTGTTAAAGTAGAATGAGGGGGGAGAAAATATATATGCATTTGCTCATTTGTGCAAAAAAAGTGCTAGAAGGATAAGACAGAAACTAATGAAACTGTTGGTCACAGGAAGTGAGTGGGAGTGGGGTTGAATGAGAAGGAATGGGAGGGAGCAACACCTCTCTAGTATACTTTTTTGTACACTTCTGACTTTTGGAACCATGTTACTATTTCATGTGCTAAAAAAAGAGAAATAAAATCCACAGAGTTGGGGAAAAGTCTTAAAATGAGATACAAGTGAAAACAAATGAACTGAACCATTTTTCCGAAAGAAATGCGCAGCCACACTGAAAGGAAGGGTCAGGGAGAGCCGACCCCAGTGATTTTGGAACACAGTGTTTGGATGAAAGATAAAAAGAATCCTACTTGAGTCTTAAACTCTGGGTAGTTGGTTTCTTTTTTGCAGGTGTATAGGTTAGCAATGCTGAAAAAACTGGAATTGAGCAGATAAGTAAATACACTGTGCATAATGGGAGCCAGGTTTCTCATTGACAGAGAAGGGACTCACATATAGGGAAAAAAGAAAGATCTAACAAACTCTGACATGTTGGATTGGAACTGGAGGTACAGTGTTCACTGGAATTGGAGGTACAATGGGTAGGGGTTATGTATGGAACCCCTCGGTACAATTCTTGCAAGTTTTCCTGTAAATCTGAAAGTAGGTCAAAATTGAAAAATTAAAAGAAATTTAAATGGATGGCTCGCTTGTGAGAGTTGAGATTGAGGCTTGAACCTAGGCCTTCAGGTCCCCGGTGAGGGGGTCTCTTTCTTATCGCACACCCTTCTCTTCCTTCTGGGTGAGGACCTAGGGAGGAGCCTCAGGTGAAGGTCAACACAGGGCGAATGGATTTCCCACCCCTCTGCTCATTCATTGGTGGGCAGGATCCCTGACACGCTCACAGAAGAGGAGCAGGCACCCTCTGTGGGGGCTGAGGCCACACATCTAGGGTCTTTTGATGCTGCTGGAGCACTAGACCAGGAGGTGTCTGTCTGGGTCCCAGTGTGGACACAGGTAAGAGGGTGTGGCTCAGCCTTTGAGGGTCCTCTCTGCACGCTCGTCTTTCTCGCTTACCCATTGATCCTCCTGTCTTCCCTAAACATGTGCCGGAAGATTTTTTTCAATGTGATATATCCCTCCCCTTATTAACTCTCTTCCCTTATCTTGGATAGGGCCATTCCTCTCAAAGGTTTCTTATATTTCAAAATGTTGCTTCCCTACAGTTTCAGTAGTAATTCAACACAATGGCCAAAAAGAGAAAGGAGCGAGTCTTTTCCCTCGTTAGCCATTCCCCCTCTTGTTTAGTAGCTAAGCTGTGTCGGACTCTTTGCGACCCACAAACTGCATCACGCCAGGCTTCCCTGTCCTTCACCATCTCCCTGAGTTTGTTCAAACTCATGTCCGTTGAATCAGGGATGCCAGCCAATCATCTCATCCTCTGTCACCCCCTTTTCCTCTTGCCTTTATTCTTGCCCAGCATCACAGTCTTTTCCAATGAGTTGGCGCCTCACATCAGGTGGCCACAGTATTGGAACTTCAGCTTCAGTCCTTCCAATGAATCTTCAGGGTTGATTTCCTTTAGGATTGACTGGTTTTATCTCCTTGCTGTCCAAGGGACGCTCAAGAGTCTTCTCCAGCTAGGAGTTTGTTAATACGTGTTCAGAGCACCTGAGTGATTCAGAGTTTGGCAACTGGGTTAAAAACTTCACTCTGCCTTTGGGACCTCAGTTCCCCACCTGCAACGTGGGGCATGACAATGGTACTGACCTTGCTGAGTGGTTCTGAGGATTAAAAGAGATAAAGCATATAGGTGTTTATTCTAGCATCAATGATTGTTAAATGGTAGTAGAATTTGATGGTAGCGATCTTGTGCAGCGGTGCAAAAGAGGAGCCACTGAGAAGACCACATTGCTTTCCTGAACCCAAACTCATCTTCTCTGGAATTTCATTTAACCAGCCAGTGTGTTTGATAGATTTCATGACCTTCTGAATAAATATGTGGGTTTAATCTGCTTGGCAAATATTCTTCTCCCAGTCTTTCCCACACGGTGTGTAACTGAGGGCTCCCTGCCCTGGCCTGGGGGGGTGTGTGTAGCTCAAACTTCCGTCTTTCCTGGATACAGAATGGCACCGTGGTGGTGCAGTTTTCCAGAAAGCATGTCCTTCCACTGCATCTTCATAGTGGGTGTCAGACAACAGCAGTTTGCTGATGTGGAGGGAAAGTCATCTGCTTTTTTAAGCCCCATGCAGGTCTCCCTTCAAATATGGCCATTTGGAGTCTTATTACTGTAATAATAGGGAGATGAGCACAATCCAGGAGCTTCTCGAATAAGAACATTTCAGAACATCATTATTTGAGGGTACAAGAGCTTATTCTATGGGGAGGTAACATCATCTGTAAAATCTGTTAAGTAGTTTCAACAGGACTTCTTATGCCAAAACTCTGCAACAACAATTCAGTTTCCTTTACCAGCCTGTTTGTGTTGACCTAGTTCTCTCAGTTTCTTTATCTTCTTGCGCTTGTGTCTGGTTGTTGTTGTTGTTGTTGTTGTGTGTGTGTGTGTGTGTGAGCACATGTCTGAACATTTTGGGGAGCGTCTTCAAATAGTATGTGTTGGCCAGCGGGGCACACCCAACAGTTTTTGAGATACAATTCACAGGAAATTGTAATTCACTCATTGAAGTGTACAGTATTCAAAGGCTCTAGTATACTTACAGTGTTGTGCAACCATTACCGTAATCAATTTCAAAGCATTTTCAATCACTCAAAAGAAATCTTGTACACTTTAGCAGTCACTCCCCGCAGTCTGCCCTGCCCTTACAACCCTAGGAAACCACTAACCAATTTCCCGTCTCTATAGATTTGCTCATTCTGGATATTTCCGATGAATGGAATTACGTAATATGTACTCTTTTAAAATGGGCTTCTTTAACTTAGCACGGTTTTAAAGTTCATCCATGCTGTAGCACAGAGGTCCCCAACCTCTGGGATCTAATGCCTGACGATCTGAGGTGGAACTGATGTAATAATGGTAGAAATACAGTGCAATAGGTATCAGGTGCTTGAATAACCCCCAAACCTCCCCCAACCTCTGGTCCATGGAAAAATTCCATGAAACTAGTTTCTGGTGCCAAAAAGGCTGGGGACTGCTGCTGTAACCTGTATGAGTACTGCATTCTTTTTTAAGGCCAAGCAGTACTGGATATACCGCATTTTGTTCATTCATTCATCAGTTGAGAAACATTCGGGTTGTTTCCACTTTGGGGCTGCTAACACTGCTGTGAACATTGGTGGACAAGCTTTTGTGGATGTCTGTTTTCATTTCTCTTGAATGTGTATCTAAGAATGGAATTGCTGGGTCATATAGAAACTGTGTTTAACTTTTTGAGTACAGGTCAAATCTTGTTTTTCAAGGGATTGCCCGTTTTACATTCCCATCAGCGCTGTATCAAGGTTGCAATTTCTTCATGCTGTCACCAACACATGTTAATGTCTATCTTTTTATTGTTGTCATTGAGTCGTTAAGTCATGTCCAACTTTTCTGCGACCCTGTGGACTCCACCAGGCTCCTCTGTGCGTGAAATTTCCCAGGCAAGACTACTGGAGTGGATTGCCATTTCCTTCTCCAGGGGATCTTCGCAACTCAGGGATTGAACTCAAGTCTCCTTCTTTGGCAGGAGGATTCTTTGCCATCTGAGCCACCAGGGAAGCCTGTCTTTTGTATTATAGATAAACTAATGAAAGTGAAGTGATATCTCATTGTGGTTTTGATTTGCGTTTTTCTGTGGACGAATCATGTTGCGCATCTTTTCATGTGCTTATTGGTCATTTTTCTTTGGAGAAATGTATATTCAGATCCTTGGCCCACTTTTAAATTGGATTATTTGTGCTTTATTGTTAAGTTGAAATAGTGTTTTAATATATATATTCTAATACAGTTCTCTCATCAAATATATAATTTGTAAGTATTTCCCCCATTATGTGTGTTATCTTTTCACCTTCACAGAACGTTTATAGCACCTTTATAGGTATCCTTTGTAGTTTTACATTTTGATAAAGTCCAACTTACCTATTTTTTTTCTTATATTACTTGTAGTTTGGTTTCATATCTAAGAAGGCTTTACTTTGCTTAGGGTCACAAGTATTTTTGCCTGTATTTTCTTCTAAGAGTTTTATAGCTTTAGCTCTTTCAATTAAGTCTATGATATTTAATACATTTTGATTTAATTTTTAGATATGGAATGAGGAAGGATCCAACTAGGTTCTTTTGTACATGGATATCCCGTTGTCTCCATTTTTAAAATATAGAAATAGTTCTGTGCCAGTTTGTAAATTGTGTCCCCCCTTTTGCTCTGACAATTCCCCTACTTCCTGCTCATTCCCACGACTCACAGAACAACTTGTCAATGTCTGGCCCAGTGAGAAGCCTCAGGTCCCTGCCAGCCCTGATGCTGGTGAAGTCCCAGTTGTTAAATATTTCAAATGTTACACCTATGTGTTGGTGTGTGTTGTGACACATTCTCGGGGTTGGTGATGCCAATATCAATTCAGAGATAACCCATAACTTGCCATAAATAACCATGTATTGTACCTGGAGGGGGTGCTGCTAGACCAAAGGGAATGGTCAGCTCTTCTGTAATTAGCACATCAGTGAGGACTAGACAAGGGTGGACCCTGCCCCAAAATGAGCTCAGTAGTTGCATGAAAACCTGTGAGCTAAAGATCTCAGTCGACAAGAAGAGAACATTCTACTGTGGTTTCTCCACAGGCAAACTTCTAACCCATCTGATGCTCCCATCACAAATGTGCCATCTGAGGACCAGGGAGATGAGCTGGGTGGGTTCCTCCTCTGCCATCTCCTAGGGGGTTAGCCTGATTCTCAGAGTGAGTTTGACCGCCCACCGTTTTATGGGATGGAAGGAGCCTCTCCCTTTCTTGGAAAGGTGACATGGTCAAGACAACTTCCTTAGACGCCTCTGGTGTGCGGATCAGTTTAGTGTCACAGAAGAGTCAGACACCACTTAGCAGCTAAACAACAAAAAACGACTAGTGTCTGGTGCCTTTTAAGGCCCTGTGTCTGCAGCTTGCTGGGCCACGGAAAGGGACGCTGCCCAGGCATCAGAGGAACTCCATTTCTGTCAGCCCTTCTGTGCCCGCCCTCCCTCCCCCATCTCTGCTCAGCCCTTCTCTCCTGCAGTGTCTTCCCACCACATTTCTGGATAATTGTATTTTTGGCAGCGGCCCTTCTGCGTGCTGTGGTGTGAACCGGTGAGTCAATGGCCTTTTCCCAAGTACTATTTCCAGTAGGCTGTGCCATCTTGTTTTTCTGCTGAAGTCCAGGACACAAAAGGTCAGGGGTCTTGCCGGGGGAACAGACTGCGGTGTGGAGACCTCCTGGCCCAACTGTTACATGGCCAGTAAAGGAATGTCTTAGGGAAAAATCAATGAGAGCGTATGACAGGTTTCCCCAGCCTCATTGACTGGCCTCAGAAAAAGTCCCGACTGCACCATAATATATGAATGGTCAGGAGGAACTGGGCATATATTTAGGGTGCTCAGGTATGGCAGGGGGAGGACAGAGGAAACCAAAAACGGAGTGGCTGCTGCCTTCAAACCATGCTCTCGGGCTGACTTCATATAGCAAAACACGATGAAAGTCCCTGACACAGGGCATACCCGAACAACGGCTAACTCTTGCTATCTCGTATAATGATTGCATGTTATAATTGTATTTAAAGTTGTTGTATTTGATGACTACGAAACTATTTTTCCAAAATTCTATTTAGAATGATAATATGTAATAATTCTTGTTTTATAAAGTATCTGTAGGTGGTTTTCCTAACCATCTAAATACACTTTTAGAAAAAAAAATCTTAATTTGATTGCTGAATTCCAAAGCAGCAATTTATTGAGTGATCACTAATACTAGGCTCTGGGAGGTACCCAGCACCAAGATATCGCCAGCCTAAAGATGCATCCCCCAGCTCAGGTTCAAGTACAAAAGGGCAAGAGAGAGGGACAATTAAAGAGAAGGGACCATGCCAAGCATGTTCATGACTTCAAGCAAAACATGGTCCCCAAGAATCTGACCCCATCCTTCTGACCTTTGTCACCCTTCCGAGACATTGGGGTCCAACTTCCACCCCAAGCTAGGGTATACCCCTCTTCCTTAGGCATGCTTATAGCATCTTGTCCTTATCCTTCACGTTGCTGTTGTTCAGCTGCTAAGTCGTGTCCAACTCTTTGCGACCCCATGAACTGCAGCACACCAGGCTTCCCTGTCCTTCACTATTTCCGAGTTTGCTCAAACTCGTGTCCATTGAGTCAGTGATGCCATCCAACCATCTCATCCTCTATCACAGTCCAGTATTTTTATTATTATGACTATTATTATGAATAAATTATGTGTCTCCAATAGCGTGAAAGCTCCAGGAGGGCAGGGACTTTGTTCATTTTGTGTCTCTGGCACATTATTGAATGAATTAATTAATAAATATTGTTATCCTTGATAAATATTCTTGAATGAATGAATGAATAAAAATAAGCAAAGGAGTCAATCCTTGACCCAGAAGTTCCTACCTGTTTTGTGCCCATCTGGTATAGCTGCCCTGCCTTCCTTCCTTCCTGCCCCCCTCCCTCCTTCCTCCTTTTCTCTCCACTTCTTCCTTCCTCTTCTCCTTTCTCTCTTTTCCTCCCACCTCTCCTTCCTGCTCTTCATGAGATGTACTCAAGTTTAGTGGGGATCAGCCGTGAGGCAGTCTATAAGAAATCAGTTCCTCTGAATTGAGTCCTACACTTTCTATTTATGTATATCCCAGAGAAAGAAATGGCAACCCACTCCAGTATTCTTGCCTGGAGAATCCCATGGACAGAGGAGCCTGGCTAGCTACAGTCCATGAGGTCACAAATAGTCAGACACGGCTAAATGACTAACACACACATGCCCCTATGCTGTGAAATGGGGTCTCCCGGGTGGCTCAGTGGTAAAGAATCTGCCTGCAATGCAAGAGCCGCAGGAGATGCAGGTTCTATCACTGGGCCAGGAAGATCCCCTGGAAGGAGGGCCTGGCAACCCACTCCAGTATTCTTGCCTGGAGAATCCCAAGGACAGAGGGGCCTGGCGGGCTACAGTCCATGGGGTTGCAAGAGTCGGACATGACTGAAGTGACTTAGCAGGCACACACTCACTACACTGTGAAGTATCCGGAAGGGCCTGTGGGCAGAGGCTGTGGCCGTGAGGAACCCAGTGCTACTCACAGCTGATCTTGAACACACGTGAAGGTGGAAGAAGGGGTGAAATGCCTCTTGAGCCCTGACAATCTCAGCCTCGGGTTGGCACGTGGCACCTTCTCCCTTGACTGCTTTCATTCCCTTCTTCCCTGCCCTCCCTCCAGCATCCTCCACCCTGTGCATCCCACAGAGATCCACATCTCAGAGCCGGTTCCTGTCTCCAGCCTGGAAGGACCACAGGCTTTGCTGAGGAGCATCCAGGCCAGTGCTTCTCTCACTTCAGTGAGCTCTCTCATCAGCCAGAGTCCTAAGCAAATGTAGCTTCTAATTCAGCGAATCTGGAAGGGGCCTGCGACTCTGCATTTTCAACAAGCTCTGAGGGTGATGCTGATGTTGCTGGTCCAGGGATCACACATTGAGCACTAGAGATCTACAAGTAGGACAAGCCTTTCTTCTGCTAATGTGGATGGCCTCTCACAGCAAACCACTGGTGTCTGAACTCTCTCGGAAACCCTGTTCTACCGGGACTGGAGCTGGAGTGAAAGAGCGGACAGAGCCCCTCATCCTGTCCTGTGCTCACTTACAAGGATAAAATCAAAGGTGACAGACTCAAACTTACCCCTCGGGCGCATCTGCTCCCAGGCCCAGGCCCTGCTCCCAGGCACTGCACCCTCCGTGCAGAGGGTGGGCTGCAGTGAGAGCTGGTGCCCTGGGCCTGAGACAGGCCAGGCCCAAGTGCATCAGGGTCCCAGGGTCTGGGTCAGAACACTTGGTCAAGTTGAACAAAAGGCTGAGCTTGGGTTTCCTTATGCGTACACTGGAGACAACAATAGCTATTGCCTAGGTTTGTTGTCATCGATAAAAATAATATTTGTAATGTAGTAAGTAATTATTAGGCAAGAGGCAAATCATTATGCATGATGCATTGTTCTAAGCGTGAATTAACTCATTTAACTCTATTAACAATGAGGATGAGGTTTCCCCGGTGGTCCAGTGGTTAGGACTCAGCTCTCACTGCTGAAGGTCTGGTTTTGACTCACAGTCAGGGAACTAAGATCTCACAAACTGCACAATGCTGCAAGAAAACTAAGAAATAAAATAAAAATTAAAAATAAAACCTATGAGGGAGGTGAAATTATAATTATTATAATTATTCTTTCTGTTTTAAAGGAAGAAAAGTTCAGAGAGGTGCAGTGAGTAGCCCAAGGTCACACAGTTAGAGAGGGATGAACCTGGGATTCGAACCAAGGGCATCTGACCCTGCTGCTTCATGAATATCCGGGGTGCTTGGTAAATGAATGAATTCATGAATGAGTCTCAGCTCCACTGTGAGGTCCAGAGAGACTGCTTTCTATCTCTCTCAAGTATATTAGTTATTTAAAAACAACAAACAAGAACTGCTTTTTGAAGAGCTAACATACTCACATTGTTCAAAAGGAACAAAGAAATAGAAACTGAAAAATATCCCTCAGGGCCTTGATCCCCAGCCACCCAGGTCCTTTCCTTAAGGCGACCACTCTTACCAGCTTCTTATACAAACAAATGTACATTCTCCTTTTAATTCAGATAATAGCATGCCATATGGAGTATTCTGCCTGGATATTTTTCACTCGATAAAGATCATTCACTTTACCAGAAGACTTTCTTAAACGCCATCCCCCTCCCCCAAGCCTGAAACGTCTTCATCTATGGCGATAAACATTGAATAAAATGCACGGAAAGTGTTTACCATGGGGCCTATTGAATAATAAATACCTCACTCCATCTAATTGATTGTATTTTATTGAAGCAGGATAATGGAAATGAGGGTTGAAATGGCCTCCAATCTGGACAGGCCTCGGAGGCCAATGCTGACTCCTAAAGGTGACGAGATTTCCTGTTGAAGTTTGTGGTCAGATAATGAGCCATTCAGCCCTGAAGACAGAAGGGAGGAAGGAAGGCGTGAACCAAAACATGGACGAAGAAAACTTCAAAATCACTCTGAAAAATAGAAACTGAGCCCCCCGCCCCCACCCTCACCCCCTTTCAATGGCCTCGCCAGCACTGAGGTGAACACCATCTGGCTTCAGATACTTTCTCTCCACACCCCAGCATCAAGTCAAGTGAAGTGTGACAGGAGGAGAGAAATGAATGGGGTTGGTTCACACAGAGCCTCTAGATTCCATGCTACAGTGATGAATAAGGTCCAAGGCCCAGAAAACACACAGTTTGGTTGGGTCCGGGCCTCTTATTCATACAGAGGTGTGAGCAGAGCTCTTTTACTGCTAAGTTTGTGGAGCTACGATTCCAGTGCCCTAGCAGGAGCCCCTGGTAACTGAACAGTCTGCTGCCCAGGCAGGTGGCCTGCCTGGCTCCACACTCTGGACGTCCTGCTGGCAGCGGTGTCATAGGCCCACAGCGACCTGGGCATGGGAGGCGGGTCTCTTACCACATGAATTCATTTTTTCCTCCTAGCCATTGAAATCCCATTAAAAAAAAAAAAAAGACCCCAACATAACATTTAAATAATAGCAAGTTTCTTCTAATCTCTTCATACTTTTTTTAAATCACCGTTTAAAAGATTTTTTTCAAATTACCCTTGGAAACTCCCACTATCTAATAATTATCAGAAAAAAAGGAGAGAGGAAAAGGAAACGGAGGGGGGAGAAGGAAAAAAAAAAAAAGCCCACCAGAGGCAGGCAAGGTCTGCTTTGTCAGGGAGAAGGAAATAAAGAGAAATCAGCCCAGCTTCAAAGGGCGCATTTCCATAATTGCCCTGTAACTTTGGCAAAATGAATCTGAGCGGCTGAGAAGAGCACAGTCTCTCAGATGAGCGCACTCCAAAGGCCCTGAGGGCTGTGGGCCCACTTGTTAGCCGCCCAGAGCAGTGAGAGAATGCAGGACAAAAGCCGTGAAATCACAGCCTTCTCGTCCTAGAGGGCCAGCCCCAGAGTAAGACCTTACCCTGCCTGCCTCCATTGGGCTCCAGCTCCCTGTCATGGGGTGCATGCACACACACACACACACACACACACACACACACACACACACACACGCTCCGGGTTAAATAAACAAGTCAATAAACAAATGCATTTATGTGCATGGGAGGACTGGCAACAGTTTAGAGGTGGCAATAATTAGGCGGCAGGAGGTAAGCTTTCAGCTGTGACCATATTCCTGTAACCTGCTCCTGATACAAATATCCAGGGGAAAAGGCTCAAACTTCACAGGCACATGTCCTCTTTAGGGTTGACTCTGGCGCTCTGGCCCAAGACGATGCCACCTCCAGTGGCTCCTCAGGCACCAGGCTGAGCTGAAAATCTGATCTTTATTTTTCCCAGGCTGGCATAGTTTCCTGTTTGCCTCCCTCACGCCTGCTTCCCCATTCCAGGGCTAAAAAGTTTTTTTAAAGAACAAAAACACTCCACTTAGCGCCCTGTGTTACTGTTTGCCTCTGCAAAGCTGTGGTTTCTAGGAGAAAATACCTTCCGTGATTGCCCCCAGACACCTCTTCCCTCTCTCAACTATATGTTTCTCAAGCTTGGCACTGTTGACATTTTGGACTGGATAATTCTCCGTTGCAGGGAGCCCGACTTTGCCTTATAGGACCTTCCCTGGTTTCCATCCATGAGATGCTAGCAGCACCCCTACCCAATCATGACGACTGAAAGTGTCTCCAGACATTGCCATCTGTCCCGGAAGTGGAGGGATCGTCTGGCTGATGACTGCTCTTAGGAGCTCTTCTGGGTCTCTTGCCCTGAGTACTCATGCTTTCCAGCTTCAGGAAGAGATGTCTTGTGGGGTTTTCCATTCAGACCATCAGGATGGCCTTGAGAGGGGCTGGAGCTTCTGTTCAAAGGGGAACAGCAGCAACATTAAAGCTGAGTTGGTGACACAATAGATGGATATTTTTTAATGTGGTCAAGCAGGCTGACTAGACCAGGTGACAGTGACCAATTAGGATCCAGGGGTGGTTTCTAGAGAGGTTACGGGGACTTTTCCTCCCTGTCATTGTCTTGAGAACCCACATTTCTTTCATTTGCGCCTAATCCTAGCCAATGTTGGATTTGTAAGAAATTCTGAACAAATTCATCTAATCCGATCTCTTCCAAGTGGCAGTTGATGAAAGCCTGGGATCTTGAGAGAGTATGAAGCTTGCCCCCACTCAAGTTGCAAGTGCTTCTAACCACAGATGCAATTTTTACACACCTGCAATTGCTCATTTTCATTTGATAGAGGTAGAAGGGACATACAACCAGAAACTGCAGGATGCAGAGGACATTTCTAGAAGGATATAAATAATTAGGCCCAAAGTGAGCTCCCGACAGAAACTCCCAATGAACCAGTGAAGGCCTCTGACATCCAATTCCTTCCCAAGCATTCAGTCCCTTTCTCTAATCATCCAGAACCCAGGCCTAAGACAGAGGACCCACTGGCTCTGCCTGGCCACCAGGTGCCCAGAGGACAGCAGCCCAGGAGGTGGTCCCTCCCTCTCCTCACTCCTCCTCTGGAGCAGGTGAGTGGCTGGAGCAACCGTTCCTCTCCCCAAAGCCCCCTGGCCCTGCCA
This sequence comes from Ovis canadensis, assembly GCF_042477335.2. NCBI lineage: Eukaryota > Metazoa > Chordata > Mammalia > Artiodactyla > Bovidae > Ovis > Ovis canadensis. The sequence goes on from NC_091258.1 coordinate 35,775,662, forward strand.
TGGTGCCTTCTGACTGGAGACCCTGCTTCCTCCTTGCTGCATTCGACCCCAAAATAAATTCAATTGGAAACCATGAACCTGCTGGTCCCAGAGGTGGGCCATCACTTAGCGAGATAATTTTATTCTCCTCTGGCTCCCTGGCCCGGCGAAGTACCCCCACCTCCAGCTCCATGCAGATAATGAGAGAAGCAGTGACATCTACTCCTTCCTCTGACCTAATTGATTATCCCCACACACCTCCCAGTGCTTTGCATAACCAGCCCCGACAGCAGGAACTCCTTCCAGGCGGAGTGATTGACATATTTTATTTCTAATTGAAGCTTAATCAGGACCCAGGATGAGATTCCCAAATATTTTCTCTCTCTCTCATTCTCTGGCTTTCTGTTTTTCTCTCCCACTCTTCCCTAGTTTCCTTTTTAAATCATAGAGCCAGATGATAAAGGACAGAGGCAGTTTCTAGGATCCCTGAATGGAGAGTGATGAGGTGGGAAACTCAGGGAGGAGGTCCTGAGAGGAGGCTGGGGAATCTGTTTCCTGGTGAAATGAAAGTGGTGCAGAGAAATGGCCTCCTCTTCCCCCTAATTGCTGAAAAGCCTGTGGGGTTCCTTTCTGTGTTGATCAATTATCTTATTGGGGTCACCTTGGGACCATTGGGGCTTCCCTCGTGGCTCAGATGGTAAAGAATCTGCCCATCTGTGAGAGACCTGGGTTCAATCCCTGGGCAGGGAAGATGCCCTGGAGGAGGAAATGGCAACCCACTCTAGTATTCTTGCCGGGAGAATCCCCTGGGCAGAGGAGCCTGGTAGGTTACAGTTTCCATGGGGTGGCGAAGAGTCAGACACGACTGAATGCCTAAACAATAACACTTGGGGCCATCTGAAGTGGCCATGTATTCTATGCGATAGGCAAAATACACACATACGGGGTCTCTCCCAGGTCTACCTCAACTCTCCTCTGGTATCACATATCCTGCCCTCTCAGTGGGGGTGTGATTGGCCTCCTCCAAGGACCAACGTCCCCAGAATAGGATGGGTTGACATGCTGACCAAACCGACAGGCACCAGACCAGACCTCTCCAAGCTGAGGCTGGCCTCTCCACGCCCATCTCCCTCTGAACAGACGGATGCCGGGTTCAGTCTCTTGCTGGACGGTTGGTGTGGAAAGGCTGTCCATCCAACTTCTGCTCTCACTTGCTCTCTCTGCTGCCCTCCTACCTGGAGAGTGCCCCTTCTCCCTGAGTTCAGCTGGGTCCTCAGATGTCTGACTTTTACGGCTGATGGGAGAGGATGGGGCATAACACTACCAGGAGTTTGAGGAGTGGGGATCGAGATTCTGGGATACAAGGAGAAGACCAGAGCTGTTTACTCCTCCTACCACGTGCCAGCACTGGACATGCTTTTGTTTCTCATGCTCACCACCACCCTCCCAGGTCACTATTCCCATTTTACAGGTGAAGAAGTAGGCTGCAGAGAAGCTCATTGTTTGCCCAGAGTTTCCCAGGATGCAGAGAGGGGGAACTCTGGTCTGTGCTCCATGAAGCCTGTGAGTTACTAGCTGAGGGGCTATCAGGCTTGTCCATGTGCAGACACTCATGTTATCCAGAGGCCTCTGCCCGGGTATAGAGCCCTGGCCTCTGAGGTTCAAGGTGCAGGCAGCTGAACTGGACTCCATGCCTGGAGGCACTATGTCCAGGTCCAAGGTTGAGCCACAGTCTATGCCTGTCACCTGGGAAGGAGCCTAAAGTTTCTCTTCTGGGTTAGAGGCTGGAGGAACAAGTCCCATCTTTGCTGGGTATATGCTTCTGTCTCACCCGCCCACAGTGAGCCCCAAAGGCCGAAGACCGACCCTCCTTCCTGCCTGCCCTCGGGGAGCCGCCACACCAGGCTCTCCCAGCCTCCAGGCGGGTCAGCTGGGGCACAGAACTGGCGGCTGTGCCCCGCCTCGGTGGGTCCTTGCCGGACTCCCTCCACTTCCACCGGATCTCTAGGATGTACAGTATGACGCAGCGCCCTGTTTCATGACTTCGAGTGTGCAGGCTCCCCCCAAACTTCCCGGGGACCCGCAGAGACTGACACATGCCCCACTGTGCGGGGGCAAACACAGGGTGTCTGGCCTCTCTTTACATTTACCAACTCCACGTGGGAAGGGAGATGCAAAAAGGATACTCCCACTTTGTATCCCAAGGCGACAATCTTCCAGAATCTCTACAACTTAAGTCACAGTTGGGCAGGGCTGGCTGACTTCAAGGGAGAAAAGAAGGCGCGGAAGGGATGAGATGCGCGGCCTGGCTGGAGAGGCCGCCGAGGCAAGCGCCGAGAGGCCCTTTTGTCCTGTAGAGGGAGCTCCAGCCCCAAATTTCCCGGCTCCCTCCCCCGGCCCGCCCACCCCTGTCCGGCCTGGAGCCGGACTCCGGGTTGGACCCTTGCATCGGCCCGAACCGCAGCTCCCCCGCCTTCCCCGCGCAGGGACCTCAGAAGGCTGCCCTTCCAGGGCACTTTGGGAAAACCCACTGGGGGCCAAGACGCACAAATGCCGCGCGGAACCGACCCCTCAACTCATAATGCGGGCTGGGCAGTGTCAACAAGGGGAAGGATGTGCACCCCTGGATTTCCTGCTCCTCCATACACCCCCACTCACTGCCACCCCACATCCATATAACTGTAAGGAGGTGTCTGGGGGTCCGTGTGGTTGGAAGGGGGTCTGAAGCGGAGCTTGCAGAGTCCCTTATACAAGACTGAGAAAGCCTCAGTTGTGTCTATGGAAGGATGGGGGGCAGGCTTCCAGATCCTTCTTGTGAGTCTTTTTGCTGTGTCATCAGACAAGGCCCCAAGGCCCCGCGGTTGCTTCAGTGGAACTGGGAGCTGGGCCCAGTTTCCCGGCTCCTGGAGGGGAATCTTGCCCCGTTTCCCACCTGTCTCCTCTGCCCTTTCTCTCGAGCGCCGGGGGTACTTCTCCAACTGCCTCTTCTCCAGCGGCGCCCCCAGCCCGGCCCCTTCGGCCGGCCTCTCCTCCGCTTCTGCTATCCCTGACTCGCTTCGCCTTCTTTTCTGCTGATTCCGGCGACTCTTCAAACATGGGCGTGGGGTGGAGGGTAAAGCAAAACAAAAAGCACCAAGCAGACCCCTCTCGGGGCAGACAGGCGGTTTATAGTCAAAGTGGCAACAGCTCATTTATTTAGCCAAAAATAGATACTTTCTTGTACAATTTGGTTCACACATATGTACATTTTTCTGTATATACAAAAAAAAAAAGTCAGACGCGCTTATTCTCACTGAAACTCCACCCCCCAAAACCAACCGAACAAACCAACCTCACAAACTCAGCTAATGTGGGGAACAGAAGCCACTGGGGGGAGGACTGAGGGGGGGGATTTGTTTTATTCCTTTTTTTTTCTTTAGTTTTCTTTTTAGGTATTCATACACCGACATGCTTACAAGTCATAACTATACAGAGCGATTTTTTTTTTTACAATTATTACAAGGATTTAAAAATTTCTTTTAAAAAAAGAACTAGGATGAGGAGAGAGCCGATAAGACCAGAGCGGCATCCAGGTGGTTCTGGGGCCTGCAAGAGAGAGGCGATGGTAGTAAAGAAAGAGATTTTTAGGGGAGATCGATGCACCCTAGGACTGGGAGACCCAACCCAGGGAGGAGGCCGGGGGGCAAGGAAGCAGGCAGATCTCACTGTGAAATGAGGTCCAGCTGTGGACGCTGGTCTTCCAGTTTAACTATAAGACTGGGCGGGAGGCGTCAGGACCCGAGGTCTGGGGCTTGTAGGAGGTGGGCTTCACCGGAGCCCCGGTGTCTGGACTGGGGCTGTCGGAGAGTCATCTCAGAGCCCGCGGGAAAGACGGAGGAGTGTTTCGTCCCCTTGTGAAAGCGCTTCCTAGCTGCGTTCCCCCGGGGCGGGGTGGGGTGGAGGGACCTGAAACCTAGTTTTCTCCGCATTCCTTCCTTCCCCGGCCTGCCAGTCCCAATACCCCCACCCCAGTTCGGGGGTCTCTTACCGCCTGGGCACCGGCTGGAAAGCTGTCTTGAGTAACTTTTTCTCCACTTCCAAGGCACTACAGCGATCTACGGGAAGCGGGGAGAAAAAGGAGGGCCTTTAGAGCGCTCGGCGACCCGGGCCGCGGGAGGCGGGCGCGGCGTGGTAAGCGCCCTGCGCTCGCGAGGGACCTGCCCGGGCGCGACCCCCAGACTCACCCCCTCCCTCCGAATCCTGCGCGCCGCAGTCACCTGTTCCGCCCTCGGGCTCCGCCGGCCGAGCGAAGGCAGCGGCGGCGGCGGCGGCCGGGTGGCCCGCGGCTCCGGGAAGTCCCAGCAGGTGTGGCGGGCCTGAGCCCAGCAGAGAGAGCGGGTGCGGACGTGGGCCAGGCGGCGGGCCTGGGAACGGCCGGTTGGTCCAAGCGGGGAACTTGCCCAGCGGCGCCGAGACGAGTCTGTGAGCCGCGGCGGCGGCGGCGGCCGGAGAGAGCTGCAGGGCCGAGGGCGCGACCGCTGCCCCGGGGGGAGAACCCCCCGCGCCCTGAGGCGAGCGGCGAGGGTTGTCCGGGCTTGTGGCCGTCTCGGCCAGGGACCAGATCTTGGGTTTTTGCAGGGCCGAGGCGGGCGCCGGTGCAGGAGCGCAGGGGTCCAGGCCCGCTGGGGGCGAGGGCGGAGATGGCGGAGCGGTGGCCACGGGCGGTGGCACTGGGGCCAGACTCAGGACGGGCAGCGGACGCTCCTCCAAGCCCTCGGAGCTGTCGTCCGAGTCGCTATTCTTGGAGTCTGAGATGGGTTCCAGGCCGAGGTCGCCGTCCCTGTGCGACGCCCCAGTCAGGGCCAGCTCGGGTCCCGCGACCGCGCCGTCTAAGTTCTCCAAATCGATCTCCTCGTCTTCATCGTCGTCCGCCAGGCCCTCGCCCCCGGTGTCCTCCTCCTCCCCCCCGAGCTCCTCCTCCTCCAGCTCCAGTTCGCGCTTGCCGTCTTCTTCATCCTCCTCCTCGTCTTCCTCCTCGCGCTCGCTCCCATAAGCGTTGCCCTCCTCGTCGGTGCGGCTCCGGGGCGCCCAGGTCATCTTGTTCTCCTTCTTGAGGCGCCGGCGCGCGTTGGCGAACCAGGTGGACACCTGGGTGAGGGTCATCTTGGTGATGATGGCCAGCATGATCTTCTCGCCCTTGGTGGGGTAGGGGTTCTTGCGGTGCTCGTTGAGCCAGGCCTTGAGCGTGCTGGTGCTCTCTCGGGTGGCGTTCTTGGGCCGGGACGGGTCCCCGAACTGGTACTGGCCGTAAGGGTAGAAGGCGGGGTGCGGGTGTGGAAACGCGGTGGCCGCGGCCGTATGCTGCACCCCGGGGCTGTCCTTCAGCTCATACTGCGTGCCCTGTACGCACATGGACAAGGAAGGGACGCGCGCGGAGGGAGCGAGGATGAGCCCCGGCCGTCGCCGCCTCCACCCGCCCGGCCCAGGCCGCGCCAGTCTACTGAGCGCGCACACCTCGTCCGGCGCCCCAGCTCTAACCCCCCTTCCGCGGCTCCCAGGGCACTTACCAGCTGAGGGAAGATGGGCAGCTCGGCGGCGTAGGGCAGGAAGGCGCCGTAGCCTTGGGCGGCTGCGGCTGCGGCTGCGGCCGCGGCGTAGGGCGCCCCGTACACGGACGAGAGCACGTTGGACAGGGACCCCGAGGCAGCCAGCTCCGAGGCGCCGGCTCCCGGGCCGCCCCGGGCCCCAGCGCTGCCACCGCCGGCGGCGGCCCCCGGGCGCTCGGGTGGGTAGAGCGGGCGGATGTACTGGTATCCGAGCTGGGGGAAGGACATGGTGGCCCGCGGGGCACGGACAGAGAGGGGGCCCTGCCCCCCGGGGCCGCCCAGCTCAGCGCCGCCCGCGGGCTCCGGGGCACATCGGGGGCTGGGCCCGGCTGCGGCCGCGCTGCCTTCCGCGCTGCGCTGCGCTCCGCGTTCGCCTATCGATCTGCTCCGGGGCGGCGGCGGCGGCGGCGGCGGCGGCGGCGGCGGCGAGGAGCCAGGTCAGGTCCGAACAGATTGGCGGAGATTCCCGGGGCTCCGGAATCTGATTGACATTTCTACGGGCCCACAAGCCCCTCCTCTCTGCGCCGCGCTCCCTCCTCTCGGCCGCCGGAGCTGCCTCTGCCCGCGCCTGGCTCCTCGCTGCCCTCCTCTCCCCGAGCAGTGTCGCGCCTCGCTTCCTTCGCCCTCCTCTAGTTTTCACTCCCCCTCCTCGCCCTTCCTCTCTCCTCCCCTTTCTGCGCTCCTCTTCCCCCCAGGATCGCTTCCGCTCCTTCGGGCTCTTTCACGCTCCTGGACTACGGAACTCTTTCTCGTCTTTCCCTTTCTCGCTGTTCCTTTCTCTCCCCTTTCTGTTCCCGTCACTCTTTCTTTTTAAAATCTATTTTCTCTGTACACACACCACACTCCCCACACTCCCATCCCCCCGGCCTCTGAGCTTTGGGTTAAGGCGGCCCAAACTTGTGGACACTCGGGGTGCCGTGCGCGGGGGGTAGGGTGGGGTGGGGGGGAGGGTGTGTGTGTGTCCGTATCTGTGTCGGTGTGTCCGTCCCCGCCCTCGCCCCCTCCCTCGCCCTTCCCCAAATCTCGGGTCTGACGTCGCGCCCTCTTATTCGACTTTTCCTCGCGTCTCCTTCGCGAGTCGCCAATCGCCTGGGCGCCCTGCAGGCGAGGCCGCCCACCCCGCAGAGAAGGCGCGCGGGGCGGGGCGGGGCGGGGGCGGGAGCCCCCGCGCAGCGAGTCCCTTCCCGCCCCCTCTGGCCCGCGGCGGAAGGGGGCGCGGGAGGCGCGGGGACCGGGGTTAGCACTGGGTCAGCTCACCCCTCTCGCTCTCGCCTCTCGGTGCCTCTCCCCCTGCCCCAGCGCGTGGGATCTGGGTCAGGACCAGACAGACCCTGGTCCGGGGCAGGCGCTGGGACTTTACTCTGCCCCGGCCCGCTTTCTAGCTCGCACCTCTAGACTCTCGGCCACTCTTAGTGGCTTAGGGAGGGGGTGGAAGAGGCGTGAGGGAAGTGGGGGCGTGTGCTTTAAGGGAGTCTTCGAGGACTGTCTCACTGCCCGGGGTGGGGCGGGGAGGCGAGGTAGCCCCCTTCCCAGAGGACTAAATCCTGCAGTTAACCACGTTCACGCCACGCGGATGTCAGGGTGCAGAATCCTTCCTTAGAAATGGCGTGTGTGTTGGGGGAGGGCGGTGCTGCAGAGTGGACACCTCAGGCATCCTGGGGAACGATGTCAGGGAGACGGAGCCCGCCGGAGCCCTAAGCCGGCGTGGGATGGGGCAGGAGCAGGGAGCCGGGTGGCGGAGGCTCCAGGAACTTTCAGCGAGCGCTTGGAAAAGTTAATATGCTGGAATTTTCGAGCCGTAGAGATTCTTCGTTTCCCTCCCCCTTCTCCTGCTCCCGGGGTCTCCGCGCCAACCTGTTTTCCTTCGGCAGAGGTCCTCCCATCCGCGGGGGTGGGGATGGGAGGCAAGACTTAAGTTTTACAGTGGAGTATTTCCTAAACCAAAGCTGAAATCTTAGAATCCGCGCGCCCACCTTCACAGGTTAGGGCGTGCAGCCGAGAGGAGGATTGAAATTCCCGGTATTGCGGCGACTCCGGGCTGAACGCTTTAGGCCGCTGCGGCGACCCACGCACAGGCCAGGCCAGCAGCAGGAGCGCTCCGGGACAACCCCCGGGCGGTGCCTGTCTTGGAGTTGCCCGTCCCGGATCGGAGGCGGAAAGTGGCTGCCTTGCTCTGATAGAAGAATCTAATCCGAATTCTAGAAGAGCGGAGGGATCGGAGAGTCTTGGCCCTAGCTGTCTCTGGTCTCAGTGGCTCCAAGGAGCCCCGCTGGGAGTCCCGTGGACACCCGGTTTTGACCTCGCCCCTATTCCCCGCCTCTTTCTACCAGTCTTCGTGTGGGTTGGCGCCTCGAGTAGACATGAAGGCCGAGAAAATTGGGTGGTGGTGGGGGGTATACAAGGGAAAGTTTTGGGGCAGCTAGGTTTGGGGTTCGATAGGGGAGAGTAACGTGCGGCCTCCTCAAACTGAGTCAGCCTGCTTCCCTGACCTTCTACTCACCTGCGTCTGCCTGGTGCCAGGTGTTGGCCTTAGCTGGAGTCTCCCCAGAAGAGGAGGTATCAGAGGAAGCTTTGAAATGTTTCCCCGGCGCCTGATTTCGTTTTCAGTTAACCGTCTCAGCCGAGTGGCATAGGGAATCACGGGCTCACCGACTCAAGAAAAATCTCAGGGTTATAAAATTGAGGGTAACGTTATTGCCTGGAGTGTTCCCTAAGTGTCAGACGCGGAGCCTCGACGGCCCGCAGACCTAGAGTTTGCACAAGGTAGACGCACCAGACCCAACCCCGGGGAGAGCCAAGAGCGAGATGCTGAAGTGGGGAGCCTGGGGCTGCGCTGGGCCCCTGTCTAACGCGCAGCTCTTCGAGAAGAACAGAAACAATGAACACAGGAGATGCTTCCTCCGCCCGCAGTAACTCGCTATCGACCTGGCTGCGCTGGACGGTGAGAGGCGGGAAAGAGGCCAGGCAAGGGGCGAAGCTGTGCTCAATGAATTAGCCACGCCGGACTAGGGGACCCATGACCCAGAAGACGAACCTCCAACCCAGATGAGGACTCAAGGACCTCGATTATTTAGAAACCTCCAGGCGCCCCAGGTCTTCAGCAGAACAGCCTCTCCGCTCCCCTAGTCTCCAGCGGAGACCCTAGCCCGGGCGGTCCGCGCCCCACCTCGGGACCCAGAGCCCTAGGCAGCCGAGCCCCGACGTGGCGCTAGCTCCCCAATGCCACCAGGCCAGTGGAATCCGACTCTGAACTGAACTCACGGGTCCAAAAACAGCCGAGCCTTTTCCAGGGAGTTTTAATCCAAGAGATGGGGTCAAAGTGACATTCGCACAGGGAGGAGAAGCAGGTGCATGGGAAGTTGATTTGGGAAAGTCGTGCGCGCAAAAACGCACACAAACCCTTTTCCACCATCTCGCTTTCTTCCAACGTTCCCAGAGCACAAAATGCTTCGGAGGCTTGCTGTAGACGCTCTCTCAACGCGGCTGAAGGTGTGGGGAATGAGCAGGGGGCGTCCACAGCACTGGCTTAGCGCGCACTCACTGCACCGCTCCCGGGTCTCACACTCGGAGGTGCGGGCCCGACGTGTGCCCAGGGCCGGTGTCCCGCCTGGCTCAAGGGCTGAGCGGCGCATTGTACCCGGGACTCCAGTCACCAGGCCCCCTTCCTGCCCCCTCCTCGCTCGGCCTCACGGCGCCCACGCGTCCCCATCGGGGGGCGCCGCTGTAGCCCTAGGTTTCTCCGCCGAGGCCCATCTTCTGTCCTTCCCTCCCAGGCCCGAAGTCCCTGGGCTGTAGTGAGGACCCGCGATCCCTCTGCTTCCTGCAGACGCCGCGGCGCACGCTCCCACCGCTCCCTCCCCCCGCGCTCGGGTTACAGGTTAATGAAATGCTCGTTTTCCTCAGTCATTTGTTTTGTTTTCCTGCAAAGTTCTGATAAGTAGCTAACCAACGAAGCTTGTAATTACAATCTTACAGAAACCGGGCCGATCTGTATATAAATCTCACCATCCAATTACAAGATGTAATAATTTTGCACTCAAGCTGGTAATGAGGTCTAATACTCGTGCATGCGATAATCCCCTCTGGATGCTGGCTTGATCAGATGTTGGCTTTGTAATTAGACGGGCAGAAAATCATTATTTCATGTTCAAATAGAAAATGAGGTTGGTGGGAAGTTAATTTCTCTCCGCTCTGTGAAGCGTAGACAAGAATTTAATGATTTAATTACAGTTGTAAGCCCTTTCCATGAGACTTAAATTGAGCTGAGAATATTTTTTTCTTTCTCTCTCTCTTCTGCGTTCTCTCTCTCTCCGCTATTAGTAGCCGCGTGGACGCCCGAGTGCGTGGCTTGGGGTCGGCACCGGGAGGGGTTTGTATCATGCTAAGAGTCCAGACCCCAGCCTCCCTGGAGACGTGGGGCGCGGCCTTCCGGGCCGCCCAGGAACGGACTGCCTCTTGCCGCCGGTTCTCAGGGCCTCGGACCCCTTCTCTGGGCCCAGAGAAGCGACTGGGAAACTTTGGGAGAAAGTTTGCCAACTTTGTTCTCGGCGAGGGAGAGGCTCCCCGAAGGGCCGGGCCAGCGACTGGCCGCCACGGGAGGGGTGGGCCCCCAGCCAGGCCCGGGCACTCGGAGCCGGCCGGGCTGCCCAAGGAGGGGCGCGAGGCTGGCCGGCGGCGGGCCCCTCGCTTCCCCAAGCCGCCCTGGCGCCCCCCAAAATGGCCCGCCACCCCCCGAAATGGCTCGAGCCCCTGGGACTCCAAGCAGCCGCGATGCGCAGCAGCACCCAGAGCTGCCAGGATTGGAAACCTGGCCCTCAACGCGAGTGATATTTCTCTTTACCTCTCCAGGATCATCTTTTCCACCTGATTCGAGCAGTTTCACTCCCTTCCCCTCTTTTGTTTTTTCCTCTATCTGTCTTTTCCACTTTGTATATATTCGATTTCTGGGTCATTGATTTTACTTCTCCTCCCTCAATTCCCCCATTCGCTGTTATCTTTTTCTCCCCCGTCTGGACCACTTTTCAGTTCACTTTTCTCAATTGTGCTCCTTCTCTCTTCCCTTAATTCATGTCTCTTTTTTCCCCTTTCTGACTCTGCGTCTCTCCCCCTCTTCCTCATTTCTCGTTCTTTCTTTTCTTTTTTCCCCGTCCCTCTCGTTCATCCTAATCTATTTCCTTCGTCGATTTCTTGGTCTGTCTCTCAGGTCCTCTGCGTGTATTTTCTCTGCTCTTCCTCTCCAGCATTCGTCCCCTCCCCCCGTGGATCTGTCTTGCCGGCGGCGCCCCCTTCTCATCCATCTTGGGAGATGAGTATGTCGCTTTATTAGATGCCGAGGCCAGAGCTGGGTGATGGGGCTCGGCCAGCCTAGCGTATTTTCTTCATGCATATTGACGAGATGGTAATGAGCACGTTTGCATTGTTGCGTGGAGATGCTGCGTTTCCTGCCGCAGTTCGGGGCCGGCAAGGGTGTCGCGGGCCCAAGGGTGACCGCAGTGGGCACCTGGCCTGATGGCCTCAGCTGGCCCTCAGCGGGTTCACGGTGCTCAGGGCCCGGGGAAGGAGGTGACCTCGGCTAAGGCCCGGGCGGGCCGCCGCCTCCTTGGGCTCCTCCACAAAGGCTGTCTGCTCTCCCCTCATTAAAGCCTCGTTATGGGAACCCCCGCCTGGCTCGCGACGGTTCTTTAGGCGCCCCCAGCCTAGGGGCCTCGGACCTCCCTCCCCTGTTGTTTTGAGGCCTGCGATGGAGCGCCACCAGGAAATTAGTGCCTGACAACAGCGTCTAATGGCAATAAATTGTTTGCGATTCCGAGCGACACGTCGCGAGATCAAACACAGCCGCATTGTGTACGAAACCCGGCTCGCTCCTCGTTAATCTTGCGGCGCGCAGTGGCCGCGCTTGGTCAGGGAAGGTTGCGCTCAGGCCCTTGGCTCTCAGCCTACCTGGAGGACCAGTCTTGCTGCTTGCCCTTTCCCGAGAAGGTCTGCAAAGCTCAGGACCAGGTCCCAGGCTCGCCTCTCCAAGAGATGGTTTCTGAACGTCAGGATCTCCAAGAGCACAAACTCTGAAATGAGCTAAGACGGAACCGACATACTCCTTGCTGGAAATTCAGAAGAGTGTGAAGCCCTCATTCTAGACACAGTGGAGTGGAGGGTCTTTGGACATTAGACTTTTGCATTAATCACCCCACCACCATCATTCTCTTCCAACTTCATACTGGGAAAGTTGAGAGTTTTTGGTTTACAAGCAAAAAAAGTCAAGATTTGGCCTTGTTTGGAATTGTGTTGGATCTTGTCCCCCAAACTTCAAGCCCTCACCACCACCTCTACTATTATTTGCTTAATATTATTCCTTTCGTTGACTCAAGTTAAATATTTAAATACATGTTTTTAGAAAGAAAACAATATTACTGCTGTAAATGGAAAAGTGGCTATCACTTACCATAAAAGTAAATTGTAAAAGATAAACACAAGTAAAACCAAGCAATGTTAATACATTTTAGCCATGATTGCTTGCTTGGGAATGCCTTCTAGAGGTCCAGCTGTGTGTGTGTGTGTGTGTGTGTGTGTGTGTGTGTGTTAGCAAGTGTTGTTTTTCAGTTGCTCAGTCGTGTCTGACTTGCGACCCATGGACTGCAGCACACCAGGCTTCCCTGTCCTTCACCATCTCCCAGAGCTTGCTCAAACTCATGTCTATTGAGTTGGTGATGCCATCTAGCCATCTTGTCCTCTGTTGTCCCCTTTAGCAAGTGTTGGGAATGTCAAATACTGAATCCTTCTAGAAGATGAGAGAATTGAAAAGGAAATGTTTCTCACTATTTAATAATGTTAGCTAATTCTCTGTCTCCACACTACCTAATATTATGTCCAGGACCCTAAAAGCTGCATTGGTTTTGGGTTTACAAAAGTCTGTGGAAGAGTACGTAGAAACTCAAGAGAAAAGAATGACATGTTGAGTTAATTACCAAATAATTGTGTTAAGCATAGTCACACAAAATCACATTTAATTCTCACAATAGACCTATGAGAAAGAGGCTACTTAGGGTGGCAATGTCTGGTTGTGCAGGATGCTTACTGAACAAGGGCACCTAACTGAAGGACTAAGAGGCTCTGAAGTCCAGTCTTTCCACGCTCAGGGCTGCACTCAAGGAAAAGCAGGTTTCTCTAATCTGTACAAAGTTGGGGTATGACCCAGCCCTAGAGAAGGGGAAACAAGACTTAGAGAGCTTGGCAAAGCCCAGGCTGGAGCCCCAGCTAATATTTATCCCTCCTCTGGGAGGAAGATCAGGGCCTTTGGGTGATTGGGGGAGGTGGTGTAAGCGTCTGGGAGGAGGTTACTGGAAGACTAGTTCCGGGTTTGACCAAAGGTAAAGGCAATGGGCCTGCCAATGCAGGAGATGCAAGAGACTTGGGTTCGATCCCTGGGTCCGGAAGATCCCCCTGGAGTAGGAAATGGCAATGCACTCTAGAATTCTTGCCTGAAGCATCCCCATGGACAGAGAAGCCTGGCGGGCTACAATCCATAGGGTCCCAAAGAGTTGAACACAACTGAGCGTGCGCACACACACACGCAAAGACACACACACAAAGGCAACAAGACTGCTGTGCTTTCCCTTCGCCTTGAGCCTCACACTTCTTGCAAATATTTGCAGAGGACTTGGGTGAAAATACAGCAAATCGAATGTACATTATCTCAGCTAGCAACCAGGTTGGGGCAGGGGGAGAAGATGTTCTTGGTTTGTTTGACCTAACCATGGGTGTTTCGACCGTTCCTTGCCTTTTTTTGGGTTCAGTTTACCTGCATGAGTTTATAGCCCAGAGTCTTGCTTTGTTGCCATCGATACTGTTAAGAAGTTTCAGATTCTTAAGGGCAAACAGGAATTGCATTGCATCAGAGATTGAGAATTAGGGTGACCTCTGGAGAAGGGAATGGCTACCCACTCCAGTATTTTTGCCTGGGAAATCCCAAGGACAGAGGGGCCTGCCGGGATACAATCCATGGGGTCGCAAAGAGTTGGACAAGATTGAGTGACTAACACTTTTTTCTGGTCATAGACATCTTTGGGGGGAAATTTTGTCTCCATAGAATCTTTTTTTTAAAGTTGAATTGCTTGCCAATACTTGCTAATTAGGTGATTTTATTTAAAAGTCTAGATTTCAGGTTGTTAGAAAAACCAGAAGGCTAAGAAATCAAGACTGTACTCAATGAGATCACAGCAGCTACTCATGTCTCTGGACACCCATTTGCTCCAATTTGCTCTGTTGTCTGCAGGCAGCTGAGCGGTAGCACTGCTTTGAGTCCTTAGTTGAGAGAATGGAAGCCCTCGCAGTGGATGCCGCTCCTCCACTGAGTAGCACAGAGTGTGATCTGGGCAAGGTTGTAAGAGCTGCTTCTTTCCTTTTCTCTCTACCACACCCCTGGTTAGCTGGGTAGCTGCTTTTCCAGCTAACCAGGTGGAAGGCAGGTTTCCAGGAGTCGAAGAAATGAATAGCTCTGAGAGGATGTCCAGGAGACCCAGCTAGGCCAATTCTAAAGCGTCTGGGAAGGGAATAGACAGACTGGTCCCTAAGCCGCCATTTGTAGGATGCCCGCACCCCCTTGCTTTCCCATCCTTAGCATCAGCCCCATTCCCCCCTTTTTAAATTTGGCTGCACTGGGTCTTAGTTGTTGTTGAATGGGGGATGGGAATCTAGTTCCCTAACCAGGGATTGAACCCAGGCCCCCTGCATTGGGAGGGTAGAGTCTTAACCATTCGACTACCAGGGAAATCCTGTGCATCAACCCTTTCTTGATTCCCATGTACCGTCTTAAAAATGTCAAGCCACAAAGCCTGCTTCCTCCCTTCTTTTCTCCCCCTCCCTTTCTCCTTGCAGCAAACATTTATTGAATGGCTCCCACAAGCTAGGAACTGTGCTGAGTTCTGGGAAACATGAGCTGGACAGGCCAGGACCCTGTTCTCATGGAGCTTACATTTAGTGGGACAATCAAATACCAATGAGGAAAACAAGGAGGACAAATTAAGATGTGTTAAGTTCTACAAAACAGCATAAACAGTAATATAGGGTGTACTGAGTTGGATGATGTCTTCCTCAGATTCATGTCTTTCCCAGAACCTAGGAACCCAAGCTTATTTGGAAATAGGGCCCTTGAAGATGTAATAAATTGAGACGAAACTTAGATTGGAGTTTCATCTCCTATTGGAGCAGAGTGGGCTTGGAATCCAGTAAGACCAGTGTCATTGTAAGAAGGGGAGAAAAGACACAGAGATGGACACAGAAGGGAACAGGTGATGTGAAGACAGAGGCAAAAATTGGATTGATGCATCTGTAAACCAAGGAATGCCCAAAATTGCTGACAATCACCAGAAGCTAGAAAGAGGCAAGAAAGAATTCTCCCCTAGGGCCTTTTGAGAGAGCATAGCCCTGTCAACACCTTGATTTCAGACATCTAGTTTTCAGAACCATAAATTTCTGTAGTTTCAAGCCATCTAGTTTGTGGTAATTTGTTACAGCAACCCTAAGAAACTAACGTACAGAGGGATAAGAGAGCTGTTCCTTTAGATAGCACAATCACAGAGCTGTAAGAAGGAGATGATGTTTTAGCTGAGATGGAGTCAGCCGTGAAGTTCTGGGAGAAGTGTGTTTTAAAGCTGCTCAGTCCAATACGGTAGCTGCTAGCCACATGTGACCACCAGAACACTTGAAATGCAGCTGGTCCAAATTGAGATAAGCTGAAAGAGTAAAACCCCCACCGGTTTTCAAAGACTTAGTATGAAAAGAAAAGAATGTAAACCACTTCATTCATTTTTTAATATTGATGGCACATTGAAACAATATTTTGGATAGCTCGAGTTAAATAAAGAATATTATTAAAATTAATTTCACCTGCTTCTTTTACCTTTCTTAACGTGGGCAGTAGGAGATTTCGAATTACATTTGTGACTCACATTACATTTCTATTGCATGGCGTTGTTCTAAAGGTAAGAACAGCATGTGCAAAGGCCCTGGGGCAGGGAGGAGTGGTTCACTGCTCAGCTTGCATGTTGGTATTTATTTGGTGATGTTGCTAGGCATGAGGAGCTGGTCTGAGAAGCCCTGTGGAACTTACAAAGAGTAAATAGATCTTTGTTCCTTCTCAGTGGAAAGGGTGGCCATGAAGTTCAGTCCTTCAACCTGAATGGTGCCTCCTTTCTATTTGCCAACACACTTAGACACAAACTTTGCCGTCCTTTTTGCTTGGTACATTCATCTCACCCTCTCCCTATGCTTGTTAACATGAGGACTTACACCGAGGGCTAACTCCTGGTGCCGAGGCGCTGGGGTGATACAAAAGCAGAGCCCACCCTCCCCAAAGCCGCAGCTTGCAAAGTGAACTTCAGAGACTGCATTAGTCCACTTATGAAGCTAGAATTTTGTTCTTTCAAGACAGAGGTCACAAAAGGATACTCTGGACAATGGGGTGTTGCCTCTGAGATGAGACTATAACAAGACTATGGCTTCTGTGTCGGGCACTTCTGACTCTCTCTCTTTGAGATTACCAGCTGCCATGTTGTGAAGATGCTCAGACCACCGTTGAAGGGGTCCACCTGGCAAGGAACAAGGCTTTCTGACCACCATGAGGGTGAGCTTGGATGTGGATTCTCCAGTCCCTGCTGGGTCTTCAGGGGACTATAGCCCAGGCCAACCACTTGAGCGTAACCCTATAAGGAATCCTGAGGCAGCTGCACCTGGAGTGTGACTCATGAAACTGTGAAATATATGTTTGTTGTTTGAAGCTAAATGTTGGCAAACTACAGGTGGGTAGGCTGCCTGTTTTTATAAATAAAGTTTTATTGGAACACAAGAATGCCCAATGTCTATGGTTGCTTTCAGACTCCATGGCAGAACCTGTTGAGCAGTTGCAGTGAACGTCATACAACCCACAAGCCTGAAGTATTTACTATTTGGCTCTTTAAGGAAAAGTTTATTGATTCCCGTTTTAAGATGCTGTGTTTTAGAATAATTGTTATACAATAATAACTAACTAATACAATGACTTTAGGATCTAGAACAGTGGGCCTAACATGGCTTGTATGTTATAGATTAAGGCTTCTGCTTTCAGTTTAGCTTCATGTAATAGGTGTTGCTTCAAGGAGTACGTCAAGGCTGTATATTGTCACCCTGCTTATTTAACTTATATGCAGAGTACATTGTGTGAAATGCTGGGCTGGATGAAGCACAAGCTGGAATCAAGATTACTGGGAGAAATATCAATAGCCTCAGATATGCAGATGACACCACTCTTATGGAAGAAAGTGAAGAGGAGCTAAAGAGCCTCTAGATGAAGATGAAAGAGGAGAGTGAAAAAGCTGGCTTAAAGCTCAACATTCAGAAAACTAAGACCATGGCATCCAGTCCCATCACTTCATGGCAAACAGATGGGGAAACAGTGGAAACAGTAAACAAACTTTATTTTCTTGGGCTCCAAAATCACTGCAAGGTGGTGACTGCAGCTGTGAAATTAAAGGACACTTACTCCTTGGAAGAAAAGCTATGACCAACCTAGACAGCATATTAAGAAGCAGAGACATTACTTTGCTAACAAAGGTCCATTTAGTCAAAGCTATGTTTTTTTCCAGTAGTCACGTATGGATGTGAGAGTTGGACTATAAAGAAGGCTGAGCGCCAAAGAATTGATGCTTTTGAACTGTGGTGCTGGAGAAGACTCTTGAGAGTCCCTTGGACAGCAAGGAGATCAAGCCAGTCAATCCTAAAGGAAATCAATCCTGAATATTCACTGGAAGGACTGATGCTGAAGCTGAAGTTCCAGTACTTGGCCACCTGATGTGAAGAGCATCACGTGGCCTCAGAAAGATTGAAGGCAGGAGGAGAAGGGGATGACAGAGAACAAGATGGTTGAATGGCATCACCAACTCAATGGACATGAGTCTGAGCAAGCTCTGGGAGTGGTGAAAGACAGGGAAGCCTGGCATGCTACAGTCCATGGGGTCCCAAAGAGTTGGGCAAGACTGAGCAACTGAAAATAAACTAGCATGTCAATGATGTTGGCTGTGAACTGAGCATTTATTGTGTGCCAGGCCCAGCCTCTATCATATTCCAGAGTGCTGTGTCCACTCCTGCATCTACGGTCCCCTCAGGCACTTCTGCAGCTGATGCCATTCTGTAGGTGTGACAAGTGTCTGTGGATGTGAATTGCCTTTCAGAGATCGGAATTAGCAGGACACACGACGGAAGACTCTGTAATCATGGGGTGGTGAGCAGAGAGCAAACATGTTCAGCTGCTAAGTACGTTTGTTGGTTGTGAAACTCTAGAAGTGTTCTTAGCACTTTGTCCTGAGCCTCTCAGGGCTCTTCTGCTGCCACAGCAGCCCACCAGCCCCTTCCCTCTCCCACCGTCACCCCGACCCTTGGCCCAATGATCCAGCAACCGAAGGGCGTAAGGCAGGCACAGCAGGGGCCTTCCAAGTCTTTAGGGTCTACCCTGACTGGTCGGGGGCTTCCCTGGTGGCTCAGAGGTTAAAGTGTCTGCCTCCAATGCGGGAGACCCGAGTTCGATCCCTGGGTCGGAAAGGTCCCCTGGAGAAGGAAATGGCAATCCACTCCAGTATTCTTGCCTGGAGAATCCCATGGACGGAGAAGCCTAGTAGGTTACAGTCCACGGGGTTGCAAAGAGTCGGACACGACTGAGCAACTTCACCTTACCTTACCCTCACCTTGCTGACTGGTCGGGCTTCCCAGGTGGCGCTAGTGGTAAAGAACTCACTTGCCAATATAGGAGATGCAGATGAGGATTCGATCCCTGGGTAGGGAAGATCCCCTAGAGGAGGGCAGGGCAACACACTCCAGTATTCTTGCCTGGAGAATCCCATGGACAGAGGAGCCTTGGGGCTATGGTCCATGGGGTTCCAAAGAGTCAGACAGGACTGAAGTGACTTAGCGTGCACACACACTGATTGGTCAATTCCCATGTCATGCCGATGGTGGCATATTTAATGTCACCCAAAGACAAAACCCCGACTGCCAGCCACTGCTCCACCTTGGTCTTGGCTTGTGGAAGAAGAAGGCCCATCACCACTGCTTTCCAAGGCCAGACCTCAACCTAGTCCAGAAGAGACACTCAGCAAAGCTGACAGAATTCACAGGTGTCTACTGAACGTTTGCCCCTTTACGGGATTAACAGGGGAGAGGATGCAAAGAACAGTAAGACATGGGAGGGTCTGTAGCCAGACCTTCTGCTCATAATCAAACTCCACTTCTGACCTCAGGCAAGTGACTCAGTTCTCTGTGCTTAAGTTTCCTCTTCTGTGACAATAATGGTCCCTACATCATGGCATTTTTATTAAAGAGAAAGTAATATAATTACATATACATATGGTTTTCCCCAATGGCTCACTTCCCTAGTTGCTCAGCAGATAAAGAATCTGCTTGCAATCCAGGAGACACAGGATACATGGGTCGATGCCTGGGTTGGGACTATCCCCTGGAGGAACGTGGTAACCTGCTCCAATATTCTTTCCTGCAAATCCCATGGACAGAGGAGCTTGACAGGCTACAGTCCAAAAGGGATGCAAAGAGTCAGACATGACTGAGTGACTAAGCACAGAAATACATACACATGCATGCATATATGTATCCATTCCCTTCTCCTGGGAATCTTCCCAATCCAGGGATCAAATCCAGGTCTCCCACATTCAGGTGGATTCTTTACCAGCTGAGTCATCAGAGAAGCCCGGTGTATATATACATACGTATATAATTACAATAGGTACGTGTGTGTTAGTCGCTCAGTCATGTCCAGCTTTTTGCAGCCTCATGAATTGTAACCCACCAGGCTCCTCTGTCCATGGGATTCTACAGGCAAGAATACTGGGATGCGTTGCCACGCTCTCCTCCAGGGGATCTTCCTGATCCAGGAACTGAAGCCTAGTCTCCCCCATTGAAGGCAGATTCTTTACTGTCTGAGCCACCAGGGAAGACCCACATATATATATATATATATATATAGCATGTCAATATATTATACCTCTATAATATAGTTATATATAATTTAATAATGCAAAGACAGCACTAACACAAGTGCTAAGAATAATACCTGTATTTAGTAAATACTCAGCGAATGTTAGAGAAAGAGTCTAGGGGCCAGAAGAATAAACTCAGAGCTGGTCTTGACAATGGCAAGAAGTTCATTCAGTCAGTGTGTACTGAGGATTGATGAGCTTTCCACGCAAGGGCTAGTTTCCTGGGCATGTGACCTGTGCCCAGTGCCCCATGCTTAAAAGCACCCTGGACTTGTTTTAATGCTCTGCTGCTGCCATCTCAAGATTCTTAAGTACTTTTTGAACAAGGGGTTCACATTTTCATTTTGTGCCGAGCCCCAGGATTATGTAAGGATCTTGTACACAGCAGTGGGTGAGGCTCACTTCTGTTCCTTGAAAGTTTTGCATGCCTGCTGCGTGGGTGGATGGACCCAAGGTAATCTCATCACAGAGCTATACACATCCTGGGGGAGCGTCAGGCCTGCGCATGTACGCCCACGCATCTATGGTGGGGGAGAATGGCCCAGAAGACCTGTTTGAAGCTGCAAAGAGAACACAGCAAAGGCCAAGCCTGCCTGATTCCATCATGGCAACCCTGGGAGGAACTGCAGCTGGGAAACCAGGTCCCATAATGCCTCCGTTCAGGGAATTCTGCTTGGATTTATTTTCTGCAAGAGGAGTAAGGTCTTGAATTCTGAAATATTTTTGAAACCTTTGGAAAATCCCACTTAAATCACTGATGACAGTTTGACATTTTTCCAGCTGTTTGGAAGCAATAGACAAGTCGAGTAGCTCAGCAGGGCCCAGGCTGGCATGCTGGGAGGTGTGCGGGTTCTAAACTCCCTCCCCGTTCCTGGCTCCTCTAGGCTTTTAGGAGAAAAGGAAAGGAAAAAAGAGAAAAAACCGAAACCCAGACTCTTTCAGGGTTTGTGCCCACTCGCACCATCTGTATTTAGGGGGTTTATCCTGAAAGTGAAATCTTAATTGGGCAACTGTGTCTTTCCTCCTTTTCCACATCAGTGAACTCACCTCCTTCTCACCAGCAAAGATTCCAGTAGCTTGTGTCTTTCCCTCATTAAATTCACATCTTGGTCGGGAGGATTGTTTTCTTGGCTCATCGGGTGCCACTGATGGGTCCTTAATTTTTTTTTTTTTTGTGGTCTGCCACAGGCAATCAAGATGTGGGTATGGATTATAACTCAGGTTCCATCTTCAGCTAGATCCATTGGATAAGAGCATGTGCTCAAATCTTAGCTTTGCCGCTCACTCTCGGGGACCTCTGGGAAGTTACTTGGCCTCTCTGTGCCTCAATTTTCTCATCTATAAAATGCCCAGAGGAGGATTAAATGACTTAATACATATGAAGTACTTAGAACTCATAGTTAAGTGTTTTGGTGTATAAGTGCATGTGTATAACATATTTTAAAAGACATCTTTCCCACATATTATTATGTATGGATATACTATTGTCTCCATCGTCATATGTCTATCTGTAAAAACACATGTATATAATGCTCTTTACATCCAGGTGCAGTTTTAAGCCCGCTCCAAGAACTACCTCACTCAAACCTCAAAATGACAGTATGAGCTAGGGACTGATGTGCCCCTCATTTTAAAGATTAAGGAAACTGGGGCACAGAGACGTTAAGTAACCTGCCTGAGGCCACACAGCTAGAACCAAGAGACACTCAGGCTTTCACGGCTGTGGTTACCACCTGCCCCCCACCCCCCAACACCTACCCTTTGGGATCTGCTCATACATACAACTCACACTTTGCTAAACATTTAGGATTTTTCATTTTTCCATAATGTCTTCAACTGCTTATTGAAGAATAACTGACTTGAAATGCATGTATCCTAACTGTAAGAATGCATTCATTTTCACAAAGTGAAAACACTCATGTAAACATGTAAGTATCCACACCAGAAAATGGAAGATGGTGGTCCCCCAGGCACCCCCTGCGTCTTCTGGTCACTCCATTCCCACTCCCTGCTGGACTAGCCCGACTTCCAACAGCAGAGATTAGTTTTGTCTAGTTTTATACTTCATGCAAACAGAATCATGCAACATGTATTCTTTTGACTCTGGCCTGTTTTGCTCAATATTATAAGATTCATGCATATTGTTGCTTGTGGTTGTAGATTATTTATTCACATACTGCACGGGATCTCATTTATAATTTATCTATCTACTGTTGATGGGCATTTGGGTCATTTTCATGAACGGTGCTGCTAGGAACGTTCATGCTTTTTTTATTTTGATTTGGGCCATTTTTAAAAATTCTTTAGAATTTGTTACAATGTTGGTTTTGTTTTATGTATTGATATTTTGGCTGGGAGGCATGTGGGATCTTAGCTCCCAACCAGGGATAGAACCCACACCCCTTGCATTAGAAGGTGGAGTCTTAACCACTGGACCACCAGGGAGGCCCCTGGCACATGCCTTTGGGTGGACATATATATGCATTTCTGTCACGTATACACCTAGGAATAGGGTGTAGGATGGGCATATATTCAGCTTCAGTAGACAGTGCTAAACAGTTGGCCAAAGTATTTTCAGGATGCCCTGTGGTGGTGGTGATGGTGGAGAATGAGATCGGGGGTTGGATATTTCACAAATGATCTCCCTTTCTGACCATTGAGTGGAAATGAAACGTGACATTTGGACCTAGTGGCAGGCAGAGTCTCATCAAGGCATGCCAGGGGCTTATTTATGGGGTTTTGTTAAACATCCCACCTTTCTTTAATTTCTGCAGGATATCCTCTTCCTGTAAAGTTGGCCGAAAGTGCAAACCATGCAGGACTCGTGATGGGGCTGTTAGAGCTGAAAGGCGGAGTATCAGTGGGGCTGATGGTGACACTGTTCCTGGGTGGGTGTGAGTCAGGCACGGAGCCCCTCTCATCCTCTGAGTCCACAGGGCTAATGTGATGGAGTGACCCCTCTGCTCATGGCCAAACATCGACTAAGCTCTCTCTGCGTGGCCTCCCCTGAGCTGGACATCAGGGACATGGTGGTATACAAGGTCAGCTGGATTCCTGTCCTCTCTGAGCTTACCTTCTTCTGGGGAAGGCAGACACAAACATGGACCCAAACCAATTGACACAAATATTTTCAGAGCATTATAAGAAAATGAAAAAAATAAGTAAAACAAGGAGATGAGAAAGCAAGAAATCAGAAAGAGGGGTGGAATTGGAGACAGCCCAGGGAAAAGACACCAGTCATCAGCTTAGAAATACCCTAATATTTAGAAATACCTAAATATTTACAAATACTGAGCAGGGCCAGGCTCGTGGGTATGCAGATCTGTGCCCTTGCTGTCATGTTCTGCTCTTCCCGTCCTAAAAGTCTTAATTTTTTTTTTTTTTTTTTATGAAGCCTCATGACATGTGGGATCTTAGTTCCCCAACCAGGGATCAAACCCTTGCTCCTTGCATTGGAAGCTTGGAGTCTTAACCACTGTACTGCCAGGGAAGTCCCCCAAAATTAATTAATTAATTATTAATTAATTAATAATTTTTGAACAAGGAGCCTGAGTTTTCATTTTGTCGTGGGCCCTGTGGATCATGTAACTGGTCCTCCCAGGTTTTTGGGGTGAGGGACAAAGAAACTGCATGTAAAGCACCCCAAGGGCTGAGCCTGGAGGACCCTGCAGTTTCTCCTTGCTCCTCCCCTTTCCCCTCGTTTCTCTGCATCTTACAAGTTCTGAACCTGGCACTGAGGCTTCGGGGAGAGCAAATTCGGACCCAAATGGGGCAGTTGCTTTTGATGTGGGCTTTTCAGGGCTTAGAAATCCTGCAGTTCCTGTCCCTGGAGGCCCCGGGTGATTAATGATAAAGGGGCTTTCTCCATTGTGTAAGCCAGAAGGGAGGAAGGAAGAGCACTTGAAAAGCAGAGAGTGTCCAAGTGCTAGGCCCTTGGACTTCCAGGCCTCTGGGGAGGGAAGTGGAGCTCTTCAGCAGAGGACCTGTCCCGGTAGCTCGGGGAGCCGGATGGGCTTGTGACCCGAGTCGGGTCATCGGGCTGTGACCCCGGGCCATCTCTGTTGTGCTTTGATAATCCAGCTATGGCCTCAAGTCCAGCTGAGGCTCGGAGAGTCGTTGCTGAGGATTTGAGACTCTGGCAGAATCCAAATCCTGGCCTGGTCCTCCAGAACATTCCTAGTGTCCTGGGAGACCCTCAGTCCCAGTCACACTGTCAGGGAGGGTCTGGGGCCCCTCAAGGTCTGAGAGGAACCCCACTTCTGCTGTTATGAGCCCTTCCATCATTTCAAAGGGAAAAGAATTGCCAAGGTAAGGTTCCAGAAGATCGTGGCTTGCCAGAGACATTTGCTACCAACAAAAGAATTCGTTTGAGAGACATACACAGAATATCACGCAGGGTGATCATGTGAGATGGGATTTTTATATTCTCACTCACATTTCTAGTTATAGTTAGTTAGCTAATTGATGGGGGAACAAACAGGATCATATGGATACACAGCTCAACTTACCCATCCCCCTGGGGGATGATTCTTAGGCAGGGTCTCTGTGGTTCCTCTGAGGGTCCCAGGGGCAGGGTCCCAGGGGCTGGGTCCCAGTGGTAACCTGCTCCCTGATGCACCTCTCATGGCTTGCCTCCTTCCCTGCCTCGCTTTGCCCCCACCTTATTGTGCTTCTGGGATCAGCCCCCTAGTAGACTCCCTGCACCCCAGTTCTTTTCTCGGACTCTGCTTTTAAGCTCCAGAGTAGGACAGTGCCTTAGCAACTCGGGTCTAGCATGTCAGTCCCAGAACCCTTGAACGTCCTCTAGAAGGTGGTTATTTATTTATTTCCTCATTTTTGGCTGCACTGGGTCTTTCTTGCTTTCGCATGGACTTTCTCTAACCTAATGAGCAGGGCTATTCTTCACTGTGGCACTCAGGCTTCTCACTGTGGGGACTTCTCTTGCTTCAGAGCACAGGCTCTAGGCACGCAGGCTTCAGAAGTTGCAGTGCGCAGGCTCAGTAGTTGTGGTACATGGGTTTAGTTGCCCTGTGGCTTGTGGGAGCTTTCTGGACCATGGGTCAAACTTGTGTCCCCTGCACAGGCAGGCGGATTCTTATCCACTGTGCCACCAAGGAAGTCAATCCTCCAGATTCTAACTACATTTCAGGGTATTGACACCTTGTTCTGTGACCTTAGGTAAATTACTGTGTCAGGGGCCCAGATATTTCACCCAAATGTTAAGTGAAATAGCATTAAGCTAATAATATCCATATCTCTACTTTTCCGGTGTGGTTATGGACATCAAGTGCCCTAATGCCTCAGGAAGGGTGGTGATCCCCGAGTAGAGGGACTGGAGTGCTATCAGTTTTTCTTGTTCTTTTTCTTATTTTCCAATTTTTGTGCAAGTTACATGTAAATGTTTTGATATCTAAGAAAATCAATATGGGCAATTGGAAAATGAAGTTGAGTTCAGTTCAGTCTCTCAGTTGTGTCCAACTCTTTGCAACCCCATGAACTACAGCATGCCAGGCTTCCCTGTCCATTACCAACTCCCAGAGCTTACTCAAACTCATGGCCATTCAGTCAGTGATGCCATCTTACCTTCTCATTCTCTGTCAACCCCTTCTCCTCCTACTTTCAACTTTTCCCAGCATCAGGGTCTTTTCCAATGAGTCAGTTCTTTGCCTCAGATGGCCAAAGTATTGGAGCTTCAGCTTTAGCATCAGTCTTTCCAATGAATATTCAGGACTGATTTCCTTTAGGGTTGACTGGTTTGATCTCCTTGAAGTCCAAGGAACTCTCAAGAGTCTTCTCCAACACCACAGTTCAAAACCATCAGTTCTTTGGTGCTCAGCCTTTTTTATGGTTCGACTCTCACATCCATACATAACTACTGGAAAAACCATAGCTTTGACTAGACGGACCTTTGTTGACAAAGTAATGTCTCTGCTTTTTAAATATGCTGTCTAGGTTGGTCATCGATTTTCTTCCAAGGAGCAAGCATCTTTTCGTTTCATGGCTGCAGTCACCATCCTCAGGGATTCTGGAGCCCAGGAAAATAAAGTCTCTCACTCTTTCCGTTTGCCATGAAGTGATGGGACCAGATGCCATAATCTTCATTTTTTGAATACTGAGTTTTAAGCCAGCTTTTTCACTCTTCTCTTTCACTTTCATCAAGAGGTTCTTTAGTTCCTCTTGGCTTTCTGCCATAAGAGTGGTATCATCTGCCTATCTAAGGTTATTGATATTTCTCCTGGCAATCTTGATTCTGGAAAATGAAGAGAGCTTCTGAAGACTGGAGAACATTACGTAAGAGGAAAGAGGAGGTTAGAGAGAGTGGAATTTGAGGCAAGCATCTGTCTTTTGGAGCTCTGGGTCCAGGAATTGATGACAAACATCAGTTTTTTTTGAGGGCAACATGGGAGGCCATGGTCTGGGGTGGAGACCAGAGCCTTGAATGAGGGAGAAGGGGCTGATGCTGAACTTAGCATCTGAATTGGAGCAGGATGGTGGGGCCACAGCAGGAGTGTGGGGAGAGGGGATGAGAAGGAGTTGTGAGGGGGACCCCACCCGGAGGGATGGATCAGGGCAGAGGAGAGATCCTAAGGACAGATATTCATACCAAAGGACAGCTTGAATGTACTTGGATTTTCCCTCACACAGTTTGTAAAAGAAGAAAGAGAAAGAAGCTGTACTATGCCCAGAACTCCCAGTGGCTCGAGCACCCCATTTCCTGATTTAAGCCAGCCCTCTGCTGGGCTTCCTGATCTGTGAGGATGGATATCTCTGTCTTAGTTATTGCCGCAGACCTAGAGTATCTGAAAACTAATATTATTCAACTGCGCTGCATGCTATGTTGCTTCAGTCGTGTCTGACTCTTTGCGACCCTGTGGACTGTAGGCCACCAGGCTCCTCTGTCCATGGGATTCTCCAGGCAAGAATACTGGAGTGGGTTGCCAAGCCCTCCACCAGGGGATCTTCCTGACCCAGGGATCGAACCTGGGTTTCTTGTGTCTCCTGCACTGGCAGATGGGGTCTTTACCAGTAGCGCCACCTGGGAAGCCCATGTTATTCAACTAGTTTAATCCAAACTATAAGCTGGGGGCTCTTTGTGGCTTAGTCTTACCTCAGTGTGGGATTTAGAGAAACAGGGTCCAAAATAAAAAATACACAGGATTTAAAAATGATTCTAATTTTATTTGTGACTCATGGGACACTTCCATGTGGATTTAATTCATAATCTAGAGCCACGCCTCCTGTGGTGACATCCCCTCTTCCCCTCTACTCTGGTCCTCATACATCCTGAGGCCGCTGCAGGGATGCCAGCTCTCCAGATGCCCCCAAGTCTGTTCCTCATCTGGAGCCTCTGTGGCATTTCCTCTTCCTCCTTCCCACATGTCACGCTGCATGGCCTCGCTGCCAGATGTCCCTGGGATGTCCGCTCTGGCCAAAAGAACATGCTAGAAGGGTTGGCAAACACATGAGCTCTTTGCTCAGAGTCCTTCCTCATTTTTCAGAGAGGGGACTCATGCTGAGATCAGTGATCACAGGAACAGATGAAAGACGACTTGGCTAACCAGAGCATCTGGGTTTGGATCCTGGATCCTCTTCTCATTTGCCACGTGATGTTATGCAAGTAGTGATGAAGCCATTTGGAAAGTCAGCTTCCTTTTGAGCAAAACAGGGAAGTAACCTACTTACTTTAGAGAGTCATTAGGGTCAAATGAGTTAACTTATTGAGATGTTCTTCCAGCACCTGACATGGAGTGAGCTCACTCTGTCACCATCCCGAAATGTCTTTCACCAGCAGGGAGAAAAGAAAGGTTGGTCCTATTCTGCCCCAGGAGAGAAGTGACTGAGCTCAGCTTCCCTTGGACCCAGTTTCCCCTGAACCCTCAACACTGGCGCCACCATCCTTCCCCTCCACCCCCATCCTTTTCTGCTCCTCCTCTTCCCCTCCCTCCTCTTCTGCTCCTCCTTCTCTCCCCTTCCTCCTTCCCTCCCCCTTTTTACGCTCCCCCCCCCCCCCCATTTTATGGGCTCTGGGACCAGGCTATCTGAATTAACATCTTGACTCTAGGACTTACTAGGATCCAGGTAAACTGCTTAGCTTCCATGCACCTTCTTCCAATGTAAAAAAAGGTTAATAAGAATATATACCATATAGAATTGCTGTGAAGATTGAGAAAGATCATACCATATGTAGAAGAGCTGAGAAGAAAGTTTTCTTACAGTAAGTGCCCAATGAGTGTTAATTATTCTGTTGTACATAGAGTAACAGGCAGAATCTGAATTGGAAACCAGTTTTATCTGGCAGTGAAACTGTGTTTATAATAACGGTCCTGCCTTCTTCCTTCAGGCTTAGCATGGGGCCACTTTTAGTTACAAAAATGTTCCCTCCCCGTATGCCCCAAGGAATGAAAAGTAGAATCTCAAAGAGATATTTGTACACATATGCTCATAGCAGCCTTACTCCCATTGGCAAGAAGTAGAAGCAACTCATGTGGCCGTTGATGGGTGAATGGATAAACAAATGTCAATGCCCACAGTGCAATATAATTCAGTCTTAAAAAGGAAAGGAGTCCTGACATAGAGTACGACATGAATAAACCTTGAAGACACTATGCTGACTGAAATAAGCCAGTCCCCCAAAGACAACTTACTGTATGATTCCACTTATACGAGGTCCTTAGAGTAGTCAAAACCAGAGAGATGGCAGGTAAAGTGGTGATTCCCAGGACCTAGGGGAGGGAGAAATGAATAGTTAGTGGTTAATGGGTACAGACTTCCGTTTTCCCAAGATGGAAGGAGTGCTGTGGATGGCTGGTGCGCATGGTTGCCCAACAGTGTGCATGGATTTCATGACGCTGAACTGGACACTTAAAATGGTTATGATGGTGCATTTTTTAGTGAGTTATGTTTGGCTGCTCTGGGTCTTCTTTGCTGCACATGTGCTTTCTCTAGCTGCACAGGCTTCTCTTGCTTCGGAGCACAGGCTCTAGGCGTCAAGGCTGCAGTAGCTGCAGTACGCTGGCTCAGTAGTTGTGGCACATGGCTCAGCTGTCCCACAGCATGTGGGATCTTCATTCCCGGACCAGGAACTGAACCCTTGTCTCCTGCACTGGCAAGCAGATTCTTAACCTCTGGACAACCAGGGAAGTTCCATGATGGTAAGTGTTTTGTTCTGTGTATTTTACTGCAAAAAATCCACAAAAACAAACCAAAAAAATGAAGCGCTGCCCCTCTTCTGCCCCCAGGAAAGAGATGACAGCACTCAGTTTTCTCTGAGTCCTTTTGATGCTAATCTGGGGGCTGTGGTTGCCCCAGTCAGTGACTCCATCTCTTGCTTATGCGCTGAATTTGTGGTGTGATGACGTTAGTGGTGACCAAGAGCATTGAGCCCCCGATATCCTGCTGAGAGTGGCCGTGCATGGCCGAGACCCATCCTCACTCCACCTTTGAGAAGGACCAGCACTGTGAGAGAGTCAACAGAGCCAGTGGGTCAGGCAGTCAGGAGGCTTTTTAAATTGATTCATTTTGAAGTTTGGGGGGAAGCGCCCTATTATTATCTGTGTGTCGTTGAGGGAAAAGGGGGAAATGTGTGAGTTTTTGTAGTTGCTCCGTTGCTTTGTGTGAGTATTCGTGGCTATAGAGACCTGACTGTCTCCCCTCTTGTCACAAAGCTCCCAGGTCTCCTGGTCTCATTCTCTTTAGGGTCCAGGCGGTGAGTGAACCTATTGTGTCAGCTGGAACACACTGCAATGACCTGTGGATAGTTTTTTTTTTTTTAACTTTTCCAGTTAAATTGCTAATGTCCACTGGGTCTTTTTTAGCTAAAGTGTTGAGATCTTCTGGGTTGGAAGGAGGCTAGACCATCCACGGGCAGAAATTGCCTCCCTTGCAATAGGCTTGATTGGAATTCAGAGAAAGAGAAGGCAATTTGGGACTTGGAAAGAGAGAAAAGTGGTGGGCTAACCGGCAAATTGAGGTTTTTTTTTTTCCCCCCTCTATCTCTCTTTTTTGGCTTAATTTTTCTCCTTGTCTTTCTGGGGGTTTTGGTCCCATTTCTCTCTGCCAAGCTATTTCTATTTTCTACTTAAAATCCCAGTTCAAATCTCTAGCTCTCCAGGAACTGATTATTTCTTATTAAAGCGTTAAGGCAAGATTCTTGGGCAAAAGCTGGCAGGCAGGTAGCTTATTTGGGAAAAATCCCAGGGAGCTAGGCTCCCAGGATGGAGCAGCGGTGAAGTGAGGAGGGTGAGAAAGCCACCACAGGAAACCACCGTGGACTGCGTCTCAGCGCTCATGAAATTTTCTGTCACTGGCAAGGAGCTTGTTATGGTCTCAGGGCTGTCATGAGCCAGAGAAAGGAGCGAGTGGGAAGGCAGGCTTGCCCATCCCAAGCACATGCCTTCCACCGTTCCTTTACTCTCAAGTTCAGAGACTCCCCACTTCGTGAAGCTCCATTAGGGACTCGTTCTCTCTCCTTGTTCAGGGAGACTCTGGAAAGTGGAACATTTTAAGGTCTGGAAGGCACACAAGGTGCTAGAAATATTTTCATGTTCCTGATCTATGTGTTTCTGGCTGATCAGGAGGGGAGAGATCAGCGTCTAGAATCAGATAGACCTGGATTTGAATTCCAGCTCTGCCACATCTAGACTGTTTACATTTGGGCAAGTCACTTATCTCTCTAGACTGACCTTTCTTTCCTGAAAAATGGAGACCAAAATATTTGATCTATGTGGCTCTGGTATTCATTCGGTTAGTGCTTAACCTAACTTTTTAATAGGAAGCCTTACTCTCAGTGGCTTAACACACGGAAGATTCTTTCTCACTCAAGTGATGTCCTAAATGGTTGTTCCTGATTCGTGGGCAGCCCTTTTGCAAGTGATAAGCTTCTTTAATCTTTGGTCAAAGATGCTTCTTCCATCTTTGGTTCTTTAACACATGGCTCCAAAGTTCCCATACTGTGTGTATCAAGTGGACCAGGAGAAGTAAGCATGGAGGTCATGTTTCTCCTGGACTGCTCTCAGCCAAAACTCATCATGGCAGAGACCAGGGACTCTTCCAATGGGCGACTCTAGCTTGAAGACCTCACGTTGGCCTGGCAGCAACTTTCTTGGGGGTGCGGTGCAGTCTGAGACTTTTCGTACTCCTTCTTCCTCCTAACTTTATTCCCACAAGAATCAGACCCTCATGTGTCTTGAAAGTTCTTCATGCTTCCTTCTGCCACCCTCAATGAAACCCTTGCATGTCTAATTCCATTATGATGTCTACTTCTCAGCCAACCTGAACTAATGCACATGCCTACTCTTAACTGCAAGGGAGTCTGGGAAATGTAGTTTATCTGTGTATCCAGGAGGGAAAGGAAGTAGGTCTAGTGAACAGTGAGCCAGTCTCTGGCATAGACCTTATGAGAATTAAGATACTATGTGATAAACTACTTAACTCTGTACCTGATACAGAGACAGGCAGCAAGTGGCTGCTCTTGTCACTGTTGCCGTTTGTACCCTGATATCAAGTCCCTGCAAACATGTGGTGTATCTCTTTCTCATCCCCACACTTGACCTAGCCCAGCAGGTAGTCTGATACTCCCTCTGTTTCTTACAAATCAAAGTAGGGAAAGTCATAGACACATGTTCCGAAATGATGGCGTTAGTGGAACAGAAGCCACCTCTAAGAACATCTTTCCGGCAGCCCCAATTCACCCCCAACTTGGCTCACCCCTCAGATGAGAGCAGGATCTCATGGTGTGATACGACCAGTTTAGCCAGTGCTGGCCCTCTGGGGGGAGAAGCCCAGGCATTTCAGAAGGAGCATCTTTGCCCATCCCCAGCCATTTCCGTCCACGCCTGCTTCCAAGGGCCACCCTTGCTTTAAGAGTTCCATAAATGCTGATAATTGTTGCATTAAGCTTCAGTTTATTATTTTCTCTGGGTGCAGGTATGTGGATGATAGGAGGCCTCGCTGCATTTACATACAAATTGAAGATTTTTATTAATCAGTCCAGTACCAGAGATCCAACGGTAACAGTCCATCAGGCCCTTAAATACATTTGGTGACATTTTTACCATGCATTAGCATGGTAGGGCAAGGCGAATATAATGTCCCAATGATTGCTTTTCCATTGAAAGCACAAACGGTTTCATTTTTCCTGTCATCTCAAATAAGTGTTAAAGAGGGTTTGGAGGCTGTTGTGTCCGCGCCGTATGCTCGGGACTTACAAACACTGATGAGGGCATTAAATAACCATTAGCGTCTCGGCCTGGATCACAGGACCGTCCCTCCTCTTCAGAATTTATTCTTTGATTTAAAGTGAAGGCAATCTGTGGTTGCTTTCATAAAGTCCTGAGGCCCCTCCATTCTCCCTCCAACAAAATGCATTACAACAGTAATTTTATGACTGTTAAAATAACTGTCGTTAACAAGCACTTAATTAAAATGTACAATAAATAGCCGACTGCTGCCTTATCTGCTCTCCGGAGCGGCCGCGGCCCGAGACTGCAATGCCCAGGCCTGCTGTTGCCCAGCTTGTTTGCAGATTAATTGCTTTTCGAGCTGGCAGGAGCTGCCTCTTCAGCAGCCAGATCGTAAATGACCAGATAGGGACTTTATCAATCAGGCGAGAGTGCCTGTGACCGCCGGCGGACAGGCAGGAAGGCCGGGGGCGGGCGGAGGGCAAACCTTGGGTTGGGTAGGTGGCCTTCCTGGCTGGGGGTGGGGTGGGCAGCCATGGAGGTGGCAGAGTCTGGGCGATAGCCAAAACCTGGGCCAAGGAGTCCCTGGCGGCTTAGCCTCCTCCAGCATTCATTTGGATAGCTCTGGCATAAAAACAGTTGCGATCATCAATAATAACCATAGCTAGCACTTACTTGGGTCGAGAAGATCCCCTAGTGAAGGGATAGACTACTCACTCCAGTATTCTTGGGGTTCCCTGGTGGTTCAGATGGTAAAGAATCCACCTGCAATGTGGGAGACCTGAGTTCGATCCCTGGGTTCGAAGGTTCGAAGAAGGTCCTCTGGAGAAAGGCATGGCAACCCACTCCAGTATTATTGCCTGGAGAATCCTCATGGACAGAGGAGCCTGGTGGGCTACAGTCCCTGGGGTTGTAAAGAGTCAGGACACAACTGAGAGACTAAGAACAGCATAACACTTACTTAGTACTGGTATTTTATTAATTAGCATTTTTAATACTCATTCATCTATTTGACTGTATTGGGTCTTAGTTGTAGCTCAGGGGGTCCTCTGTCTTTGTTGTGGCATGGGGGATCTAGTTCCCCACCAGGGATGGAATCCATGCTCTCTGCACTGGGAGCATGGAGTCTTAGCCACTGGACCACCAGGAAGACTCTGCTACTTTATTTTTATCAGCATATTTAATTCTCACAAGAATACTATGAGATTGTGATTCCTAAAATTCACATTGACAGATAAGGAAACCGAGGCTCACAGAGGTTAAGAGACTCACCCAGGGTCACATAAGTAGCTCAGCTGCAGTTCAGAAGACCCAGGAAGGACTGCTTCATGGGAAGGGTGCTTAACTACTGCTGGGGTGCTCTCTCTTAGTAGATGTGAATTTACTGTGTGCCTGCCTGTCAAGTGCCCAGGACTGTGTTAAATTCTTTATATGCATCACTTTCTGTGAGTATTTTTTCCTTTAATAAATACTTATTTATGAAGGGAGATCTGGGTTCGATCCCTAGGTTGGGAAGATCCCCTGGAAGAGGGCATGGCATCCCACTCCAGTATTCTTGCCTGGAGAATCCCCAAGAGCAGAGGGGCCTCGTGGGCTACAGTCCATGGGGCTGCAAAGAGTTGGACACGACTGAGTGACTAAGCACACACACGCGTGACTATGTATTAGGTTTAGTTGCTGGGGTACCGTGATGAGCCTGGGGGATCTGATGTCAACCCTTACACAGCACACAGGTGGAGGGAAGGACAGCTGTGGAGTAGACAGCGGGACCAAAGGGCAGAGTTCCTTTAAAAAAGATGCATATGTGTATATGTGTGTGTGTGTGTGTATGAGTGTTAGCGGAGTCAAGGAACGCTTCCAGGAGCAAGTGACTTTGAAGCTGAGGCTTCAGTGGTGCAGGGACCAGCCAGGGGCTGAGCAGGGGAATGAATGCTCCAGGCAGGGAACAGCATTGGTGAAGGCACGGAAAACGTAGAGCGTGCTGTGTCTGAGCAGTTCAGTACGGCTGGGCTTTGGGGTGGCATGTATGAGCGACAAGGGACGAGGCTCAGGACGTCACAGGTGCTAGGTCAGAAGGGACCTTGAGCCTGGAGGTACAGACAGGGCTCTGAATTTTGCTTTAGAAGGGCCCTATCTGGAGAAGGGTAACTTTTATCTAAAGTCAGCAACTTTGTAGAGCAGGTGTCATGATCCCCAGTTTTATAACTAAGAAAGCAGAGGCATGTAGATGGAGGGGTAAGGGGCTTGCCCCAGCTCACCTGGCCAGAGATATCTGGGGCAGATCATGGTGGGTGGGAGACCAGCATCCCACACAGATGCCCAGAGCTTGTCCCCCTCTGCTCAGCTGTCACAGCCCAGGCTAGGGGGTCACTCCAGGTTTTGAAGCTGGTGTCTTAGAACCCCTGAAAGCACTGAGTCATGAAAATAATTATTTTTCAAGTGTAGATTGTCTTCCTTTGGAAATCCGTTCTGCTAGCGTTCTTCCTCAATCCCCATGCAGGAAAGAAATATGGGTAAGTCTGGGAAGGGTGGGTAGAAATGCTTTAGGCTGCAAAGAGCAGGATAAAGTATAAGACCCTAAGGACTGGCTGAAACAATGTAGCCATCGAATCATATTCCACAATAAGAGGTCTGAAGGAGGGCAGATCTGGTTTGGGCCAGGAGTCTAGCCATATCATGGAGGACCCAGGCTCTTTTATATGCCCTTCAGCTATTCTCAGCTTGCTAGCCTTTTACCCTTAAACTTTTGCAAAACCATCACGAAATGGCCACCGCATTAAAGGTAGAGGAAGGGAAAGGGCTGAAGCAGGAAGAGCTTTCCAGAAAGTTGGTGCACCCGTACTCTTCTGTGCCATTGGTCGGATCTAAGTCGTGTGACCACCTCTAGCTGCAAGACATGCTGGGAGTGCAACTCCAGCCTGCCGTAATCAGTGGAGTCCTGGGCCCAGGGCCGCCCTGAACAAAATCAGATCTCTCAGCTAGCAAGAGCGGGCAGGATGGATGGTGAAGGGAAGACATCTGGTTGTGTCTGCCACAGTATCCGGCCATGACTGTGTGTCAGGAGTTAGACTAAGGGCTTTGCAGGAAGGCTGGGGAGGCTGAGGCTCAGAGAAGTCCAGGACTGGTGGGTGGGGGGATGACTGTGGTTCGACTTAGATCTGTCTGTCGCCACGGTCTCTGCTCCCAGCCTCCAGGCCTTAGTTATGTGGCTACTGCAGCTGTGGAGGGGTGTGAAGGAGGCTGACCCCAATCCCTGAACACCTGCATACAGATAGCCCCAGTGCTCCGTCCGAACCAAGGCCCTCAGCCTGGAGTCTGACTCCTGATTTCCTTGCCCAAGTGTTGCCTTTATCCACCTCATCATCTCCTGACTGCTTGGCAGAGAGCATTTCTCTCTTAGTTTCCAGCAACGAGGTCATCTTGGGCAAAGCATAGACTCATTTTTAAAAGGTCAGTTTCATGATAATAAGGAAAAAAGACGAATAGAGAGCAATGGTAGATTTTTTAAAAAATAAGATATGATTACTCTTTTCGAAATGTTTATGTGTATAAGGTCTTGGGGGAGAGTGCATATAAGCTATCCCATGCTGGGCAGGGGATTGGTAATAAAGTGGCTGTGGGCAGCTGAAGGGCCAGGCTGGGTACCTGGCTGCATCCCTCAGCCTGGAAATACATGAGAATCCTACTAATGTGCAAGCTTTATTCATATGGATCCATCCCAGCCTTGTAAATCAATGGAGACCAGCCAGAGATGATTTGGAAACCACTGCATACAGGGAAACTGCTGTTGGGGGGTGGGGTGCCCTGGAAAGAAACACTTCCAGTCTTGGCATCTTGGAAGATATTGAACTGAGGTCTCTACCTGACTGTTATTTAAATAAACACAAAAGATGAAGGTAAGCAGTCCAGGGAGGATACTGGAAACAGTCAGCAAACAGAAGAGCTCAGCTGGGAGGGAGCTGCTTGGTGTTTCTGTCAAATCCATTTGCATCAGAATCCTGCAAGGCAGAAAGACCCAAATGCAGAGTGAGTATGCACAGCCATTTGCCAGTGTGAAGGTCGGGGAAGGAGCAGGGCTGTTCCCCCTCCCCTGGGGATGCACAGAGGGCCCCACATTTCCTGGTGGCCAGTCTCTCCTCTGTGCATTCATTAAAGGGCCAGCTTGGTGGCCCCATGGCCAGAGAGTGACTGCACCACTTATGAAGCAGGTATCAGGCACGCACTGTTCTGATTGACGCTGATGAACTGCTTAGGAGTCCTCTTGCTGAGTGCAGGCTGTGTTTACAGAGCCTCCTAGCAGCCCCTCTGAGGATGGTCCCTGTCATTGTTCACAGCCTCTGGTTTGGTTTCTCCTGAAACTTGCCCATGGAGACCAGCAAGATGGGGTGGGAAGGACAGAGGTTTATCATTGGATCAAAAAGCCCTGGTGTGGGAGACTTGTGTCTCTTCGGCTAAGTTACTGTCTGCATGAGCTATAGTTTCCTCTTTGGGAAAATGGGTATAATTTTTCTCAGCGTTGTTGGGAACAATAGAGGAAATTGTGGTTCCTTTTCTAGGTACGATTCCCTTCCCTTTGTCTACTGGTAGGTTAGATTCCAGTTTTGTTGTGTGCTTGCCAGGAGACTACAGATCTAAAAATAAACCCAGGGACCATGGATACATTGTTTGCCGACTGTGGTATGACTATCAGGGGTTTAGGCCTTGCAAGGAGGGGCGCTGGGTGACATTGTGACATAGAATTCCAGAGCATGAACTGTGTTGCCTTTCAATCCTCTTTCTATCATAATTAAGTAAAAAAGAGAATCTCAGTTTGGTGCTAATATGCCCTCAACACTTTCCCAACTCTTTCTAATCTCCCTTTAAACAAAGACAGGTTATAGAGACAGAAAATAGAATACTGGTTGCCAGGAGCTGAGAGGAGGGGGAATGAGGAGTTACTATTTAATGCAGATGGAGTTTCAGTGAAACTGATGAAAGCTCTAGAAAGGAAGAGGGATAATAGTGCTAATATGTACACAGGCGGTGCTAGTGGTAAAGAGATGTTAGAGATGTCGGTCCGATCCTTGGGTCGGGAAGATCCCCTGGAGGAGGGCATGGCAACCCACTCCAGTCTTCTTGCCTGGAGAATCCCATGGACAGAGGCGCCTGGCAGGCTACAGTCCATGGGGTCATAGTCAGACATGAATGAAGCGATCTAGCACGCATGCACACAGTACGTACACGATGTGGAGAGGACACAAAGCTGCTGACATACCTGGACATGTAAAAATGGAAAATCTTACATTATGTGTATTTTACCATGATAAAAACAACCAAAAACAAGAACAAAGACAGCAGGCTTCAGGCGCAGAAGTTGTGGTAGGTAATAGCATCAAAGTGGCCTTGAACAGCGTGAGTCTGAAGTGTCACATTCGCTGTTAAAGCTGCCTTTTTATCGAGGACAACGAATACTGGCTTTCCATTTCCAAATATCCACTGGATTCAAACTTTTCTTTCAAAGTACACTTAACAAAGCTAGGAGAAATTGTAGGTAAGGAACGGCACATGCAGAGGGCAAACTCACAAATCTGCTTGAAGTTGGGGCATCAGTGTGTGTTGATTCAGCTGTGTCCGACTCTTTGTGACCCTATGGACCATAGTCTGCTGGGCTCCTCTGTCTCTAGGCAAGGATACTGGAGTGGGTTGCCATGCCCTCCTTCAGGGGATCTTCCTGACCCAGGGATTGAACCTGAGTCTCTTACGTCTCCTGCCCTGGCAGGCAATTTCTGTACCGCTAGCGCCAGCTGGGAAGCTCTGGGTATCAGTCCTAAATTCAGTGCTGGACCCAAGGCCAGCAGTGCAGCACAGGCTCCTGTGCACCCTCTCGCACCCACACATCTCCTGATGCCCCTGAGTCTTTGTCTTGACTCTCCACTGCCCTTGTAACCTGAGAAGGGTGTAGGGTAGACCAGAAGTAGATGATGAGGCACCCTGGGTCTTTGCCTGTGCATTGACTTCCCAGAGGTGTCACCTTTTAGGAGATCTCTGCCCCTCCCTCCCTCTGAATTTGCAGCTTTTAGAAGCAGTTGGTGGGTCCACGGATGCTCAGCTAGTTGGGACCAAATTAATAAAGGTTTGGTGGCTCAGCACCAGCCAGAATCTCACATCCAACCTAAATTCAACCCCAATACAACTTTCCTTCAGCTTACACAAGCTTCTATGTCTTATTTTTCACATATGAGTGATTGTAAAATATGGACCCTTTTTTGGGTACCGGTGATCGAGGTACCGTGCTGCGGTGGGGCAGCACGGGCTTGGGAGTCTAACTTGGCTGATGGTAGGGTTCTGGGGAATCCTTCCGAGACTGGGTGGTTTCGAGACAAGACTCAGGGCCTCTGTCCCCACTAAGGAGGTTGAACTAAGCATCAAAACAGTATCTCCAGGCTGGGATATCAGCGATCTCTGGGACTTGACTACGTTTTGAAAGGTGTAACTTGAAAAGTATGCATGAAGCAGAATTGGTAGGCCAAGGAGATCAGATTTCTGGTTAGACAGAGGTTCAACCCTGCAAAGGGTGGTAGTGGAGCAGGAGGTGGGTGCCCATCCTGCTGTTGGATACTGGGGGCTGCTGCTGTTTAGTTGCTAAGTCATTGTTTGACTCTTTGCAACCCCCATGGACTGTAGCCCGCCAGGCTCCTCTGTCTGTGGAATTCTCCAGGCAAGAATACTGGAGTGGGTTGCCATGTCCTCCTCCAGGGGATTCTCCCGACTCTGGGATTGAACCCTTGTCTCCTGCATTGACAGGCAGATTCTTTACCGCTGCGTCACCAGGGAAGACTTGGGTCTATCCTGGTTCTGCCAGATCTGCTCCACATTTGACCCAGATATTGGTGCTGTCTCCCTGCTTCGTCTCCCGCCACAGAGGCAATAGGGCTGCTTCTATTTCACCCTGGTCTCATGAAGGATCATGTTTTGGTGTTTTTCTCTGCCGTGAGGTTTTGTCTCTAATTTTAATGTTTGGATCATGTTCCGGTCAGATTGGAAAGATCTGTCCGTTCATCTGCAGAAAGAACATCCTATTCCCACCGAAATCTAAGTAACAAGACTTGATGGTTTCCGAGAATCCTCCCCTTTCTCCTCCCTCCCTGCCGCATGGAACCCCTAAAGGTTGCCAGAGTAGAGAGACCTGAAATTGCCTCCTTTCTCACAGGCCTGGCCCGCTTGTACCAGTCAGGAGAAGCTAGGTTACAATATTGTAACAAATAGCCCCCCCCTCATGTCATATGTCACTGGCTTTAAGCCAAAGTTTATGACTCATTCATGGGGGCTTCCCAGGTGGCGCAGTGGTAAAGAATCTGCCTGCCAGTGAAGGAGACGCAAGAGACGCAGATTTGATCTCTGGGTTGAGAAGATCTAAGGAGAATGAAATGGCAACCCACCCCAGTATTCTTGCCTGGGAAATCCCATGGACAGAGGAGGCTGGTGGGCTACAGTCCATGGGACTGCGAAGAGTTGGACATGA
Source organism: Ovis canadensis (assembly GCF_042477335.2). Lineage (NCBI taxonomy): Eukaryota > Metazoa > Chordata > Mammalia > Artiodactyla > Bovidae > Ovis > Ovis canadensis. Next base: position 35,814,921 of record NC_091258.1, read on the forward strand.
GTGAGTGACTGAGCGTGCACGCATGCACACATCCACCCACTCACCCACCTACACACACATCACACACTCACACTTCATGTCTGGCAGGGCTTGGTGTGGAACTGGGGCTAGTGGAAGGGGGACTCTCCTCCATGCCGTTTGTCACTCAGGGGCTCAGGCTGAGGGAAGGGCCCAACTGACGCCACAGGCACCTTCGCGTGAAGCTTCCAGGGTTCTCTCTCACCAGGGGAAGTGATGGCCGGAGAGTTGAGCTTGCTCGCATCTCACTGGCCATGAGTACTGATATTGTTGTTCAGTCGCTCAGCTGTGTCCGACTCTTAGCCACCCCATGGACTGCAGCACGCCAGGCCTCCCTTTTCTTCACCATCTCCCCGAGTTTGCTCAAACTCACCTCCATTGAGTCAGGGATGCATCACAGACTCAAAGGACTCAATGACTGGTGCTGGAGGTGGGGGATTACCATTCCTCCCGTGTCCCACAGCAGAAGAGGAGTAGGTCCTGGTGACAGTGATGTCTGGGCCCCACTGAAGACCCTGGGCTCTTGGCCCTTTCTGCATGACTCTCCTCAAAGCCCAAGTGCTTTCTTCCTGCTTGGGACCCCCTCCCAACCTCCACCCCGGTGCACTCCTCAGTAGACTCCTTTATTAAAAAAAATGTTAATTGGAGACAATTGCTTTAGAGTGTTGTGTTGGTTTCTGCCATACTGCAAAATGTATTGTTCATAAGTATGCATATGTCCCCTCCCTCTTGACTCTCCCTCGCACCCCCAGCCTGTCCCACCCGTCTCGGTCACCACAGAGCACCAACTTGATCTCTCTGTGCTATACAGCAACTTCCCACTAGCCAGCTGTTTTGCATATGGTAATGCATATATTCCAATGCTCCTCTCTCAATTCGTCCCACCCTCTCCTTCCTGCACTGTGTCTCAGTGGAGCCCTTTTGGAAGAACTTGTCTTAGACTTTCTCCAGACCTGGTGTAGTGCAGTGGTGATAAGCACAGATTCTAGAGCTAGACTTCCTGGGCTTGAATCTGAGCTCAAGGAAATAGTCTAACATTTCTGACCCTCACTTTTTCAAACGGAGTCAAAAACAGTACCTGTCTCTGAGGCTTATTGTCAGTGTTAAATCGTCCATGTGTGTAATATGTTTCAGGAAGTTGCCTGGCACACAGTAAGCTCTCTGTAAGCTCTGTTTTAATTCTGTTACCTGTGGCACCAAACGCGAGTTATGAATCAGGCTACAAGATCCACAGGAACATAAATTGCAGGCCAGCTTGGTGCTGGGGTCAGCAAGGCATTGCCATCCAGCCAGGCTGCAGCTCTTCGTGATTCCTCACTCTCTGCCAACTTTCTTGCATTTTACGGAATGAAAATCCGTAACCATGACAGGGATGTTTTCTCATTCTTGCGTACCTTCCAGACCCTAGTGGGGTCTGGGCCCAAAGCCAAGGGCAGAGCAGAAAGGAGCTTTGCCCCCTCAAGAGTTTCTGACTCTTCTGAAGATGTCCCCACAGAGCAGCCTGGTTCCTAGAGCCGGGGGAGCAGGGATGGGCTTTGCATCCTTTCTCCGCTGCTAGCAGAGTGACTGTGGCAAGCTTCAGTTTCTTAATCTGTAAAATAGGGATGGTATCTATCAATCAATGATATCATGCAGCAGCATGCTTATGGTTACAGAATCAATCGATGTTATCATGGAAAAACATGCTTACAATCAGGTCTGGCACAGAGTAAGTGCTCAGTAAGGCTCCTGTTTTTTATTTATTGGCTGTGCTCAGTCTTCGTTGCAGGGCCAGATTTCTCTAGTTGCAGCACACAGGCTTTAGAGCAGGCAAGCTCAGGAGTTGCGGTGTGGGGGCTTTTCTAGTTGCTTAGTGCAGACTTGTTCCCCAGTTTGTGGGACCTTAGTTCCCTGACTAGGGATCGAACTCATGTCCCCAACATTGCAAGGTGGATTCTCTTTTTTTTTTCTTGGAAGGTGGATTTTTAACCACTGGACCACCAGGGAAGTTCCCCCCGCCCCTTACTCTTATTACTACTGAGGAGAGTATAGGGAACTGGGGAAGAGAAAGCCAGAGAATTAAACAGGGGTGGGTTTATGAAAGCGCTATAATCATTTGGGAATTCAAACTATCCCAAGGACAAAGGGGCAGCCCTGGAGCTTTTAATCAAAGAATGACATCACTGGGTCTCCACTTTGGGAAGATTTCTCTGGCTTCCTTCTAGAGAGTGGATTATTGGGAACAGGATAGCGGAGAAAAGCGTCCAGAGAGTGTTCTGGATTAGGGTAATATCAGTGGAGGATATCCAGAGAAAAATAGATTTATAATGTATTAAGCAGACAGCATACTGTTACAAGCAAATTCTTACATAGCATTAACTATGCATCAGGGACTGTTCTAGGATCTCACACTGTTTACTCATTTAATTGTCACAACCTCTCTGTGAGGTAGGTTCTTCTAGCATCATCACCATAACTTGGCCAGGTTCACACAGCTGGCCAGGAGTTGGAGATGGGATTTGAAACTAGGAGGTGTGGTTCCAATGTCACCGTCTTAAAACTGAGCATCGATTTGGTAATTGATAGGATATGGAGGAGTGTATCTGCTATCTGTGACTCCAATGATGCTGTGTAATTAATGTACAAAACTCAGCCGCATAGACCAAGAACCATGTGTGTGTGTGCTCCTGGGTCTCCGGCTTGATGGAGGAATGGAATGCGGCTCTGAGTTCACTGGAGGGCTCACTCACTGGTCTGGGTTTATCTGTGGGCCTGAAGGTGGCTTTGCTGGGAAGGATTTTCTCACAAGTCTGAGGTGTCTGGTGGACTCAGTACTGTCCCTGTTTCATCCTCCAAGAAGGCATGTTCTCATGGAAGAGCAGAAGGGCTGGGAGGGATTCGAAACACGAGAAGAGTAGATCATTGCCATGTAGCCACATGTCAGCTCCCAGGGGAGCCCTAATGCAAGGGATGGGAAAATGGATTTCACCTCTTAAAGGACCAAGAGCAGGGGGCCAGGGAAAGTCAGACACTTGGGCCATTTTGCTCAGAATTTTTGCTCAGGCAGCTAAGTGAACTTCAAACGTTGCTGAGAGGAGCAGAAACAAAGGCAGTTTACAGGAGACAGTGAAAAGAAATCCACCCAATTTCTTCCATCCAAGGACCCTGTGGGAACCTACCTGCTCTACAGAGATGGGGAAAGTGAAAGGGAAAGTGAAGTCGCTCAGTCATGTCCGACTTTTGCTATCCCACGGACTATAGCCTACCAGGTTCCTCTGCCCATGGGATTTTCCAGGCAAGAATACTGGAGTGGGTTGCCATTTCCTTCTTCAGGAGATCTTCCTGAATCAGGGATTGAACCTGGGTCCCCCACATTGTAGGCAGATGCTTTACTGTCTGAGCCATCAGAGAAGTCCAGAGATGGGGAATGGGATACATATCTGTGGCACACTTTGATGAGTGAGTCTGACGGCTGGAGATGTCCAGTGATGGGGGTTTCTTCCTCCCTCTTCAAGAGTGGTTTATCAGCTGGGACGGATGATCGTGGCTTGAGATGGGACCCCTGTGGCTGGGAAGCAGCACCAAGGAGGGCAGGCTGTGTAACAGGCTTGCTCAGTGAACAATAAACTGGTTGGTGGTCAGACATCTTCCATTCTTTCCTGACTATCCATTCCCGATCCCTTCTTTTCTCCCTTGTGTGAGAGAGACATTGCTACTACTCACACTCTGCCCAGGATGGCTAAAAGTTTCCATTGATTTAAATCATCAATTCTTCATAACCCTCCAAAGTGTACCTCCACCGAGGTATATTTTCCATTAAGTTGCAGTCTCCAGGTAAAGCCCAACTCTGCAACAAACATGTAGCCACAAGCCTTTTGCTGCTGGTTTGTTATCTGTGCTGGGGTCCCTGGGGAATTCTGCTTCTCCCTCCCGTGCCTCCTCCCCTCTGCCTTGGGGAGACCTGCCTGCAAATTTATCTTGGAACATTTGGGCTTCCATGCTTAATGAGTCTGTTTTCCGACTCTCTAAACAGATGAGTGTGAAAAAGAAGTCAACACAGAAACATAAGCTTCCATCAGAAGACCTTGAAACAAAGTGAATAGCTGCCAGCATCAGTGACGCGAGGACATCCCCAGCATCATCTGCAGGAGGCCAATTCCACTTGCTGTCTTGGAGCTAGAAAACTAAGAACCGAGGCTGGGGTCATACAGAAATAAGAAAGTCATAGTTCCTCCAGTTATTGGCTGTGCAACCTCAGGGAGGGTTTCACTGGTGGCTCAGTGGTAAAGAATCCACCTGCCAGTGCAGGAGACGTGGGTTTGATCCCTGGGTGGGGAAGATCCCCTGGAGGAGGGCATGGCAACCCACTCCAGTATTCTTGCCTGGAGAATCCCACGGACAGAGGAGCCTGGTGTGCTACCGTCCATGGGGTTGCAAAGAGTCAGACATGACTTAGTGATTGAACAACAATAACAAACCTCAGGGAAGTGACTGACTGCCACAATTTCTCCATCTGTAAAGTGGGAATGCATAATGGTGCTTGTCCTGTAGAACCACACTGCAGGTAACATGAGATAATACATGGAAAACATTCAGAATCATGCCTCACATGCAGTCAGCTAATACAGTTTCCATTCAAATGGTTATCAGTCAAGCTGAAATGGCTCTGTGACCTTGGACAGGTTGCCTACATTTTTCATGCCGCAGTTTCTTCATCTGTAAATGAAGGGACAATCATCCCTTGTGTTATGAGGGTAGTTTCAAAAATCATAATTGAAAATTATAAAAACTTAGGAAAATGCTTAGGGCATTGGTTAGCACTTTAGCAGGTTTTCGATAAAATTAGTTTCCTTCCTTTCACTGAGACTAGACCCAAACAAATGGTCTGTTAAAATAACAGTGTTGTTTCCTTAAGGAAAAACAAAGTTATTGAAGCATAACAAATCTAAAGTATACATCTCTCTCTTTTTTTTTAGTTGCAATGATATTTATTATATGTTCTTTGAAATTAATTAATTTTTAATTGAAGAATAGTGGATTTAAAGTGAAAGTGAAAGTCGCTCAGTCATGTCTGACTCTTTGCAACCCCGTGGACCATACAGTCTGTGGAATTCTTCAGGCCAGAATACTGGAGTGGGTAACATTTCCCTTCTCCAGGGGATCTTCCCAACCCAGGGATCAAACCCAGGTCTCCCGCATTGCAGGCAGATTCTTTACCAGCTGAGCCACAGGGTAAGTCCACAATATTATATTAGTTTCAGATGTACAGCATAGTGATTCAATATTTTTATGGATAATTCTCCATTTAAAGTTATTACTAAATAATGGCTGTATTTCCCTTTGTTGTACAATATATCCTTATTTATTTATTTTAGTTTTTTAATTTTAAAAAATTAAAAAATATAAAATGTATTTATTCCATTCTTTATTTAAAGCAGTTTGTTTATTTATTTATTTGACTGCACTGAATCTTAGTTGCAACACTCAACAACTTCTGTCTTCCTTGCAGCCTGTGAGATCTTTAGTTATAACCTGTAAACAACTCTTAGTTGCAGCGTGTGAGATCTAGTTCCCTGACTAGGAATCGAACCCCAGCCCCCTGCATTGGGAGCACGTAGTCTTAGCCACTTATTTATTTATGTTATGTATAGTAGTTTGTATCCCTTAATCTTCTACTCTTTTCTCATCCTCCTCCTTTCCCTCTCCTTACTGGTGACCACTAATCTGTTCCCTGTATCTGTGAGTCTGTTTCTGCTTTCTTACATATTTTCATTTGTTTATTTTTTAGACTCTATGATAACAGAGTATTTGTCTTTCTCTGACTTACTTCACTAAGCACAGTACTCTCTAGGTCCATCCGGAAGTTGTTGTTGTTCAGTTGCTAAGTTGTGTCTGACTCTTGGTGACCTCATGGACAGCAGAAAACCAGCCTCTGTCCTCCACTGTCTCCTGGAGTTTGCTCAGATTTATGCCCACCGAGTTTGTGATACTGTCTACCTATCTCACCCTCTGTCACCTCTTTCTCCTGTCTTCAGTCTTTCTCAGCCTCAGAGTCTTTTCCAATGAGTGGGCTCTTCTCATCAGGTGGCCAGGGTATTGGAGCTTCAACTTCAGCATCAGTCCTTCCAATGAATATTCAGGATTGATTTCCTTTAGGATTGACTGGTTTGATCTCCTTGTAGCCAAGGGGTTCTCAAGAGTCTTCTACAGCACACAAAAGATAGATACCTCTTAAAGTGAAATTCAATGAATTTTTGCAAATATATTCATGACTCAGATCAAGATAGAGAACATTTCCGGCACCTCTTGGGGCTCCAGTGTGCCTCTTTTCCATCAATGCTCTCACCCTTAGAGACACCTGTAATCCTTATTTCTAATACTATAGCTTAGTTTTGCCTGTTCCTGAACTTCATATCAGTGAGATAATAAAGTATGTATTCTTTCGTGTCTGGCATTTTCAGTTCAAGAGGGTGTCTTCAGATCCATCTGTGTTATCTGTGGATATGTATGTATCCATCTGTGGACATCTATGTTATTGTACATGTCCACTGGTATGCACTTGGGCCATACCCGACTTTAAGTTGTTTATGAATAAAGCTGCTGGGAACCTTCTCCTACTTGTCTTTTCATGGATATATGAACTTATTTTTGTTGGGTGGATATCCAGGAATGGAGTTGCTGAGTCATAGCTAAGTGCATGTGTACTTCAGAAGATCTCGCCAAACATTTCCAAAGTGAGCAGTTACTCACAGATTACTTTTTGACTTGTTAAGAATCTTTTTAAGAGAAGGAATTAAGTTTAGAAGAGAGTTAATGCTGAATTTATTTCATTGAATTTTATTGAGTTCCAATTTCCTCTTTCTTACACTACTTACAAGTCACTGAGAATTGACAATCTTCCATAGAAACAGCTGTGATTATACCTAAATAAACTGCTGCAAAAGTACTCACTGTTTATACTGGAAATAAATGAAAATAATCTAAATGTCAATAGAGGAATGATTAAAAAATCATAATATCCCCATATTACACCATTGCAAAATAATATGAAAAAGTACTAGCCTGGAGATGTATTAATTTTAGTGAGGTTATAGAAGGCATATTGCAGTATATTATATAGAAGATGGATTATGTATGTCTCTTATATGTCAGGAAATGTTTTATGGTGGCCTTTTTGAAAATTGTCTTAAAAACTATCTCTGCCTATCATCTATCTATCTGTCTAGCATCCATCTCTCTCCATATATATCGCTCCTGTGAAAAGGCAATTCACAGAAGAGGAAATAGAAAAGGCCAGTAAATATACGAGAGATGCTCAATTTCATTGGAAACCATGAAGTTCAATGAAAATAACCATGAAATATCAGTTCACACCCAGTCAATTAGCAAAAGTCTGATGATGACAACATTGTGTTGAGGGCAGAGAAAGTGGAGCAACACAAACTTTCACACACCAATGGCTATTGCAAAACCGTTCTCTGAAGTGAGTCGATTAATTAATATTAATGACAGGAATACAAATTAGGGCAGCCACTTTGCTGAGCCATTTGTGAATGTTCAGTAAGGAGGAAGATACTTACATCCAGACATTCCAGCTAGCTCTATACTGAAGAAACTTATGCCCATGTATCCAATACACAAGGAGATGGATACAAAAATGTTTATTGCAGCATTGTTCACAAAGTGAGAAATCAGAAACACCACCAGTATTTCTCTAAGGGAGAACCTATAAATAAACTGTGGTAAAAGGACACAGTAAAACATGATACTGGGTTAAAAAAGAATAAAGCAGTATTACAATGTAACTACATGGAGAATCTGCAAATAACATAGAAGGAGAATAACCAAGCTGCAGACGGCTTCTATACTATGATTCTATTTCTATAACGAGCAGCACTGAATAAAACTGTAATCTGTTGTTTTATGACTAAAAATACATGAGGCAGAAGTATACCAGGGGTATCAAAATGATAATTTCCAGACAAAGGTTACCTCTGGAGAGGGAGGAAGGGAATGATATAAGGAAGAGACACAAGGACTTTCAATTTTGTCTATAATGTTTTATTTCTTAAGATGGATGGTGCGTTCTTGGATATTCATTACATTGATCTCTGAAATACTTAATATCAAAGTAAGATTTATCCATCCATCCATCTGGATGGTTCTATATAAAAATGTTAATGGTGGTTATGTCTGAGGAGTAAGATTATGGGGGAGAGTGTATTTCATTTTCTACTTTGTATATGTCTGTTGAATTTTTAAGTAGTATGCATTGCTTGCAGAATCATTTTTAAAAGGAAGAAAAAGAGGAAATTGGTAACCTGTGCATGCTACATGTGCTAATTCTCAGTTAAAGAAAGCATGTTTCTTCCTGACTACTCAGGGTAGAAACGTGGGTGGATGCCCTGCTAGAGCGGAGGTAATTCCTCCTGGAAGGGTCAGTGAGGTGGGCGGAAAGAAAGACCTGTGATGCTGTGAGTGGGTGGGATGGACTTGGGCTTTGAAGGAGCCCATACTCAGCAGGTAGACAGGAAGATGGGAGGGGTGGACTGCAGGTGCTTGAAGCCTGAACTCCTCAGATCTTTTGCTCATTATCACACAGCTTTGGTCACAGCAGACCGTTTTAGGACCTCCTGAAATGAAAACTCTTAAAAAACAGACAGACCAATAAAATCCTTCTGGGTTATAGTCCGTTCACTTGGAGCCAAATGGATTGCTCGTTAATACCTTCCCCCATTTGCCTTATGACCAATTAGCAGCTATTAAGACCCAACTCATCCTGGCATGAAGTTTTTCCCTAGCAGTGGCTGGCACTGCTGAGAACCTGAGGACTCGGGGTGGACTTCCTGCTCCTCCCTCTGGTGTCCCAAAACTCACTCCCCAGATTAAGCCTCGGGGGAGTACTGCGTTCCGGGCACCAGCACTGTCTGACCCTATCAGGGAACCCACAGGAAAGGCTTGGGCTGCTGTCTACCCAGACCTCCTGTCTACTTCTTCCCCAGGCCCACTTTGAGATGGTGCAGGTTCTCTGACCCATAGGCAGGCTGCCTGCCGCAGAACCTGCAGCTAGGACTCAGATGCTGCTGTTTCCCCTTCCCTGTCTCCGTCCCTCCCTTCCTCCCACTTTCCCTCTCTTCCTCCCTTTCCCTCCTCCTTTCTTCTTTCCTTTCTTCCCCCATCCTTCCTCCCTATCTCCTTCCCTCCCTCCCTCTCCCTTCCCTCTCTCCCTCCTCCCTCCCATCCCTCCTCCACCTTTCTTTGTTTCTCCCTCCTCCCTCTTCCTTCCTTCTCTCCCTCCCTTCCTCCCTGCATCCCCCCGCTTCTTTCTTTTACTTTCTGATAAAACAAGCAAGCAGTGGCTGTGCCTGTATATTGAGTGCTCTGTGTACCAGACATCATGTTCAATGCAAGCGTATTTTCTCACACATTCCTCACAATAACACCGTGAGAGTAATCATTTCTGTTTGACAGTCAGGGCCGTGGAGACACACAGAAAGAGGTTAAGCGACTTGTTCGAGGTCCCATCATGGAAAAACTGGCAGAGCTGAGGATGAGAGTTAAAAGTCTGTGCTTTTCGCTGTGAATCCGAGAAAAGTATGTTTTAACGACCTCAAGTTTCTTGAAACGTCAAGATAAGAACGAGTATAAAACACACACTCCCATCAAGGAGTTCTTGTCTTACTAAGACGGCAAGTGGAGAGGAAGTTTTATTCCTTCTGTGAGTGTTTATTGAGCACCTGCTGTGTACTGAGTGTTGTTCGAGGTGCTGAGGATTCTGCAGGGAATCAAACTGACATCTGTTTCTGGCAGAGTCTACATTCTAAGGGGATGATGGAGAATAATGAAATAAAGCTGTACAAACAAGAAACTGAGTCAGAGTAGCCTATGAGAAACATAGAGAAATAAAATTGGGTGACACGATAGAGATGGAGATAGGGTGGGCCTGGGGAGGCCTCTTCAGAATCTTGCATGTTGAGATGAGGTGACTATGGCAAGACCTCGGAGGAAGAGTATTACTCCTGTGAGAGGACCATGAAGGACAGAGACTCGGCTTTTTGTTGTCCAGTCACTAAGCTGTGTCTGACTCTGCGACCCGATGGACTGCAGAACACCAGGCCAGCCCCTTCTATCCTCCCGTCTCCAGGAATTTGCTCAAACTCATGCCTATTGAGTCGGTGATGCTATCTAACCATCTTATCCTCTGCTGCTCCTGTCTCCTTTTGCCTTCAATCTTTCCCAGAATCTGGGTTCTTCTTCCCCCGCCCCCCGCCCCCCCCAATGAGTTGGCTTTTTGCATCAGGTGGCCAAAGTACTGGAGTTTCAGCTTCAGCATCAGTCCTTCCAAAGAATATTCAGGGTTGATTTCCTTTAGGATTGACTGCTTTGATCTCCCTGCAGTCCGAGGGACTCTCAAGAGTCTTTTCCAGCACAGTCTGAAAGCATCAGTTCTTTGGTGCTCAGCCTTCTTTATGGTCCAACTCTCACATCTGTACATGACTACTGGAAAAACCGTAACTCTGACTATATGGACCTTTGTCAGCAAAGGTTTTTAATACACTGCTTTTTAATACACTGTCTAGGTTTGCCATAGCTTCCCTCCCAAGGAGCAAGCATTTCAGGTTTGAGAAACTAAAAGGTCAGTGTTGTTGCAGTGGAGTCAGGGAGGAGAAGATTTGTACCAGGTAAAGTTGAAAGAGAAGCAGGGGCTGGACTTATATGGCCTGGTGGCTCATGCTTGTGAGTTTGGGTTTTACTCCATTTGCAGTAGAAAGAAGTGAAAGGGTTTTAGGCAGGGGAATGACATGACTCTGATCTGACTTTTGCAAGATCCCTCTGGGTGCTGTGTAGACAATAGCAAGAGATCACCTCAAGATCCCTGAAGCCTGTGTGGGACGATAAGCAGGCTACTAGGGGTGGGGCTAGAGAATGCACTGGGTAATCTAGGAAGGCTGCCAGGAAGAGGAGGGCTGTGGCCAGAGTTTGGAAACCAGTGCTCTTCTTGGAGGGACATGGACTGGCAGGAGCATGGAGGCAGTCTAGCCACTGAACCTTTGGGAATAAATGGACACCAAGCCAGGGCTGAAGCACGGGGTATAGGTTTCAAGTTCCTTGAGCAGCCATTTGTGTCTCTTGTGGGGCAGATATTTTTATCCTTTCCTGTGCAGTAGATAGCTTTATCCTCATTTGTGCCAGACATTTTATTTGCAACAATCCAAAGAGGTAGGCATCACCTCCTGTTGGTGAAGGGTGGAGCTCTGGGGCCGGATGGTCTGGGCTCAAGTCCCAGTCCATCACGTGTGGGATCTTGGGCCAGTTCCTTAACTTCTGCAAGCCTCAGAGTTCTCATTTGTATTGTGTACCTGTCAGTGAGAATGCTTTTGGCTGCAAATAAGAGCAAACACCGGGCTTCCCAGGTGCCTCAGTGGGAAAGAATGTGCCTGTTAATGCAGGAGATGTCGGTTTGATCCCTGGATTGGGAAGATCCCCTGGAGGAGAAAACAGCAACCCACTCCAGTATTCTTGCCTGGAGAATCCCATGGACAGAGGAACCTGGTGGGCTACAGTCTATAGGGTGGCAAAGAGTCAGACATGCCTGAGCAACTGAACACACATGTACAAGAGCAAACACCAGCTTAAACAGTCAGGAGATTTATTCTCTCACATAACCGCAGGTGCCAGCCCTGTGTCAGCTGTATCTTGGTGACATCTGTCACTCTCTCTGCTCTGCCATCTCCAGATTAACCTCTTCCTCTAGTGGAGGCGGAATGGTTGCAGCAGTTTCTGATATGACATCCAGATGTGACAATGTCCAGGAGAAGAGGAGGGGCTGTTTCTTCCTAGGGCAAGGAAACTTTTCTCAGAAGACCCCATCTCCCCTTCGTGCCTCGTTATCTGACATCAGGTCCCATGCTTATCCGTGATTCCATAGATAGCATGAGGGACGGGATGGCCAAACCTGGTCTAGATTCAACACCTTAGGGGTGAGGTGGGGTGGACTGGGAGTTGTTGGGGCGGGGAGGGGAGGGTTTGAATGATGTCAAGTCGACCACTGCGACTACCATCAAAGAGTTGAGATCCACACTTAAGTGTTTGGAACAGGGCGTGACACAGAGTAGGTGCTCAATCCATGCTTAGTCGTTCAGTCGAGTCCAACTCTTTGTGACCGCGTGGACTGCAACCCACCAGGCTCCTCTGTCCATGGACTTCTCCAGGCAAGAATACTGGAGTGGGTTGCCAATTCCTTCTCCAGGGCATCCTGACCCAGGGGTTGAATCTGCGTCACCTGTGTCTCTTGCACTACAGGTGGATTCTTTACCCACTGAGTCATCGAGGTGCTCAATAAATCTTATTAATAGCTCTGAGAGTGAAGGAGGAAAAGGAAGAAGAGAAGTTGAAAAAGACGAAGATCTACCTCTCAACATCCTACTCGGTGGCTGTGACATTAAAGCCAGTGCTCTTTTGATTTCCTTGTGTAGCCTCTGTTCTGAGTTTTCACGAAAAGGGGTGGAGAGCTAAGGCAGACTTGGCCTGCAGGATCGAGGACAGTTTGCCACCCAAGATGTTTGGTTCCCCGAGGGCAGAGTCTTGGTGTCTCCAGCCTCTGCCCAGCAACTTCCCCCCCCCCCACCCTAGTTCTCATACAGACCAAACTGTTCCTTAGGCCTTGCTGTCATTCTCAGAATCCCAGCACCCAGCGCTGCGTGGAATCCCTGAGATTCCTTGATCCCTCACCACCCAGGTCAAGATGTCTGTTCTCAGCACCCTGCTGAGCTGACTTACTCAACCTTGAAGAATTTTGGGGCAGTTCTGGGACAGCTTCCATGCAGTGAGCGAGTTTTCTGCTCTTCCAGGAGCAGAGCATGAGTAATGGGGCCTCGGGCAAATTATATCATCTCTTAGAGCCTCAGCTTTCTTATCAGTAAAATGGGATAATAAATCTCATTTTTTCCTAGGCTTGTTCTGAGGATGAAATGAAATCATGTGGGTGAAACACAGGGTCCAGCATGAAGAAGTTTCTGTGATTCATTTATTTTTATGGAGGTGAAATTTATGTAAGAAAATTAGGTAAATTTTATACTTAAACTTCAGTGTCATGTAGTAAATTGAAACGTCACACATCCATCTCCTCTATTTAGTTCCAAAACATTTTTTTATCACCTCATATCCATAAAGCAGTCACTCCTGAGTCCCTGCCCTAGCCTGGTCCCTGACAACCACGAATATGCTTTTTGTCTCCAAGGATTTACCTGTGCTGGATAGGTCATGTAAGTGTAATCAAACAGTATGTGATCTTTGGTGTCCAGTTGCTTTCACTTAGCATTTATCTATGTTGTAGGGATTTATCTCTCGCAGCATTTGTCAGCCCTTCACTCCTTATTGAGACTGAATAATATTCCACTTATCCACTACATTAAAAAAAATACTATTCATCCATCAATGAACTTTCAGTTATTTTTCCCATTTGTTGAATAATGCCCCTGTGGTCTTGTAGGTACCTGTGCTTGTGTGGATTCCCTCTTTTCAATTCTTTCTGTGCATTTACTTAAGAGTGGAATTGCTGGGTTATATGGTGATTCTGTGTTTCGTTTTAAGTTTCCGCCAGCCACGTAGAGTAGTTCTAACTTCTCACCAACACACGTTAATTCTCCATTGTTTTGATTACAGCCATCCTAGTGGGTGTGAAGTGGTATCTTATAATTTACTTTTAAGCAATGACAGGGAGGGACATGGATTTAGGGGTCTGAGTGGTTCACATTCCTCAGAAATGGCTTTGTAATGCTCCTCAGCCATAACCAGGGCTGCCTGTTCTTGAGTGTGCTCTAGAGAGCTCCCTGCAGAGATTCTGACGGGCAGGCATGCCTCTCCCCATCCATGGCTGGGCCCTCACCCCACCAGAGCTGGGGCCTCTGAGGTTGGTGGGAACTCCCCCACCCGAGTCTGTCCTCCCTGATTCCTGAGTTGGGGGAAGGGTAGACTCTAAAGGCAATGGCAGCCTACTCCAGTGCTCTTGCCGGGAAAATCCCATGGACGGAGGAGCCTGGTAGGCTGCAGTCCATGGGGTTGTGAAGAGTCGGACACGACTGAGCGACTTCACTTTCACGCATTGGAGAAGGAAATGGCAACCCACTCCAGTGTTCTTGCCTGGAGAATCCCAGGGACTGGGGAGCCTGGCGGCTGCCGTCTATGGGGTCGCACAGAGTCGGACACGACTGAAGCGACTTAGCAGCAGCAGTAGCAGACTCCAAAGGTGCTTCTTTCTTTCTGGTTGAGCGCTGGGTCTCCGTTGCTGTGCCCAGGCCTTTCTCTAGTTTGGGGGGGGGGGGGGGGCTACTCTAGTTGCAGTGTGCAGGCCTCTCACTTCGGTGCCTTCTCTGGCTGTGGAGCACTGTGGGTGCTCTAAGCACGCAGATTTTGGTAGGTGCAGCACGCGGGCTTGGTAATCGTGGCTCGCGGGCTCTAGAGTTTGGTCTCAGTAGCTGTGGTCCCCGGGGTTCGTTTCTCCATGGTCTGTGGGATCTTCCCAGACCTGGGATCGAACCCGTGTCCTCTGTATCTGCAGGCGGATTCTTGAGCACTGCATCACTGGGGAAGTACTAAAGGTGCTTCTGGGAGAGGAACTGCGATTCTCTCCTCCTGCTCCTGCATTTCCCGCGCCATGTCGCCGTCCCCAAGATGGCGGGTGGGGTGGAGCGCCGGGCAGAGCTGCCAGGGTCTCAGGTGGAAAGTTCCCGGGTCTCCTGTCAGCGGCGACTGGGTTCTGGCCGTGGGGAGTGAAGAGAGCCAGGCCTGGGAAGGTGGGCCTCCCTGCGGTCACCCTGACGGGGGCCTGCTTCTCTCCTGCCTCAGTCTTTCCTCAGAGCCCGGGGGAGGCGGCCCCCTCCCTTCGGGCCTTTCCCTGTGTTTTTGGTTCTCTGTCTGAGAACCAAGCCCAGCCCCCACCACCAACATGGGTCTGAGTCTGTGCCCAGCTTTTGGTCCCTGGACTGCTGTCTGTAAAAGCGGAGGAACCTCGGTTCCCGTCATTGGACCCCTCTCTGCTCTGGGTGGAGGCTGGTTGTGGATTTGGTGGCCCTCGGCCCCTTCACCTCAGCTGTTGCTGCCATGCCCTTTGAGACCCGCAGACCAGGTCTAACTCAAACGGCTCCAAAGTGCCCAGGACACCTCGTTGGACTCTGAGCCGGGTGGACTGGAAAGTGGTGGCCCGGGAGAGGAGGGTTTGGACACCACAGACCTGTAGTGCTTTGAGACCACATCTCTGACCTTCTCGGTCCTTTGGACAAGGCAGTGGCCATCAGGTCCAGGTTTTCTGAAGCACACTGACGGGCATGAGCTCTAAGCCACCCGCCGTTCCTTTTCATTGGGACACACCCCAGTCTGCCTACCCAGTTCAGCTCCTCCTTCATCTCCTTTATTTATTTATTTATTTTTGGTCCTGCCATATGGCATATGGGATCTTATTTCCCCAACCAGGGATTGAATCCAAGCCCCCTGCATTGGAAGTGTGTGGAGTCTTAACCACTGGACCGCTAAGGAAGTCCATTCATCTCCTTTATTAATAATCCTCTCCACCCCCCTTGTCATTCCAAGCAAGGCTCAAACCCTTCTGTAGCCTGAACTCCCGTGGGAGGTGAAATGGATGAGGAAATGTGGGTAGGGGGCACCTGGCCCCACACACCTTGTCTCCAGATGTCTGGGAACATCTCGGCCCAGCTTCCTCCAGACCCTTCACTTGGATGAGAGTTCATGAGAGCCCGCTTACTCTCTGCACTCCTCTCCTGGGGGACAGGATCTATTAGAATGAGGTCCTTACATGCTGAGGTCGCAAATCTGCCTCATCTCTCTTTAGTCCCAGGTTATCTCTTTAAAAGCAACCATAATACCTCCCCCAACAACTTCATCAGTTTAAAAATATTTTTTTTGGTCATTACAGAGTCATGTTTTCTGGGAGATGGACAAGCCGAAACAATCAAAAATTAAAACAGAGAAAAGTACCTATAATTCTGTCACCCAGCATTAACCCTTTTCACATGATGGTAATGATAGCAAGAACCGCCCCTTACTGAATATTTATTCGGTATCAGATATACAGATGAATACTTTACATAGATCACTTTATTTGACTGTCACAACAGCTCTATGAAGTAGGGATTTTCTCCATTCTACAGACAAAGGTGCAGACTTAGAGAGAGGTTATATAACTTGCCCAAGGTCACATAGCTCATAAGATGCAAACCCCAAACCTGTCTGTCTGCCTGCAAAGCAACACCCATCTCTCAAACAGTAGTCAAGTAAATATATTTATAGAAAACATTTTAATGGAATTAACTGTAGCTCTTTCTCTGTAACCTGCTTTTGCTCCTTCATCTAACAACAGATAATTAATACCTTCCCTGGGTCACTGTGTTGTCTTTTGCAATATTATTTTAAGTGGCTGTTTAGTATCTCATTGTAGGCATGTTCCGAGGTTTGTTTAGCTAATCCCCTATTGTTGGGCATGCAGGTTGTTTCTCAAGTTTTTGTTTTTATAAACAACACTGCAAAGAACAGCCCTGTGCTTTTTTTTTTTTTTTTTTAAATTTGGCCGCAGTTCACTGTAGGTTTCAGATAAATTCCCAGAGGGAGAGGTTGGGAGGGAGGGGGCATGGTTTTGTTTTTTAAATGTCTGTAACATCATTGGATCAATTACATATAATTTGTGAATACAAGTTGTGCCATTCACCGAGGGAAGGTTGACACCTTTCCTGACTTGCTGAGATTTGCACAACCTGGAATTAGATGGGTTGTAAACAAGCCTTCTAATAACCCTAGATTATCTGTGGCTATTGTCAGGTCATGTAGAGGTGGTAATTTATTAAGCAGAGTTTTCAAATGTGTCCAAGTACCCCCGGGTGGAGTTGAGCCTGGGAGGGGCTCAGGGAGGAAGAGGTGGAGCTGTGGTATTTGGGGGGAGCTGGTAGGCAGCTGGTGGCCATTTGTCTTGCGGCTGGCTCACCACCCTTTCAGTCTGATGTCAAGCTGAAGAAACTGCCAGGGGAGGGAGCTGCCCCCCAGCTGCTAGGGGGAAAAGATGGAGCGGCAAGGGTGGAGGCCATCCAGGCATGTGGAGGTTAACAAGTCCTGCCCTGTTCCTACAAGGCGGTGGGTGCCGTTTCAACATGGTTATTACGCTGCTTTAGCAGCCAAGAAACACCAGCTGGTGATGGTGAAATGCCACAGAAGAATTTCTTCAGGGAAGTTATTCACCAGCTAAACACTCACTCATTCCATAAAGACTGTGGAGAAGGGGAATTTTCTCAGTGCAGGAGGGACATCCTGCCTCCTGCCGTCCCCCTCTCCTCCACCTCCCCTGTCCCTGTCCCCAAGACGCCCCTTACTGATCCGGTCACATTCTTTGGACATCACTTGTTTGACCACATTACTTGACTTCCAGGCCACCTGCTCCCTAAACAGAGTGGAGGAGAGGCTGTGGGGTGGGGACTTAATCGGTACACACATCAGTTTGGCTGGAACAGAACCAGTTTGGACTTAACTCTGATTGTCCTGCTTCTCAGGTGGCTAAGCGGTAAAGAATCTGCCTGCCCATGCAGGAGATGCAAGAGACATGGGTTCAATCCCTGGGTCAGGAAGATCCCTGGGAGAAGGAAATGGAAACACATTCCAGATTCTTGCCTGGAAAATCCTGTGGATAGAGGAGCCTGGTGGGCTACTGTCCATGGGGTCCCAAAGAGTCAGACATGACAGAGTGACTGAACACACGCATGTACTGGTTGTTCCATGAGACGTACGGCCCAATTTTCTGGATGGACAGGACGGGGCGCGGGGGGTACAAGGGGATAGTCTCTGACCAGCGGGACTTTCCTTCAAGTGGGGCCACAAACTTGAGTGCTGAGAGGAGACTTTCTCAGGTAGAGGTCCCTATGGTGGGTGACATCCTATGGGCTTTGGTGGGTGAGGACTGAACAAACAGAAGCCTGGTGAGGAGTGGTGAAGTAGGGTCCAGGAGGCAGGGCTGTTTCACCAATCCACAATTCTCCTAGGGCACTAAGCTTCTGGGTCTTTCTAGACCACATACGTTTCCCTTATCTACCCATCCCACCTGCTTCTCCAACCCAGCAGTGAACATTCAGTCCTTTTTCAACAGTCAATGTAGTAAGACTTCTTTGGTGGTCCAGTGGTTAAGACTCAGCGTTTTCAATGCAGAGGACATAGGTTCGATCCCTGGTCTGGGAACTAAGATCCCACATGCCTTGGCAAGACCAAAAGATAAAAGAAGTCCATGTAGTCTCTTTCCATTTATTGAGCAGTGAGTATGCTTCAGGTGCCATCTTAAACGCTTTGTATACATTGCTTGTTTAGTTCTTCCAACAGCCTTGTTGGAACATGACACAGTTCTCTTCTCTCTATTACAGGTGGAGAAATACAGGCTGGGAGTTTGTCATTTCCTCCAGGTCACCAATCATAGAAGTTGCTACTGAAATCCAGGTTTGTTTGCCCCCAAAGTTTAGTCTCTTGGCAGCAATGGGCTCACACGTCTCTCTGAGGTTTTTCCTCACTCATGTCTCTCAGCACACAGTCGTGTCCTCAGGAAACCCTGAACACCATTCGAGAGCCTCCGTTGCGGTCATGTAACTGTTCTTTTTTTGTGTCTCTCTACTCACCCTGCTGGAAGGGGTCAGGGATTGTGTGTGCTTCATGTCCATAGCCCAGGGTCTGGCCTGTGTAGATGTTTAATAAGTATTTGAGGGAAGAAATGAGTCGTAAAATCATAATAACTCAGCTCAATGTCTGGGTATTTATAGGCTCTCTCCTCTGGAAGCTTCTTCTGGAATGTCCAGAGAATAGAGTAAATCCAAGGCAGATAGAGTAATCCAGGGTAAATCCAAAATAGAGCAAAGCCAAGGGACACACAGACTCTCAGACGGGGCGAAGTTTTCTTACCTCTTTGAACAACTCTTTTTGACAAATGCGTTTTTCCTTCTAAACTTTCCATCTTTTTTCTTTTTTCCTTTAGCCACGGACTTCACTGTTTGAAGATGTGCAACTATTATTGCACACACAGATTTTAATTTCTTAAAAACTCTGTGATCCACATC
This sequence comes from Ovis canadensis, assembly GCF_042477335.2. Classification (NCBI taxonomy): domain Eukaryota; kingdom Metazoa; phylum Chordata; class Mammalia; order Artiodactyla; family Bovidae; genus Ovis; species Ovis canadensis. Next base: position 35,834,012 of record NC_091258.1, read on the forward strand.
GCTAGGTCACTTCACGCTGTGCTGTGCAGCGCTTAGTCGCTTCAGTCGCGTCCAACTCTTGAAACCCCATGGACTTCACTCTCCATTTTATGCCACATTTCCATCAAGAAGTGTTTCCCCAAACCACCGTCTGCCTGCTTGTGTGTTGTTCAGTTGCTAAGTTGTGTCTGACCCTTTGCGACCCATGGACTGTAGCCCACCAACCTCCTCTGTCCATGGGCTATTCCAGGCGAGAATACTGGAGTGGATTGCCATTTCCTTCTCCCGAGGATCTTCCTGACCCAAGGATCGAACCTGTGTCTCCTGCATTGCAGGGCGTCTTCTGTATCACAAATGGATTCTTTACCGCTGAGCCACCAGGGGAAGCCCTTGTGGGGATGGGTCTTATTGACTGGCTTCCTGAGAAGCTGACCGGGCTGAGGACTCCTGGCGTTTCTACCCCAGCTTTTGTGCATTAAAGAAAATTTTACCTGGCCACTTCTTTAACGACGGTGTGATTCACTTGAATAATTTTTAAAAAGAAATAACTGATGTTAAATCCCTGATGACTCTTCCGTGCAGGTGTGCTGCCTCTGATGGGGGCAGAGGTTGTGACAGAATCACCTCCAGTGGCATTGGTGGCTGTCCCGTGTTCCTCTCCTCCTTCCTGAAGTGACACAGTCAGGCCAAGCTGGTGGGTGGCAGGGTGCCTCTGAGGCCTCCACCCCCGTGTCCTTCACAAGGACATGCCCGGTGTCCACCATGGCTGCTTTGTCAGGCAGTGAACTCAGGGCAGAGGAGGGTGGAGGGACTCGAATTGGCTGCCAGCAGCAGGCCCTTGTGGGTGGAGGGTCTGCAAGATGCTGAGGGCTTTAGCGTGAAGGACCAGACCTCTCCAGGAGGATTCACAGTCTGGGCCGATGCCGGAGGAGACAGGAAGTGTAGTAAATGTGCCAGCCACTGCTTCTCCAGTTAAATGTTTGTTTTCTGTGGCAGTCAGGGCTGGGGATGGGTTTTGCTTTGTTTTTGTTTTTTTGATGATTCACATATCATAAAATTCACCCCTTTAAACTATGCAACTTAGTGGGTTTTTTTTTCACTAAGTTGTGAAACTATCACTACTATCTAATTCCAGCAATCCCCAAAGAATTCTCATCGCCCCCAAAAGAAACCCCAAGCCTTTTAGCAGTCACTTTCTATTCTTTCCTCAGCCCAGCCTTTGTCGTCCATGAATCTACTTTCTGTCTTGATCAATCCGTCCAACCTCGGCAGTTCATTTAAGTAGAATCCTACGACTTCTGTGTCTGGCTTCTTTTACTCTGCACCATGGTTTCAAGGTTCATCCACGTCGTAGCATGTATCCAGACTTCATGCCTTTCTATGACTGAATAAATATCTGTGGACGTTTCGGTTGTTTCCATTTCTTGGTCCTTAAAAATAATGCGGCTACTAACATTTGTGTAAAAGTTTCTGCATGACATATGTTTGCAATTCTCTTGTGTGAATTCCCTTTAGAGCGAAAGTTCTGGGTCAGAGGATAAATCTATGCTCAAGCTTCTAAGTGATTTCCAGACTGTTTCTGAAGTGACAGCACCATTTTACTTCCCACCAGCAGTGTGTGAGGATTCCAATTCCTCCGGGTTTTATGTCCACCTTTTTGATTAGAGTCATCCTTGAGGATGTGGCCATGCAGTGCTTAGTTGCTTAGTCATGTCTGACTGTGGCCCCATGGACTGTAGCCCGTCAGGGTCCTCTGTCCATAGGGATTCTCCAGGCAAGAATACTGGAGTGGGTTGCCATGCCCTCCTCCAGGGGATCTTCCCAACCCAGGGACTGAACCTGGGTCTCCCACATTGCAGGCTGATTCTTTACCGTCTGAGCCACCAGGAAAGTACCAAGGATGTGGAGGGCAGGGGATATGCACTAGGTGATGCTTGTGATTAGGATGACCCAAGACGAATGGGCTTCCCTGGTAGCTCAGTTGGTAAAGAATCTGCCTGCAATGCAGGAGACCCTGGTTTGATTCCTGGGTTGGGAAGATCCGCTGGAAAAGGGATAGGCTACCCACTCCAATATTCTTGGGCTTCTCTTGTGGTTCCTTGTGGTTCAGCTGGTAAAGAATCCACCTGCAATGCGGAAGACCTCGGTTTGATCCCTGGGTTGGGAAGATCCCCTGGAGAAGGGAAACGCTACCCACTCCAGTATTTTCGCAAAGGGTCCGACACGACTGAGCGATTTTCACCTTTCACTTTCAAGATGAATGGAAGGGGAGAAACTGAAGTACTGCGAGCATCTCAGGGTACATCCCTAGGAGGTGTGGGGACATGTCCCATCACAGATGAGGCAGGCAGCATGTGTGTTTACTTCTGGCTTGTAGCCCCAGCACCTAGAATGAAGTAGCTACCTAAAAGGCATTCAACACTAAACTATGTGTTGAATACAGGGATGACTGAATTAAAGAATCGAAGCCCCAGTCATTGGGGACCCAGTGAGCATGGAAGTCCTGGAAGATGGGTGCATGCGTGTGTGTCAAGTCACTTCAGTTGTGTTTGATGCTGTGCAATCCCGTGGACTGTAGCCTGCCAGGCTTCTCTGTCCATGGAATTTTCCAGGCAAGAATACTGGAGTGGATTGCCATGCCCTCCTCCAGGGGAATCTTCCTGACTCAGGGATTGAACCTGCGTCTCTAATGTCTCCTGCATTGCAGGCACATTCTTTACCACTAGCGCCACCTGGGAAGCCAAGGAGATGGGTATATGCTATATATTCCAGAAGAGAACTACTCCTCCTAGAATCTTGTCCTCAGTCTTTTTCTTTTTTAGTAATGGGGAAAGACGTAGCTTTAACCTTTCTTGTAAACAAGGCAAAGAGGTTAGTAAGGGACGGGTGGGAAGGAACTGCGGCTTGCCCTGCAGAAGCAGCGGGCTGTGAATTGTGGTTCAAAACAACCCCAAGGACAACATCCCCAGAGAGGCTTCGGCAACCACTGAACTGTTCCCCTGTTGCACCTGACTTCCCTAACTGGCCTTCCATGGGAACGTTCAGCTTCAGATGTCTTCTCTGTTGTCTCCTTTCAGATCTTTCTTTGCAGAGGTAGCTGTGATTCTCACATTCTGTGGCAAAGGAGAGGACAACCACTTGACCGCTGAGCCTCCTTCCAGCATGAGCTCGCTGGCTCTTCCTGGGATGGTTATGTAGGTGCAGGAGGGGCAGCAGAGCCGAAAGCCTATCGATGCTGTGTTTCTTGAAGTTTGGCACTGAGGAGGGGTAGGGTGCTAAAGAGGCCACTTTCTGTGTGAACTGAAATGTTTCTGGCAGAACATTTAGTGCAATAATAAAAACAATGGCTCTAGTTACAGAATATTTTATATATGCCAGATTCTGCCCAGATATAATCTGGTGATGGCTGTTGATTGTTTTCCTGAAGTAGACACTCCCTGCTTCCTCCTTATTCCTGTTAATAGAGGACCAGAGGATAAAGTGAGATAGGTACCTCATTCCTTTTCCCCAAATATTTGTCTTCCCAGCATCCCTCGTAGCTAAGATTGGTCGTGTGATCCAGTTCTGGCCAATAAGATGGAAGAAGAAGTGCTGGGTGTTCTCTTTAAAAAAAAAAAAAAAGATGTGGGAATGGAAGTCCTCTATACTGAAGATTCTGCATTCAGGTCTTCTGCACCCCCACACCCCCCGTGACTATAAGAAGGGGAAAGAAAGCCAACTAGATTTGCAGAGCCATTGAGCTAACCCTGAAGATGACTACTCCTGACGTCTTGTTATTCAAGAAAATATATTCTTTGTTGAAGTCACAGTAAATGAGATTTTCTGTTGCTTGATGCCAAAAACATAATAGGCACATCTATTTTATCTGATTAATCCTCATAATCACCCCAAGTATCATTATTTACCCATTATAAATGAGAGAATTCATGTTCGGAGAGGATAAGTTACTCGTCCAAGTTCACACAGCCAGAATAAATAGGTGAGTCAGAATCTGAATGTAGGTCTGTCTCCAAGCCCTTCTTATTTTCATTGTTGCAAACCTCTGTCCACTCTGGCCTCAGACAAGGTGAACAATGTCCAGACAGAGTTTTGGCAGAAAGGGATCTTCTTCACCCCCAAAATGTGCCCTGGGTCTCCTGAGTTGCAGGTTTATCCTTCCCTCATGGTATCAGAGTCTTTGGGCTCCTCCATGAAGCAGGCCCCTCACCATCTGGTGGGAATGGCCAGTATACAGGAAAGCACACAGGACTTAGAATAAATAAGCTTAGGCTCAAATCCCAGCGTTGGCACTTATTAGCTGTGTGACCTTGGGTAGGTTCCTTGACCTCTGTGAGCCCTGATTCCTCATTTGTAAAGTGCATAAGAATTCACTTGGACAGAAAAACCAGGTCGAGCTATCTTGAGCCAAAAGTGGAGACCAATGAGTAGATGTGGCTCTAGTCTTAGGGGTAGAGGTGTTTGTAGAAAGAGAAAACCTAGCCCCATATTTCCAAATTCCACTGCCCAGTTTCATCACCCCCAGGTGGCTGCATCTCCTCCTCCACCCAGTGCACCATGAAAAATCATGCCTGTTTCCTGGGAATACCGCTTACGGCTCTACAACGAACGCTCGTGTTTCTGATTGGTTGGCGTGCTCACGTGACCATTCTGGGAGCCAGGGGAAGGAGTTAGTTCCATCAGAACCTTTCTCTGAAAGTGGGATGGTTTGATCCCCATGGAAAGAGGAGGTCCTGTACCTAGAAGTAGGGAATAGATGAAGAAAAAAACCCAAAAGATGCCTCCTCACACACTTGAGAGAGCAGTTTTGAGCATTCAATGAGATAGATACACCGGTGCGAGTACCCAGCCTGTCACTGACTCTAGTAGACAGCTGGTAATGGAGTTAGCCTCTTCCCAGGACTTGCCACTGCCCTCCCTGAGGCCCTTGGCCTGTCCCTTTGTGTGAGTGGGCACATCTGAGGGGGAACTAGCCCATTTCCACTATGTAGCCCCTCTCCATCACCCCAGCCTTTGTCCCTGCACCCAACGTGACAATCACTCTGTTGCTTGAGATGAGATTCTAATCCTATTATTCATTCATCAACCAGCGGACAAGAACAGCCCTGGATCGAACATGGCCAAGGAGCCTGGGAGAAGCCTCCACCGCTGTGAAACTGGGCTTAACTCAGGCACAATAGGTGTGTAATTTAAGGTTTTGTTGAGCTGAAATCCAATCACATACTTGACTGGTGGATCACAGAGACTCCCAGGCTAAAAGAATGAGATAATTCCACCTCACACAAACACTGGCATTCGGCTTTGACTTAATGACAAATGTGTGACCAACCTTACACTGTTTCGCCCTGGCCTCCTCTCTCTTCTTTTTTTCAATGTATTTCCACCTCCTTCCCCTCTCCCCTCCATGTCGTCCCCTCCTCTGTACCACTCAGAGATGGGATGGGACTCGGCAGAGTCCTAGAGCTGGAAACAAAGGTAAATAAGCAGGAGGACGCTTAATGAATGGTGATCAGCCAATGGATGAACTCACGCTTATTTTATTCACTTAACTGAATGATTACATGGAGGTGAGAGATGGCTTTTTGGGGTGGATTTAGTCTCTTACTGGTCTTAGTTCTTCTCTTCCAGGAGTGGCTTCAAATGAGAAAGGGTAGCAGGCAAGAGAGACTCACAGTCCTACTCCTGAACTGTCCCCTCTATTCACTCAGTGCTTTTTGTCTAGTGGGTATCACTCAGTGTGGGGTGGGGAAGTGTTGTAAGAAGAAACAGTGTATTTAGTTTTCGAGCCCTGTTAAGTGGTGGGATAGATAGTTATAAGAGACAGTAGTATAAATGTGTTCACTTAACTTCATGAGTTCACTGAAAAGTATTCACTCCACAAACATTTATTGAATGAGTACCACATGACCTGCACTCTGCTAGCACTGGGTGATGCTCTGGTGAAGAAACGCATTAAACAAATAAGCACCAAATAGCAGGGAACTAGGAACGATGGAGAAGGCTACTTTGGAAGTGAAAGGGGTGCAGTGATGGAGAACTAAATGAGAGGTGGTTGTTAGGGAAGACTTCTCAGAGGAAGGGACATTTGAGTTGAGAACTGTAAGATGAAAAAGTCATTTATTCTAAAATCTGGGGGAAGAGCTTTGGAGTTCATGGCCCGTGCTTAGATGGGAGATAGTAGGGTGAACCAAGGCTTCCCTGGGAGCTTAGCTGGTAAAGAATCCGCCTGCGAAGCAGGAGAACCCGGTTTGATTCCTGGGTTGGAAGATCCCCTGGAGAAGGGACAGGCTCCCCACTCCAGTATTCTTGGGATTCCTTGGTGGCTCCGATAGGAAAGAATCCACCTGCAATGTGGGAGACCTGGGTTTGATCCCTGGCTTGGGAAGATCCCCTGGAGGAGGCGATGGCAACCCACTCTAGTATTCTTGCCTGGAGCATTCCATGGACACAGGGGCCTGGTGGGCTACAGTCCATGGGGTCACAAAGAATTGGACACGACTGAATGACTAAGCACAGCACAGCACAGGCTGAGTCAGAAGGCCTAGCTTTGAGCTCTGCCTGCCATTTATGTGTGCTATATATGGGAGCAAGTCATTTGCCTTTCTGGGTCTCTGCTTGCTTTCTTTTTTTTCCTCCCACTGCGCTAGGTCTTGGTTACTGTGAGCAGGCTTTCTCTGGATGTGGTGAGCAGGGATCACTCTTCATTGCGGTGTGCAGGCTTCTCAGTGTGGTGGCTTCTCTTGTTGTTGAGCACGGGCTCTAGGCACGCAGGCCTCAGCTGTGGGGGTGCACAGGCTTAGCTGCTCCACGGCAAGCGGAATCCTCCTGGACCAGGGATCCAACCTGCGTCCTCTGCACTGGCAGGGCCATTCTCAAGCACTGGACCACCAGGGAAGCCCTGAGTCCCTGCTTTGTAACATGTTCTGTGAACTTCACCAAGTCTCTGTGAGGCCCCAGAGTGGGGTCAAGAATGACAAGTCATTCTTCTTTGCAGAATGTAGCTGCAAGGAAAATGATTAGATTCATGTTTCTTCATTGAATGGCTATGCTGGGTGTAATGAGTGTTGTCTCCAGAAATGGAGGTGACCAGGGACCAGTCTGTGGAATGGGTTTCAATTAAATTTTCTTTCTTGGAACTTCTGTATGTCAGCTCTTGGCTTGAATTTCCCAGAGAAACAGTTTCTATTGGGAAGGAGCTGAACTGAGCTTTCCAGTGTGATTCTGGAGTAGTTTAAGATGAACCTGACACTCATCATTCGTGCATTGGCCCCACAAGGGCTTGATTTTGTAGCCAACATTAATTTTCCATCAACTGAGTGCCAGATACTCTGCCAAATACTTTGCTTATATCGCCTCATTTAATCTTTACCAGAGCCCCATTTTTAAGACAAGGAAGAGGTTATATGATTTATTGTAGGTTACACAATTACGACAGAGGCAGAGCTGAGGTTTGAATATTTCTAGTACTGTTAATTACTGTTGCGAACACTAGTAATGATAGCTTCCACTTATTAAATGCTCGCTATGTGTCATGACTATGTTGTTCTGAGAAGTCAATTATTCTTCTAGATGCTGTCCCTCACATGGGTGTGCATGCTGAGTCATGTCTAACTCTTTGCAGCCTCATAAATAGTAGCCTGCCAGGCTCCTCTGTCCATGAAATTTTCCAGGCAAGAATACCAGAGTGGGTTACCATTTCCTATTCAGGGGTTCTTCCTGCCCCAGGTATCAAATCCAAGTCCCTTGCATCTCTTGCATTGGCAGGAAGATTCTTTACCACTCTGCCACACGGGAAGCCCAGATGTTGTCCCTTAGTAGGTAATATTTCTTTTACTTCAAGATGCTTTTAAGACCTTTTTGTCTTTGGTGTTTTTTCATTAAGACATGTCTAAGCATGGAGGCTGGTTTATTTTCTTTGCTTGGGATTCCTGAATCTGAGGGTTTATAGACTATTTCTGTCCCCACAAATATCCACATGTTGGAATCTAATACCTGATGTGATGATATTTGGAGGTGGGGTCTTTAGAGGGGACCCCATGGATTGCCATGGGGATGGACAGGGAGGCCTGGCGTGCTGCGATTCATGGGGTCGCAAAGAGTCGAACATGACTGAGCGACTGAACTGAACATGGATTGTAGCCCACCAGGCTCCTCTGTCTGTGGAATTCTCCAGGCAAGAATACTGAGAATACTTAATGAAAGGGATTAAAATCTCTATGAAGGAGGTCCCAGAGAGATCTCTCACTGTCTCTACCATGAGAGGACACAGCAAGAAGACTACCATCTATGAACTGGAAGTGAGCTCTTACCAGACACTCAGACTCTGTCAGCAACTTGATCTTGGACTTCTAGCTTCCAGAACTGTGAGTAATAACTGTTTGTTTATAAGGGGCTTTCCTGGTGGCTCGGATGGTAAAGAATCTGCTACAATGCAGGAGACCTGTGTTGGATCCCTGGGTTGGGAAGATCCCCTGGAGAAGGAAATGGCAACCCACTCCAATATTCTTGCCTGAAGAGTTCCATGGACAGAGGAGCCTAGCAGGCTACAATTCATGGGGTCACAAAGAGTCAGACACGACTGAGCAACTAACACTTCACTTTACTTCCGTGTATCGAGTTGATAGTATTCTGTTATGGCAGCCTGCACAGAGTAAGGCATGAGGATTAGTGACTTCCCTCAATTATTTGAATATTGCCTCCCCTCTAATTTTTTATCTTCTCTTTCTGGAATGTAGGCTAGAACTTTCCCTTTGATTTTTCCTACTTTTTATCCTCTCTTCCAAAATTTCCACCTCTATTTCTCTCTGTGCTACAGTCTAATTCCTTCAGACCTGTCATCCAGTTCACTAATTTTCCCTCAGCTGTGTCTAATTGATTTAAGTCATCTGTTTCCTTTTAAAAACTGAAGTATAACATATAGATAGAAGTGCAGAAATCATGGGTTTATAGCTTGGTGAGTTTTCACAAAGTGGATGTACAACCATAACCACAACCCAGGTGAATAATCAGAACCTGACCAGCACCCCAGAAGCTCCCTCCCTCCCTTCCCATCACCATCCACCTTCTTCTCCACAGAAACCATTCTTTGAGACCCACCACCAGAGACGGTTTGGGCTATTTTCAACTTCCCCTAAATGGAATAACGCAGTATGTACCATTCAGGCAGCAGGACATTTTTGGTGTTTGTCAATGTAGCTGTATGTGTATTACCCACTTCTAAAAGTTTTGTTGAGTTCTAAAAAACACAGCATGCTTGGTTTTTTGTTCTTATTCTGTTTGTTCACAAATCTGCAGACTTTGTGAGTCTTACTCTCATGGTGGCTTGCTTCCTTGTGACTTAGTCTGTAGTCGTGTTCTCTTGGCTTTTTACCTGTGGGAATGTTTTCAGGCTGGGCCTTACTTAGAGCTAATTTCCATGTGCTTCTGCCAAGCTTCCTGATTAGTTACCAAACATGGGACTACTTTAAACAAAATAGTGGGCTTAGGGCTTTTTGTGCCAATAAGTAGATACTGTTAGTGGATTTGGATTCCAAATCCATGTGAGGTTTACGACTAAGAGCTTGCAGGGGAGACTGATAAAAGCCCCATGGGATGGTGGGTTGTTGTTGTTAACAACTTTATTGAGATATGGGGTGATATTTTTCATCCTAACTCACTCACTGAGGGATTCACCTTCCTGGGATCCCCATTCTTAACAGCTGCCTTACTTAGGTCTTAAGCCTGGGCTTCACTACTCCCTACATCAGAGATCCTTTAAAACAGAGGCCTACGTCCACCAGGTGTTGGCGGCTGCTCCTCAGGCAAGCAGTCATTCAGGCTTACTCATCCCCTGCTTTGGAGCATTCTCATTATTTCTGGCCTCCAAGGATTTCAGTCACTTTTCCTGCTAGCTCAGTCATACATTTAAAAAATGTAATCTTAAAAAATTTTTTATCCAACATTTTTGTGTGTGTGTGTGAATGTGTATTATGTTGCAAGAAGGTTTCTCTGCCATGATGCTGGACCAGGTAAGCAAGTTCATTATGTGCAGTATCTCTTTTAGACTTAAGAACACTACCTTGAGATAAGTCACCAGAAGTATTCCCATTTTACAGATGAGGAAACTGAGACTCAGAGAAAATAAATAACAAGTCCAATGTTGCTCAACTAGTACATGGCAGAGACAGGATTCAAACCCAGGTCCATGTGACTCTATTGCCTTTCTCTATAACAACTACTGTTGCTGAAGTCAGTGATGACTTAGGGTTTACTCTGGGTCTCTCCCCCAATACAGCAATCCCATCATTAAGAGCAGGGTGATGCCCTCAGTGCCAATTGACTGCCAAGCTTTGGCTCCAGCATCTGGGAGGAACACACAATTAAACATTCAGGCTTCTTTGGGAGGGGGGATGGCCACACAGCAAAGTGACATTTGCTGATTTGAGCATCTTCAGATATTATAAATGTTCCAGTTCAGACTTAGAAAGTTTCCCAGGGGAGAAAACTTGGCTGATAGAACATTTCAGGCAATTAAGTTATTACAAAGGAAGGTTCTTTGAGGATAGCTTCAACACTAGGCTTCCAGAGTCACGCAGGGAACATTCTCATGGTGGACCTCCTATCTTCTGAGAGTCTTATGTTCATCTTTTCTCCAGCCTCATCTGGTCCGTGGGTCCCAGGGTGCAGCCCCCTCTAGCCTCCTCCTAGCCTGGGATCTGGACTCCAGGGCTCCAGTCTTGATGGATAGGGGTAGTATCTGGGGCACCTTCATCTCTTCTGCATCTGTCTTGGCTGCTTCAGAAGAGCATGCCAGCCTTTTGGTCCTCTGAGCTACTGCTTTTTCCTGCAAAGGGAGGTTGTTTGCATGTCAGTTAGAAATAAGCTTCAAACAGCTGGAAGCATAGAAACAAATTCCTGTTGAGCATTTGCTGTGTGCCAAGCACTTGTTTCACAATAGCGAGCAGGCTTTCTTTTATTTTGATACACTTTTTCTGCTTTTGACAGCCATCACCACCTACTTGTATTTTACATCCTTTCATTACTCTATTTAGAGAGTTACACAGGAAGGGCAGTATAGCCTGGTGGGTCAGAGCACCTCTGGAGTCAGAGGTGACTTGGCTCAAGTCTCAGCTTTATTGTTTTCTTCATGTGTGACTGTGAGTCCATCTGGGTCTCAGTTTTCCCATCTGCAAAATGGGGCTAAGAATAGTAGCTACCTCAGATAACTGGAGTGCGGCAGCCACTGGGAGATCACCTCTAGTCAGTTATCACACTTGCCTAGGGCTGAGTGTCTCATGGCTTGTAAGGGGGACAGTCCCCAGAGTTGAAGCCCCAAGGAACACCCTCAACCAGTGAGGCATGGGAACTGGTGCAAATAGCCCAGCTTCTTGGTCTATAGTGGGACCATCTTGTGATATCTTCTATATCATCGCTCACAGGATGCCCAGCAAGGCTGAGCCCCAGTGGCCCACACTGGTAACTGTCCCATTAATACACTCTTTATATACTTTCCTCCCTTCACTTCCCCACCCCACCCCTCATAGTGCTTCCTGAGGTCACTGTCCAAATAAAGGTGGGCACCCCATCCTTCTCTGTAAGCTTTGTTCCCAAAGCACATCACCTGGGAGATGCTCTGTGCTCAGTTGGAATTCTCTTGCTTGAGAATAACAGGTTCCTGAGGTGACTGGAGGAAAGGATGGGGTAGTGGATCCCATCACTTATAGTTTTCTTTTTTTTTATTGCTTTTTTATTTTTAAAGATGTGTTTTATTGTGGTAAAAGTCACATGATATAAAACATACTGTTTTAACCGTATTTAACTGTACCTTTCAGTGGCACTAAGTACATTCACTTTGCTGTGCAACTCTCACCATCATCCATCTCCCCAAATTTTCAAAACTCTGCCCCATTAAACACTAACTCCCCGCCTCCCCTCCTCATTTCCCCACCCCTCTGCCCATCTACCAATGTACTTTCTGAATCTATGAACTTGACAATTCTAGGCACCTTGTGTAAGTGGAATCAAACAGTATTTGTCTGCACCTAATGTATATTCGAATGCATTTTTAAGATTAATTTAATACATGTCCTACAAACAGATATGGCAACCCACTCCAATATTCTTGCCTGGAGAATCCCATAGCTTGGCGGGCTGCAGTCCAAAGGATCACACAGAGTTGGACACGAATGAAGCAACTTAGCATACACACACAAACAAATCACAACTTCCTTTTTCCCCTCTTCTGCTATACAGTAGGTTCTCATTCACTTACAGTTTTAAAATAGCAGGATCCTTGGTCTGGTGACATTCTCGTACATGCCACGATGAAACTGCCAGCTGAGGGGCACTGGGGTCTTGACCCACACATCCTCTTCTGTGAAAAGGGGGGAAAGTTAACCTTTTTTTCTGCTGAAACATGACAACCTGCAAGATGCCTGCCAGTGCCCCCAGATGGCAGGCTTTGGCCAGTGTGAGCTTGAGGGGTGGGAGTCGCTTGGCTTCCCATCCACTTGGACATCTGCATTAGGGAGTGTGGCTCTACACTTTGCCTTGAAATAGACAAGGTGCCCTGAGCTCAGTGAGCTGTGACAGTCAGGACTTTCGGCTACTGGTCTGGGGCTGGGCAGCTGGGTCTGGGAGCAGTGACCTTGTCCTTTCCTCTGTCATTTGCCACCAGCTAATTTTTACCACAACAATGCTGAGAAGTGGGTGTTCTTTCTCATCCCATTTTACGGAGGGGGAAGCTGAGGCTCAGAGAGGGAACGTGACTTGCTGCAGTGCACCCAGGTGGTAAGTGGAGAGCTCTGATTTGAAGCCAGGATTGGTCTGACGGCAAGGAAGGAGATGAGAGTCATGGGGCGGGGCTTGCCTGACATGGATGTACAGCTGGGGCTTCCTGGTGGAAGCACCTCTGTATCCAGTTCCTTGGAGAGGCAGTTGCAGAGGCGGAGGGGTGTCTCAGGGGCATGGGGGCAGTGATAGGCTGGGGATCTCAGAGAATGATGAGGCAGGAAAGCCAACAGAGGGGATTGTTATGCCCTCATTCTGAGAAGGTACTCCCTTCAAAGCTCGGAGAATGGAAAGAAAGGCCGCTTCTGAAGGGCCTCACAGCCTGCAGGACTCTGTCCCCAGCTGCGTGAGGCTGTGTGAGAACCTGGGATTTACTGTGCTCCGGCCAATGAAGGAGATGCTGTTGTGGGGAAAAACCACCAAGTCGCCTGCCATGCAGGGGTCATGCAGCCGGTCGGGGAAGCCTGAGAGAATCAATCACCCAGGACCCATCACACCGGAACCTGGTTCCTGGGAGGCAGGTCTTGACAACTGAGTCTTCAATGTGGGCGGAGACAATGCTGCCACTTCCTGTGAAATCGGAAGTACGTCAGAGGTGTGCCATTTCACTCTGGACTCTTCATCTTCATCGTTATCACCACCATCCAACTAATGTTCTTTGGGCATCTGCTCTGCACCACATGCCACTCTGCCTTTATCATTTTATTTTTTAAAAAACAATTTTATTTATTTATTTATTTATTTTTAAATTTTGCTTGTGCTGGGTCTTCGCTGCTATGTGGGTTTTCCTCTAGTTGCCGCGAGCGGGGGCTACTCTTCGTTGTGGTGCAGGGGCTTCTCAAGGTGGTGGCTTCTCTCATTGCAGAGCATGGACTCTAGGGTGTGTGGGCCTTCGCAGTTGCAGCTCCTGGACTGCAGAGCACTGGCCCAGTAGCTGTGGTGTTCGGGCTCTGTTGCTCTGTGACATGTGGATCTTCCTGGGTCAGGGATGGAACCCATGTGTCCTGCATTGGCCGGCGGATTTCTACACCACTGAGCCATCAAGGAAACCCCTATCATTTCATTTTAAAGCCTGTAATTTCCCAGTGAGGTTAGCTGGGACTGCTGGTGATTTAGCACCTAAGTGAGAAAAAAGATGCTCTTTCCCAGGAGGTTGTGGTTCAGCCATATTCCTGGCTGTGAAGTGGATAGGGGCTGAATTTCAGCCCCCATTTGTCCCCTTCACTGGACATCTTTGCCCAGTCTGCAGACTGCCTACTGTAACGACCTGAATATTAGCTATCACAACCCCCATTTCACAGATGAAGAAACAAAATCTAAGAAGGGACTGGCCCAAAGTGACACAGTCAGTAATTGGCCGAGTCAGGATTCCAAGTGGCCTGAGTCCCAAGGCGCTGAGATTTGTATCACACCACAGTTTAGAACCACTCCATTTAATAAGAACTCTTGGGTGTGTTGGCAGGGAAGAGAGGTATCCTTTCATTTGTAGTAGTAGTTTAGCTGCTAAGTTGTGTCTGACTCTTGCGACCCCACAGACTGTAGTCTGCCAGGCTCCTCTGTCCATGGAATTCTCCAGACAAGAATACTGGAGTGGGTTGCCATTTACTTCTTCAGGGGCTCTTCCCGACCCAGGAATCGAACCCAGGTCTCCTGCATCGCAGGCAGATTCTTTACCAACTGAGCAACATTAAAACCTTGTAATTGCCAGACTTGTGTAAAAAAGAAGATAATTTGCTACAGTTTTAAAGTCATCAGTGGATGGGGGAGAAAAAAAAAAAACACCCAGACTTGTAAATACTCTTAGCTGCTCTCCAACTCTGTTGAATTTAACTGATGTTTTCGGTGTTGACTTCCCCAGCTATCAGCTTAACTATATAAATCCAGTTGACGTGTCTTTATTCAGATAAAACTCTAATACTGCAAGTGTAGCAAATTAGATGCAAATGCCCCCTTTTTATTTTAAGTATACTTAAAGCTGCCTTTCCAATGCAAATTTCATAGGAAATCTCAACCAGCTAGGACAGACATCTTAGCTGTCAGCAGGCAAATGCTTTCATTTTGGTCTTAGGCAAGGGAGCTGCCTGCTTTTTTTCTTTTTGCCCCTGCAGACTGAGATAATTATAACTACAGAGAAATAGTTTTAAATATACATGATACACACAGTTCCTTAAGTTATGGGATAATGCATAAATTCACCCATTACCATATTTGATAGTGGGCTCAATGACCAAAGTTATGGGGTGGCGGTGGGGGGTGGGTGATATAATTTTCCCTAACTACTTGCTTCTCTTGTCAATAAGCCTCACAGCTCCTATCACTTCACCTGGTGTCCTACGGAGTGCTGGTAATGGTTCAAAACGAGGTGGTGAACACACTCATTAAAAAGCAACCGCTATGGGTTGTTTGTTTTTATTTTTTTTAAAAAAATAAAAATGTTAATGGTAACTTTTTTCCTTTTTTTTTCCCCCAGCAGTTCTCAGTCTCTTTGGAATACATATCCATTTCGGCTTTGATTTGTTGAGCTCCCTGAATGAGTTTATCCAAACAATGTGAATTTACTCAGATCTCTCTCAAATCCCACATCTCTTGTGGTTGATAAAGCTGACTTTAGCTAAGAAGGGCTGGATCAGTGTGATTTGAAATTCACATTGAAAATGATAAGGGCTTTGCTGGAAATAATAAGCACAGTCAAACGCTGTCAGGAGGAAACAGTCGGGCATGCAGGGAGAAATTTGGTAAGGCTGTGCCCCGCCCTCCCCACTTCCCTTTCCAGAATCGAGGTAGAGGACAGAGGGGAAAGGTGAATGGGGCTTTGCTTAGATACACACTTAGCTCGGCAGATGATGGGGATGATAATTCCAAAGAGCTTAGGGCATTAGCTTATTCTTTATGATTGAAAAATGGCAGCCATCGCTTGATGAGTGATAGACACTCCATGGGCATTGGGGGTGGTGGCGAGTTTTGCCGGCATAGTGCCTGACACGGGCTGGAAGGCAACACACACATTTTCTCTCTTTCTTCCTCCTCCTCCCCCTTCTATCTCTCTCCCTCCCTTTCTCCCTTCCTTCCTCTCTCCTCTGTTCCTTTCTGAGCACCTAATACATGCCTGGCCCTGGGCTACATGTTTTCACATTTCCTCCTCTCATTTCTTCCTAGCAACCCTAGGAAGCAGCACAATGATTATACCCATTTTACAGATGGTATCTTCAAGATGTGACCTTGTGGCAGTCCAGTAAGACTCTGAGCTTCCACTGCAGGGAGCCTGGGTTCGATCCCTGGGTCAGGAATCCCCGGTCGGGGAAGTAAGATCCTGCGGGAGGTGGTGGTTTAGTTGCCAAGTCGTGTCCGATTCTTACGACCCCATGGATCCTCCAAGGCACAGCCAAAAAAGAAGAAAATGTGACCTTGTGAAGCCATGGAGGACACCATGTCCTGGGATGGAGAGCACGTGGGTCCTGTGTGTCACAGATGAACCTTCATCCTCTTTCCAACTTCGGCCACTAGGTTGAGAAGAACACCCTAAAGAAGTGATGCTTTGGAACCTGGTTGCCGAGACACTCTAAGATGTTCTGTTCCTGGAGCATGTTAACCAGTGAAAGTGACTGATGGGGAGGGGTGGGGGTGGGGAGCAAGGGCAGAGGCTGGTGTTCTGGGGGCCAGAGTGGGCTTATTTTCCTCAGTGAGTGAGATCTGAGTAGATGGGAGGGCTTCTCAGACTTGGCACTATTGACATCTGTGGGCTAAGTGATTCTGTTGCCTGGGGCAGAGGGTGAGGGATGAAGAGTGGGACTATCCTGGACAGTCTGGGATGTTCAGCATCCTCTCTGGTCCCTATGTCACAGATGTCAGTGGGGCCTTGCCCCTGGCTGTGACATTACCACACATCCCTTGAGAGTGGGGGATCAGGAATCATCCCAGTAGAGAACCACTGGTGTAGACATGAATCCTTCAAAGCCCAGATTCCTCCTTTTCCTTGAAAGGCAGGTTGCATGGAGGTTCCATCCCCACCTCTCCTTTTTCCCTTGTCTCTGAAGACCATGTGTTCACATGCCCTGTCCAGCAGCTGAGCAACCTTCCTTGGAAATAGATGGCTCAGAGGAGCTTCGCCACTGAAAACTTATTTCTAATTATAGTAATCGCTCCCCCTTGTCTGCACCATCAGGGTGCTGGGATCAGACCCTGGGCTGCTCTTCAATGCCTTGATCTATACAATTCCAGTTTGGCCTCGATGAATGGCTTTTCTGACTGCTTCTGCGTGTCTGTGTGTGGGTGTGCATGCGCTCACATGTGTGTTGATGGGGGGTGGGCACGGTGGCCAGGCTAGGGCGGGGTGGGGAATTCATCTTTCGAAGTCCTTGTCCCTGAGCTGCATCTCAGACCAGGACACTCCCTCTGCAGAATCCATTTCTACTTACCCAGCTCAGAGCTGACCTCCCCTCCCCTCCTCTCAGGGCTCGTCTCCCGTCTTCCTTTCTCAGCCTGGACCACCTCTTCTAACCCTGAGACTCAGTATGTCCTAACCCAAGCCACTAATAACCACTGATCACCGAAGGGCAGTTTAAATTCTATTTAGACTTAAAAAAAAAAAAAAGAAAGAAAAGCAAACTTCAAAGGCTGTTTCCTGCAAGCTGAGCGGAAACCTAGTCCAGCCATTATCAACAGAAGCCGGATCGATATTTCAGCACCATCCCCTGGCTGGGTTTTCGAGGAACTTTTATTATTATTGCGGTTAAGCTGTTCTCAAGTGGAGCATCATTTATAAAACAAACGGATCCCTTCCAAATAGGTTATTTTCCTGGTTAATGACCGATCGTCTGCCCTGGGGTCTGTCTGTGTGGAGATTCCAGATGGGAACAGGCACTACCAGCCCAATTATCTTTATTAAGTGTTTTCCTCCCCCTTTTTGAAAAATGAAATGGCAGCTAGCTCAAATATCTCCTCCTTCCCCTCACTCTCACCCCTGTGCCATTTCCTGCATTTGCCTCATTATGGACAAGTATGTCCTTTAAGACACGGAGAGTAATGAGGCGGTTTTATGAGACTAATACATTTTAAATTTTACCACTGGAGCTAGCATCTTTAATTGTACAATTATACATTCATTTAGCACACGCTCTTGCTCTCTTTCTTTCTTTTGCTTTAAAAGATAACAAACCACAGGTGACTAAAAGTGTGTGAAAAGGCAGAATTTATGTCATTCTTTAGGGTTCGAAATCATGCAAGAATAGAAATTATTTTTCTCCTGAATTTTCTGAAGCAAAATTAGTTACTGTTGCAGAGAGAAGGGTTAAATTTTGTTTTTTTTTTTTTGGTTTTTTTTTTTTTTTTTTTTAGTAATACAGGAGAAGGTTAGATTATATGGATGGAAAACTTCTATTTTTTGTCCCTCATTTCGACATAGAGTATAGCTAGACAGCACTTTGAAAGTTAGATGTTCTGTGGTCCAGCAGCTGCAGCTGGTGAGAGAGAGAAAAAAGAGAGAGAGAGAGAGCAAACCCCATGTAGCCTGTCTTTAACAAAAGCCCCCTACATTCCCCACCTGACAGGACTTTATCGGCTAGTAATAAATAAGGCTGAATTATTGATGATGAGAACTGCTAATATTATTATGACCTCAATTAAGTGCTTTTTTCAGACACATTAGTAACAAAGGGTCTCCCCTCTCTCAGTTGCTGTTTTTTCTCCCCCAGGCCCCACTTTACATTAAAATCTAATTGATCAAACCTATTTGCCATTCGCACAAGAGCGATCACCATAATGGGTCATCTATCAGCACGAGCTCCTCATCAGGGTATTAACACCTTTTGTTGCTGGCCCCGGTTCTGCACCAGCCGAGAGGATCAGAAAGCTAGGGCCTCCGATCTGGAAGGATCGTGCGTGCGTGAGGTCTGGCTTGTGGTACCCTTTAATTGCCCTCTTTAACACCCTCACAGAACACATAAGATGCCCTCGATTCCGAGGAAGTCCTGCCAGGCAGCGTGGAGTAACAAGGTGGCACCCACCTTATCAGAACAGAAGGTGCTGGGGGGCGGGGCTTCCCCACCTCCACTCCCTGCTAAGGGCCTCCCCATCATTGGCCCCTCCTCTTGGCCTTCATCTGGACTACTTCAGTCCCTATGTCCTGTCTTTAAGGAGTTGGGAACTTGGTGGTGGACGTAAAGGTGCGGCAAGTGTGCAGGCAAACATTTCTCAAAATTGGTGCTGGGTTCAAATGGAGATAGGTCCCCACTGATGAGAGCCATTCTATGGCTTACTGGCCCCTGGTTAGCCACGGAAGGTTGGTGGATGACCCGTGAGGCCCTGAAGTGAAAGTCGCTCAGTCCTGTCCTACTCTTTGCAACCCCATGAACCACAGCCTGCCAGGCCCCTCTGTCCACGGAATTCTCCAGGCAAGAATACTGGAGTGGACTGCCATTTCCTTCTCCATGAGGATCTTCCCGACGCAGGGATTGAATCCGAGTCTCCTGCATGACAGGAAAACTCTACCATCTAAGCCACCAGGGAAGTGCGTAAGCCCCTGAACTCCGTGCAAAGTTGTGTTTACAGGTATATTTCTGGGAGAGGGTTATAGTCTGACTCTTTGTGACCCCATGGACTGTGGCCTGCCAGGCTCCTCTGTCCATGGGGATTCTCCAGGCAAGAATACTGGAGTGGTTGCCATGCCCTCCTCTAAGATAGCTTCCACTAGATTCCCAAATTTGTCCATGATCCCAAAGTGGGTTTGAAGCGTCTTCTCAGGAGCTCCTTAGACGGGAGAGGTTTTCTGTTAGTCTTGCCCTCAGGCAGGGTCTCGGGTCTCTGGTTTTGGGGATACAGGGGAGCACTGACATGACCTTTACTCTTGGTGTACTGTGTGATGATGGGTTAGACTCAGTCTGCCCCCTCTCTCTCTGTCTCTGAGCCTCTGTCTTCTCTGCTGATGTGGTTGGGAGAAAAAACTCCAGCCTCTTGTTTTTCATAATGACTGTGAGAATGGGCTTTCTAGATTAATCTCACCCATGCAGTGCCTCCCACTGGGTGTTGGAAGACACAAGGAAATAGGAAGTGCCCTGTGTTAGCTGGGTTGCTGTATTTTTGAGGTGAGAGCTTCCAATTTGACATGACAGGAACTCTCTTCAGGCGACACGAGAAAGCCTGGAGCCGGATTCAAGGCCATTTCAGCTCACACAGCTCCACCTGCCCACATGAAACTCACGTCATCATTTTTTTTTTCCTGATTATAAATGAATACATTCAGAAATCAGTCAGAAGGGAATTCAAACCTCCTCTAAGCTAACATTTCTGCTTATCTCAATTTTCTTTTTTTTTTCTATGCAAATAACTGTAAGAAGAGTTCTATGAAGAATTTTTTTTCTTGGTTTTGTTTTTCAAGAATTGGACTAGATACATGGTCTCTTAATTTTCTTATTTACTTGGCAATATATTGTGAAAACATCTAATAAATATTGTTCAGCATCATCATTCCCAGTGGAATAAATCTGCATAGTATTTAATTGAATGGATTTACCAAAAGCTATTTACCAATCCCCTCTCGCTAGATACTTAGGTGTTTGTTTCCAACATCTAAATGTCTATCATAAACGTGTCTGTTATAAACAGTGCTGCAGTAAATGTCCTTCTCTGAAAGTTATTCACTTACTCAATTATGTTCTTAAGATGCACTAATAAAAGTAGAATTTCTGAATTAACGGGTGTGTGTTAAATTTTAAAAAATTACAATACCGATTAAGGTTTAGGACAGATCATCAATGCAAATTTTAAGGTGTTGTCACAGGGCACTTCTGTCTGGAGGTTGTCTTAGATGAAGAGCCTTGGAAGGGAGGAGAGCCGAGATTCTTAAGGCTGATTTGGGGAGTTTTCTCTCCGTAAGTGTGAGTCTGAAGCAGCTAGGACGATTAAGCTTCATTTTCCTGCTTGGTGGAGGCAGTGGTGGAATCGAATCTTTAGGTTCCTTTAGAGATGTTTTTGTCAAACACACAGCCCCTGCTCCAAACAAGCCAGTTCTCTGTCAGTAAAGAGGCAGTCTGGGGCTGGCAGCTGTGAGGTGACGTCCCAGCTCGCCCCCTCACCCCAGAGCTCAGTCCTGACTCCCCTGGGCCCCGTGCTGGGCGGCCAGGTAGGGGTCTGCCCACCACTCCTCGGGAGAATGGGGGCTGGGCAGGGGGCTGCAGGGTCATGAGGCATTTCACCAAGAAGCAGAGGACATCATTTAGCACTGCCTTGTGGCTTCTCAGCCTGTGTTGTCTTAATTCAAGTTGTCATTCATAGACCAGTAGCAAACTAAAATCAATAAGTGGTGAAAACAGGCTTTAAAGGCAAACTAAAGTCACTGAGGAGGAGGAACACAGCATCTGTTGCCTCCGTGGGTTCTATTTTCCCTTCTGACGTAGGATGGCTGAATTTGGGACCTGTGTTGTTGTTGTTATTTTTAAAGGGAAGGAGAGAAAATGAGTGAATTTCCCTTTTAAAGATAAACAGGGTGCCCTTTGGACAAGACCTCAGGAGGGGGCAAGTCATCATTTAATTGGATCACAGAGAAAAATGAGAATGATGGTGTTTGGGGTGGGTCTATGTCTTATCCCAGGAATACTGCGGGGGAGTTTGAGATGGTTGTCCTCTGACTCCGGTGCTACTTCCTGCAAGTCTATGTCCCTCTCTGGGTCACAGTCTTCTTAACTGGAAAATGGAGTCAGACAAGGTATGGCAATTTCCAGCCCTTTCCTGTGGTGAGAAACCACAGCAGGTGTGCCAAGGGGTGCATCACAATGTAAAAGTCGGGGGCTATGGTCCCAATCTCTGCAAAACATTTCATCTGAAAGTTAGAATTTCACAGCAGAGACAAAGTTTAGGGGAGAAAAAAGTCACTGGGAATGAAGGTTTCCAAATTTCCTTCCACTTATCAGAGGCTACCGAGATCTTCTGCATGCCCACAAGTTACTACCGAAACCTCACCTTGGACTAACCCTACCTTCTTCCCGTGACAAGCGTGGAACCTGCAGGAGTAGGGAGACTGCCAGGCGCAGGTGGCTGATGCACTCTGGTTCTGTATTGCTGGAAACACTGACGGCCTCTGTCACTAACGGGGGATCTCAGCGTGGTTCCTCTCCATCTCTGCGTGTCATGGGCTTGGTTGTCAGAGATGGAAGAAGAGGAGGCATGTGTTGAACCAGGAATAATTCAAACCACGAGACAACAGCAAAAACATGGCAACATTGTTTTAGTGGCAATAGAACTCTGTTATCCAATCTCAGTGACAAAGTGAGGCAATAGTTCCTTGGGCTTCTTTTGAAGAAATCAGAGCTTCTGCAGATTGGCACCAAGAAGGTGGCCTGGAGGGGGAGTGGTGAAGGGAGGAACAGGGTTTCAGCAAAAACCATCCACCCCCAGCCACTGATGCTCCCCAAGGCCACTATAGGCAGGTCCCTAGCGCCCTCTTCCAGCGGCTCGGTCACCACGCACATTTAGAAATTCTGGGGTCTCCGAGGGCTACACAGATTTGCCCAGTACAAATACAGAAAACCAATAAGGGTTAAAAAGGTGGAGGTGGGGGAAAATCATAGACAAGAGAGGTGGCAGAAATAGAAATGTGAGGTTACCTGTACTTAGAATGTACAAAATAAGTCAACACATTGGGAAACCTTTCCAAGAAATTGAGCTCTAAAAACTTGACTGGAGCTAGAGGGCTGATTTGACTTGGAGTTGGTTTTAGGAAGCAAGAAGTTACTTATCCATCTGGGGAAACTGAGCCCTGGAGTTCTGATGAGTGTGGAAGGCCAGCTCAGGTCAGGCAGGGAGCGTGTGTCACTTACCTCCACATCCAGCGCTGTCATGCATACTTGATTGCTGAGAAGGGTGGACCAGGCAGTGCAGAGAAAAAGCTGTAGAGCGCATACACACTGGCCTTCTAGAAACCTAGTGTCTCAGGGTGATCCAGACACAATTGTGGTTCTGCTTTTTTTTCAAGCTGTTCCTACATGTCTGCTGTGTGTGCTCAATTGCCTCAGCTGTGTCTGACTCTTTGTGGCTCTGTGGACTGCAGCCTGCCAGGCTCCTCTGTCCATGGGATTTCCCAGGCAAGAATACTGGAGTGGGTTGCCATGCCCTCCTCCAGGGGATCTTCCCGACCCAGGGACTGAACCTGCATCTCCTGCACTGGCAGGTGGATTCTTTACTGCTAGCACCACCAAGGAAGCCCCACAGGTCTGCTAGATTAGGTCTTATTAGAAGGAGTATCTGTCACACACTCATGGTAATAGATTCTAACATTTACTGAGCAGTTGCCCTGTGCCACATATCCTTTGAAGTCGTTGACATATATAAGTGGATTCAATCCCTTCAGCAACCCATTTCACAGATGAGGACACTGAGGCTCAAAGAGGTGAAAACAGCAGAGCCAGGATTGGGTGGACTCTGGGAGGTTTGAGGGTGGGTGTGCGAACATGAGACCACTTGTCTTTAAAGCCTCGGACTTCTATGTATAAAGGAAGTGAGAGAGAAGACTTTGACACTTGATCATGGCCATTTTCAGCCCCCTCCCCTTTCTCAAGAAGCACACCGGAGAGCAGATTAGGCTCCTCCATTCATAGCTGAGACTTTGGGCACAAAGACCTGATTCAGTGCTCTGTGGCTGGGCTGCCTGGCAACTCCCAGGCTGCGGGGAAGACAAGGAAAGTTCTAGATGGCTGAGTTATCTGCTGCAGGCTTTCTCATCTTTTTAAAGAGAGAGGCCACGCCCCTCACAGGAGAGCACAGCTCTGTGCTGTTGGCATCTTCAGAGTCAGGGCCACGCCCCCCTGAGACATCTCCCACCTGATCCTGCTGCTGGTGATGGAAAGACAAAGAGGACCCGCCCTGTGCCCTTCGGCTTCCCGAGGCCAGGCCTTCACTCCCAACACACGCCCGTGGGGAGAACCTGGCGGCTCTGCCGCACACATGGGCTGCCGGGCTCAGTTTCCAAGGTGGCCATGACGACGGCTGTTAGCCCATCGGGAAGGTGCAGAGCTCTTGCTGTGTAATCCTTAATTTTTTTGAGTTGTGGAGCCCTATTATTTTATGTGACAGTCTCTTCCTTTCCCCTACCGTGACGGAATGTTCTGTGGCGTATGTTATGATCTTTAATTAAAGGGAACTTAATTTGCTTTGGAGGCATCCTTTGTTCATTGGAGACACCCTAGGGTGTTTTAAAACCAGGTTTGCAATCATTGCCATTGAAGGCTGGAGTCTACGCCGGCCTCGCTGCCACGGCCGGAGGCCGGTTGCCTGGATGGAAGGGGGTGTCTGTCCTCCTCCCCACTCTCACCCCACCCTGTGCTTCAGTTTAGAAACTGGAGCTTCTCCAGATCCTCTCCACTGGCCCTGGTTTTTTTTTGTGTGTGTGTGTGTGCCCACCTTCCAAAGAACACAGACCCTGCAGGCCCGGTGACTAGACCGTGGGCCAAAATTACATTTGAGGAGGGGACGGACCATTTAGATGACAAATGGGCTTCAAGACACTGTCAGAAAGTCCGGGCGGGGGAAGACTATTAACGGTCACACGGAGGCAGCCGCATCTGTGATGCCAGAGCCGGTCGGTGGGTCCCTATTGCTGTGTTTACCGCTCCTTAATGCGGTATTGTTTACTCACAATTAAACCCTTTACCATTAATTTAACTTTCAGATGCTGAAATTGGTCACACAGCCTCGAGTCTCCAGGCCCGGACAGATGTGTTCTATACACTTGTTTAAACACGGCGCTCATTAGGAGGTAATGCATGTATAGCAAGTTGATTACACCACAAAGCAGGACGCTTTATCACGGGGGCCTCTCCGGAGGCCGCGGGAGGGGCCGTCAGCTGCCGCTGTCATTCTAACCGCCCCCCTCCCCGACCCCCACCTCGGACGCTGAGTGACGGCTCGCCCGCCGCCTGCTCGGAAGTCCACCGCTTCCCGTCAGAGCGCCGCCGAGCTGCCTGGGAGGAGGTATTAATTGTTGTCAGCCTCCATTTCACACCCTAGATAACAAACGGGAGCCACCCTGGCAGTGTTTAAGGAAGATAAACAAGTTGCCCGAGCCCCTGCAATTAAACACGCTTGCATATTTCACTGAGATGTTTCCTGGAAAGAAAGCAGGGCCACCCTAAACCGAGAGCACAGAGCGGTCCTTCCGTCCTTACGAACCTGGTGATGCCCACACCGTGGGCATCAGAAAAAGCTCCCCCAAGCCCCCCACTAGTTTGCTGTGTGTCTCAGTAAACTGTATTTCTCCACCCCGAGCAAAATGAACATCTGAATTAAGCCTAAGGTAAATCTCCTTTATTTCCTGCCTCTCAGGAGAAAAGTAGCATGGCGCAGTGGTTCAAGGAAAGGATGCTGGAGCCAGTCTGTGCTGTGCTTAGCTGCTGCAGTCGAGTCTGACTCTTTCCGATCTGTGGACTGTAGTCCACCAGTCTCCTCTGTCCACGGATTCTCCAGGCAAGAATACTGGAGTGGGGTGCCATGCCCTCCTCCAGGGGATCTTCTCCTCCCAGGAATCGAATCCATGTCTCCACTGTCTCCTGCCTTGTAGACAGGTTCTGTAACCACTGAGCCACCTGGGAAGCCCCGGAATCAATCTACCTGGGTGTAAATTCCAGATCCACTTTTCTCGGTGGTGTATTATGTGAATTTGCCTCCATAGTTTAGGCGGGGAGGGGGAGGCTCAGTTTTCTCATCTGTAAAATGGGTATAACAATAATAATACATACCTCCCATTTTAAGAGGAGTAAAGGAGGCTTAAGTTTGTGGCACCATGCCTGACCTGTGGAAGAAGGTATGGAGGTGGTAGCTATTCCTAGAAGTCAGGTTAGTGGAGTTCACTTTTAAGGTATAAAAATGCTTACAGTAGATGGTTAGAAGCAAGAAGTTTAGGTTGCTCCTAAACTGAGGAATGTGATGCCGGTGTTTGTAGGGCTCTTTTCCTCACAGTCCTGAGAAGGTGGGATGGGATGGACTCAAAAGAGAAGCTGTTGGTGGTCTTTTGCTCAGGGAAGATCTAGCAGAACCGGGAAGTGGACAGAGTGCCACCTTCTCGATATCTCCACCCAATCTCTGCAGAGTGCCACCTTCTCGATATCTCCACCCAATCTCTGCAGAGTGCCACCTGCTCGATATCTCCACCCAATCTCTGCAGAGTGCCACCTTCTCGATATCTCCACCCAATCTCTGCAGAGTGCCACCTTCTAGATATCTCCACCCAATCTCTGCAGAGTGCCACCTTCTCCATATTTCCACCCCAATCTCTGTCAAGGTGGAATCTGCCAAATAACCCCATTTGCTTCTCTAGCCTTTCTCTAGCCTTCCTCCTCTCCGTCTCCTTCCTGCCCCCTCCCCACCCTGCCCCTCTCCCTTCTTAAACTTGGCTCACGCTGCGTAGCCTTACATTCACCCACCCACCCGTCAGCCCCTGATGTTTAAACTTTGAGGAGAAACTGAGGCAGCTAGAAGGGAAGTCTCTGCTGCTCTGGCCCTGCCTTTCTGTCCTCGTGCAGGTCCAAACCGCTGCCTCCCTGTTGTCAAGGGACCTTTGGATGTGCTGCTGCCTATGTCTCAGCCACGTCCACTCACAGCAGCACCCCATCACTCAGCCTTTTCCGGCCCACCAGATTGGAGTAGATCTCTGTTTTAAGACCCTCTTTTTCTTTGCAGTAGCTCTCAAAATAGTCATGATTTGAGTAGTTTTCTATTTTCCAGTGAAGACAGGCTATATCTGTCTCATTCACCATGTAACCCCAACCCCTAGGACACTCCTTGTAGATGCTCAGAAGATGTTTGTTACACTATAGTGAGGCTTCCCTGGTGGCTCAGCAGTGAAGAATCCACCTGCAATGCAGGAGACGCAGGAGATGCAGGTTCCGTCCCTGGGTCAGGAAGATCTCCTGGAGGAGGGCATGGCAACCCACTCCAGTATTCTTGCCTGGAGAATCCCATGGACAGAGGAGCCTGGAGTCCATGGGGTCTCAAAGAGACATGACTGAAGCAACTGAGTGTGCACGCGTACTGTAGTGAACCACTAGGTTGAATCAGATCATTTTCTGTAGGGCTCTGGAGAAAGGGAGAATCCTTATTATTGCTCATGGCTCTTTAGTCTTTTTCTATGACTTGGTGAGGCTGACCTGCTCCTTTCTCTCCATTTCATTGTTGGAGAAGGAGGGATGGAAGGGTTAAAGTGGACGTCCGCCCATCGGTTAGGTACTTCCGGGGTCTCTTCCCAGGGCGCACAAGTCATCACTTTTTCCTTCAGCCTTGCTGACACCACCAACTGCTGGAGAACCCGCAATGATTTGTCTTCGGACAATGCAAAGGATGTGGCTCTGTCTTGTGGGTACATTTTAAGGAGGAGGGACCTCCACTTATGTGTCTGCGCAGCTGCTTCCTGTGGGCTTTGTGGTTGCTGTGTGCCGCCTTCTCATCTGATTGCGTTACCCTTAATAACCATCGCCCTGGCAGCAGAGGGGTGCCGAATCCAGCATCCTGCGTGCATATGTGTGTAATGTGCCTGGCAAGGGACCACAGCGAGGCATTCAGCACACCACTCCCCCAAGAACTAGCTTTCAGCTTCTCCAAATCCATTTATATTCCCACTCAGACCTTTGGGATCAACATTTCTGACCCTTTTGCAAAAAGCCAAAACACCTTTAGAAAAAAAAAATAATAGAAGAGAGAGGCAAAATTCCCTGAGCCTTCATTTCCCTTCATGGTTGAACTTCGATGACTCAAGTCATTTGCAGTCAATTTATTTAGCTGACTTGTCCTGCCGACTGCCAGGGGGTCAACATTTCTGGATTTGCCCCTTCCGGGGGCAGCATGTGGTCCCAGCTGGTTGTGGTGGGAATTGGGGGCAGGGGAGGTGTGGAAGCTAGGTCGGGGGCTCTTCTCTGTTTTGCTGAGATGATTCTTCTAGGGGGAGTGCTTTTGTTTGCTGTTTGCCTGCATTGGTGGGATTAGCTCTGATTACATATTAATAACTTACAGCACCATCTAGTAATTAGATGTTATCTTCCAGATGTTTAAAAGAAACCTTTAATATTTTAAGCTCCTTGGAGGTCTCTCGGCACTTTATTAAAATGGATGGAATTTAAAAGGGGAGTTGGTGGTGTAGCTTTTTCTGGATTCTTGGGCTGGTCTAAGGCCCCAGAGCCCAGGGTACCCGTGAAAGGACCCCAAGCATTTATTGCAGGGGCCCCTGTATGGGAACAATTGGGGCAGCCACCCACTGAACGTGTGGTGGAGGGAATGGCATGGCACTTCTGGCCCCTGTCAACCGGCTAGAGCAGCTCATTGATTTCTTTGAACCACTTGAGTGAATCTCTCAGAAGTTCCCCCCTTCTCTGAATCCCACACAATCGCCTGTTCTCTCTTTATTAGGCGCTTTGAGGGACAGACTGGTCTACACCTGCCTTTGAAGGGGCCCCCATCATGGTTTTAATGACCTCCATCCGTCAAAGGAAAAGTTCAGAGTTCATTCTTTTGTCCAAGTCCTGGCAACTGAGGAGTCCAGGGCGCTGGCTGGTCCGGCCTCCTTAAATCACCCGCCCCCGCAAACTTTCCCTGTGACCCGGCTCATGTCAAAACAGCGAGCTGGCCGCTCTGGCCATTGTCATCGGAATAAGGGCTAAGTGATGCTGCTTGGTCATTACGTGTGCCCTGATTGGCAATCAGGGTACAATAGGGGGTCATTAAAGGCCATAAAACTGCCATGGCTCTGAAAAGGGGATTTTGAATGGAGCCAGAGGGCTCTGGGAGCTGCCTTTGCTGCGGGCCTTCAAGGAGAGGGGATGTGGGCTGATCTGGGAGGAGAAAAGTCAGCAAGGTCTGGATTAAGAAGTTTCTCCCCTGTGACACCAGAGAAAACCGCACTCCTGATGCCATCTTCCCCGAAAGCGCATTATTCCATACTCAGAAAGGATGAGCTCGGAGCAACCATCCAGATAATGCTGCAGGAAATGAAGCCTGGAGGGATGACTTTATATATGGAGGCAAAAGTTATTCATAAATCTATAAGCGCTTGTTGAATTAAAGAGTCAGCATAGAGGTGTGTCTATACAGAGCTCTCTATAATGAGAGAGCTCTTACTGAGTGCTTGCCTTATACCAGCGCCTGCTACAGGCTCATTAGAGGCGTTCATTCAGCCCCACACCAACCCGTGGAAGTGGGGTAAGATTATGGTAGCTATAATAGGCATTTTGGGACTCCCCTGGTGGTCCACTGGTTAAGACTGCCTCCCAATGCAGGGGTTGCAGGGTTCGATCCCTAGTCAGGGAGCTAAGATGCCACATGCCTCCTGGCCAAAACACAAAAACATAAAACAGAAGCAATACAATAACAATACAGAACAAATTCAATAAAGACTTAAAAAAAAAAAAAGAGGCACTCTTGTAAAGCTTCCCAGTATCGCTGGTCTTGGAAAGGAATCATGAAAGAAGCAGGGGGATCCTTTATCCGTAAGTAAAAAGGAGGCCAGCATCAAGAGTTCCATTTTGTTGAGTTCCTACTAAATGCCAGGCATGTGTTGTATCAGTTAATTCTCATGTCAAAACGTCATAGTTGATACTATTATTACTCCCGTGTTAGGAGAATTAGCAATGCGGAAACTGAAGTGCGGGAAAGTGTGATGGGAATGGCATGTAGGCACTGCGACCTCGGCTCTGTTGGGGGTGCCACCCTACCGTCGTGCAGCTCCGTGGCTGTCCTGGAACTCTCACCCAGCCTTGCTGGCCCCACTGCCTGTGCTCTTGACTGTTGTGTGGGATGGATGTGGTGTTGGAATTCTGGGTTGGGATTCAGCAGATGTCAGTCTGAGACCTGCTGTGCAGCCTTGGGAAAGTCACTTCACCTCTCTGGGCCTCTGTCTTCTCTGCTGAAACATGGTAGGAGTGAGGTGAGACCTGGACTAGCTCTGAGCTTCTCAAACTTGGCCCTTCTCTGCCTTGGAATAAAGCCAGAGGATACATAATGTTATGCCAAGACAAGTCATTAAAAATGTTATTTCTCTGCTTTCTCAGATATAGATATATTCTGTAGTCAAGAGTAAAACCCCCATGACATCTTCAGATTTAAAAGGAACTTTTATAGAAGCGTGGGGTTAGCACTCCAATTGTTTGAGTTCTTCCTTCCCAACCCCCAAACCTCCCAGAGGTACTTGCCTCCTCTCTTATGGACTTCCCTGGTGACTCAGATGGCAAAGAATCTGCCTGCAGTGCGGGAGACCCAGGTTCGATCCCTGGGTCAGGAAGATCCCCTGGAATAGGAAATGGCAACCCACTCCAATATTCTTGCCAGGAGAACCCCATGGACAGACGGAGCCTGGCTGGCTACAGTCCATGGGATCGGAAAGAGTCAGACATGACTGAGTGACTAACACTTTCACTTCCTCTGCCTATAGGGGAGCTTAGAAGGAAAGTATGGGGTCCACTTGGTCACCTGGCATGGGGACGGCTTGACACCGTCTTGAAGTAGCCCACTAGTTGGTACAGGATTCTCTTGGTCTGCAAAATGGAGCCTTCAATCACTAGTGGGGGAATTACCTGAGATTTCAGATGAGGAAAGGCTCTGCCTGATGTCAGTGGAGGTGCAAAGGGGAAGGATGAGCTACTTTGAGATGACTGAGGATTCTCAAGGCTGTAGTTCCAAGTTCCAGCTAGTTCAAAGAGGAGAGGTTCTGGGCACCAAGAGCAGATATCCCTGTAGCTCCTGGGTCTGCACAGCACTGAGACCCTGGGCAGATGACAACTTCTCAGAATTTTTGTGTCCTCCCCGGTAAGAGGAGAACTCTTCCATCACCCAGGGACTAAGGTGGTGAGGATTCACCACCAGGTGCTCAGAGCAGGAGTTTATGTCATAAACTCTTCAGTATCAGACATTGCTAGTATTTCTATGGCTGCTTTACGTCTGTGACTAAACCATTCCTGCAAGCAACTGAACCGCTCACCTGGGGTCCCCATGAACTCTGACTCAGAGAGAAGAGAGAAGAAAGGAAAGGAGAAGAGGGAGGGAGAGAGAGAAGTGACGCGTACTTTTTGTGGTCTTTCTGTTTTAGAAGGTTTTCTTGGAATGGATTTTCCTTTCTCCATTTGTATGTTGAAAGCCACTGGGCATCAATGTCCCTTGCTATCCCTTTGCTTTGAGTTGATCGGACTCTCTTTGACTGTCCATCTTTTTTGGAATCCAGTCTTCTCTCTTTGAATCTCAGAATCTCCTTCTCCCTCTCTCTCTTGGCTGGGGATGGGGTGTTTTCTTTGAATCCCTGAAGGCAACCTTTGCTCTGCTATGGTTGGAGGGAATGGAGCTTCAAGATGAGGGCAGCGAGAGACATTTTGCCATCTCTGGTGGATGAGAGCAGTCTTTACCAGCATGCCCTTCTCCCACTCCTCAGTTGGCATGTCCATTCTGACACACTGACTTGTCCTGGGAAACTTCTGAAAAGTGAAGGAGAATCTTGGACCCCTTTCTCTTGTGTGACTTAGACTTGCCTGTGATGCCCTCCTTCCCTCCGGGAATTTTCCAGGGCACATTTGTCTCCCTCTGTGAGACAAGTAGGATTTCCTGCACTCCAGTCCAAGTTATGAATGCCCAGGATAAGACACCATTTAAAGTCTCATCAATCTTGCATCCTAGTTCCTCAAATAAATAGCCGTGGACCAGGCATGGATATTCGCTTAAGGGTGCCTAATACCAAAGATGCATTTGAGTAAAGGACCTATCGACTTCCTGCCCAGATAGTCTGAAGATGGACTGGAGTTCGTCAGTTTGCTCCTAGGCCATTTGGATTTATAGATTCTAGCCTGGCCTGGCCACTCTCTTGTCCTGTGACCTTGGGTCCTTCTCTTTTTTTTGGGCTAAGCCCTGGTTTGTACCTCTGTAAAAGGTGCTATGGAACTGGAATGTTTTCCTTTAGCTCTGCCATGCATATGTGCTCACTTGCTTCAGTCATGTCTGACTCTTTGTGACCCCATGGACTGTAGCAGGCCCCAGGTTCCTCAGTCCATGGCATTCTCCAGGAACAAATACTGGAGTGGGTTGCCGTGTGCTTCTCCAGGGGATCTTCCCAAGGATCAAACGTGCATCTCCTGCATGGCAGGTGGATTCTTTACCCACTGAACTACCTGGGAAGCCCTTATCTCTGCCATCCTACTCAATTATTCTTTCGTTTATTCGGTGAAGATTCACTGAGAACCTACAATGTGCCAGGTATAGCAGGCACTGGAAATTTGGCAGTTGTTGTTTGGCAGTTTGAAATTTGGATGATGTTGTTTCAGCACGGTGGAACTAAGAAAATCTAAACCGCTAGAAATATTGTTGGGGGACAAGGAGGATAAGGAGGAAAGAGGGCCAGTGAGGAGAGTTTATGGGTATGTGATTTCAGATCCATCATAAGATGGGCCACTCAACATAGGAGCCAACCCAGTGAGATGAGTCTGCATGAGGAGATGAACTCGCCATCCCTGGAAGTGTCCAAGGACATCAGAATGACAGCCCAGCAGACTTGTGCAAGTAGTTCCCTCTCCACGAGGCTGTAGAACGGCTGGCCTACGGAAGGGCGTGGAAAGCCTGTTTTAGGCACGAAGAAAAGTGAAAGTTGCATCTGACTCTTTGCAACCCCATGGACTGTAGCCCACCAGGTTCCTCTGTTCGTGGAATTCTCCAGGCAAGAATGCTGGAGTGGGCTGCCATTTTCTTCTCTAAGGGATCTTCCTGACCCACGGATTAAACCCAGGTCTCCTGAATTGCAGGCAGACTCTTTAGTATCTGAGCCACCAGGGAAGACCAGGCACAAGGGAAAGCATACACCAAAGCTGAAAGGCTGAAGTTTGTCCCTGCAGGGCCTGAACACACTGTCAGATTCCATCTGAGGCTGGTGGAGAGTCACTAAAGTCCTAGAGTCTTCTTTGAAACCAGGACACCAACATATGAATTTTGCAGGGGGTATGTAATTCCTCCATAGCATTCTGCATGTCCCCTGGAGAGCCAGACATTAACCTGTTGGCTGCTGGGTCATAGGAACATCGGAGGTCCCAGGGAAAGGGTGAGGGTGTCCAGGCAGTGGGCACAGGCATTCAGACTGGGGCCATTTACCTACTGGCACGGTGGCATTTAAATTTCTAACAACTGGTAAGGCTTCACCTGCTTAGCTCAGGTGAATGCCGGCCCTGTGTGACTGGGTGGAACAGGGTGGAATGGGGTGTGACAAATTGTGCCAAGTCACC